>NW_006408648.1:2307003-2325989 GCF_000296735.1 Chrysochloris asiatica
GGTCGGTACTGACTTGATGGCACCTAACAACAACAACAACTTGGGCTCTGGGCAAGTCACTTCTCCTCTGCTAACACTTGTTGTCCTCTTCATAAAATCAGAAATGCATGGGCAATGACCAAGGTTCTAACCATCTAGGCCAGTCCGTGAACTGACCATAGCCTGGCCTCTGGCTGCTCAGGCAGAACAGACTGACCTGACATGACCGGAGCTTCGGGGACATCCCTGACTTCAAATATTCTATCTCCAGTTCTCCTGAAGTGTTCTCTGGTATGCTCAACATTGCAGTGGAGAAACTTCAGCTATAAGACTGTCTATCATACCTGGAAGTCACTCAAAATGCCCATGTGACCTGCACTAGATTCGCGGGAAAGTCCAGAGGAAGCGGAATCCTTCAGGATCTCTGGCAGACGATGGTCCACCCTACCCCACCCTCTAAGGCGTGGGAATAAATTTCCACACAAACCAAGGACATGAGTTGAGGTAGAGGGGTTAGGGGTGAAGGAGAGAGGCTGGCTGGCTGGGAGTGCCTTAAAAGGACTTTCTAGAGAAGTTGGAGGGTGGCCTTGCCCACCCACAAATTGCTTCCCTTGCAGTTCTCTAACCTCGGGGATAAGGAAGAATACGCTTTGCGGCCAGGCATAAAGTTTTGTGGGCTAGAACTTTATTTATAATCTGAGTGCAGCAAAGTTTCTCTCCTGCAAAAATTTCATCTTGGAGAACAATTATCCAGTCGTCCCCCTGCCCCCCTCCCCAAGTTCCCCACTCTCGGCTTCCTCCTCCCACTTCCAGGAAAGTTAGACAAGCTTTCATTGTTCTGTGCATGCAGTGGTGACAGCTGAGATGACGCTGGCTGTGTAGGTGGATGGAATGGGCTGACAAAATGCTGGAGTCAAATTCAGGGGGGAGGGAAGAAAGCACCCCACCTCAACATGGAGTTCTGGTTCCACCCTATACAGGTGAAGCGAGGTTTCTATATGTCATTCCTATTGCCTAGCCATCACCTGTTCACCTGTCCATCCTTCATCTCTCCACTGCTCACCTCCAGGGACCATTTCAGGTTGACCAAATTTGGAAGAAAAACAAAGAACGCAAGCAAGAAAGTGAAACCACCGCCAAGCTCCTGGTTATTGTTAAGTGCCATCCATTCAGTTCTGATGCACAGGGATTCTGTATAGGGTTTCCAAGGTTTTTAAAATCCTTACAGGAACAGAAAGCCTCATCTTTCTCCAATGAAGCAGCTGGTGAATTTGAACTACAGCCCAACATGTAACTCACTAGGCTGGGCTCCTACCAAGTCCCTTACTGAACCCTCACATCAATCACAGGACAACACAGGATGGGCATGGAGCTGAGTCTGGGTGTGTGGAGTGCCTGGGCACTACATGGGCTGTCCTAGGGCTGATGGGCCAACCCTCTGCAACAAGAGGGAAGGGCATCCTATGGGCTTCTCTGGATCCAGCAATGTCAATCATCTCCTCAGGGGTACAGGGCCCCAGAAGTTGCCTGGGAGAGAGAGGCAGAGCAGTCCAATGGAAGGAGCTCTGTACTGGGAGTCAGGGGACCAGGGTTCGTGGCTTGTGATTTTGAGCAAGTCACTTAACCCCTCTGAATCTCAATGCTCTAATCTCTAAAATGGAGCTAGTGAACCTACGAATAAAACACATATGCAATCACATTACTGGTGTAAAGCAAGTCAAGTTGGGGCTAGCAATCCATTAGTAGTTTGGAGGGGTGAGAATTTAATAAATTTAACAAAACCACAGGGCTAGGTCATGCCTCCTTCTGCTCACCACCCAAGCCCACATACAACCACCAGTACCAGGTGCCACAGAATCGCTGCCGACTCACAGTGACTTCATGTGTAACAGAGAACAACTATGTTCCACAGGGTTTACCATGGTTGAGTTTTCTGTAGAATCTCTGGGCAAACTAAACCTCCCATCTTTTGTTTAGCAGTCAAGCAGGTTTCCTGATATGTAACAGGCACCAAAAAACGCTTGTTGAGTCAGTATATGGGTGAAAAGGAAGTTGAGGGCTGCAGGGCATTTTCTTCAGCTCACATCAGAAGACAATCCCAGACCCTCAGCAGAGTGGCCTTTCGTCAGACGCTGAGCATCAAACACAAGGTGGAAGATGGAGCTATGTGGTCTCCATGGAATGTGCAGGCCCACACCAGAACTGAACAACACAGAGGTTAAACCAAGACAGAGAGGCCAATGAATGTGTACAAACTGCTATAGGCAGTAGGGTTTAAGAGTGGTTTCAACCAGGGAGCTGAATCATGAGACAAGTCTATATGGTCCCGTGAATGGTGTGCATTGCTCAGCAGTAGTCTTGATAAGATGCTTACCAGCTGGCTGACCTTGAGCATGTCACTGGGAGATGCCCTGAGACTAAGACTGGGAGGAGAAATGAGATAATATGGAAATAGGGTTCTAGTGAAAGCAAAGAAGTTAGATGAATGCAGGGCCAGCTGTTCTCCCAGGCTGGTCACTAGGCATGGGTAGGACACATGAGGTTTCTTGTGAAAAATGAGAGAACGGAACTACACAGCCCTCAGCTGCTTCCGAAGGACTCTATAAGGTGACTCAGCCTCCCGTAGAGAAAGCCAAAAAGAGTCAGCCAGTCTCCACACACTCTCAGTTGTGCTGCTAAGGGAGGCGCATAGCTAGGTGGCCGCCAAGGCCATGAACACTCTTGTCCAAGCAGCACCAACTGCCCACGATTCTTAATGCATGAGGAGTCAGAGCCTTTCCTTTTCTTCTGCAGAGCCAAAGGAGACATTACCTCTCCTCCCTCAAGAATGCTATTAAATACAACCATTCCTCATGGGAGCCAGTAAGAAATATCCAGAGGGGAAATTATGGCAAGTATTCACTTGCAAATAACCCTCCCTGCATTCCCCATACACAGAAGCACATCCTCAGCTTTCCGGCCATCCTATGGGATGTAGATTATTATACCAGCCCCATTAGAAGATAAAATGTATATTCATCTTTTAAATTTTAAAATAGTTACCGGAGCTCTGGTAGTGTAGTGGTTACAAATCGGGCTGCGAACCTTAAAGTCAGCGGTTCGAAACTACCAGCTGCTCCGCGGGAGAAAGATGAGGCTTTCTACTCCCGTAAAGATTTACACCCTCAGAAACCCTGTACAGGGTCGCTATGGGTTGAAACCGACTCGACGGCACTTAACAACAACAACAATATTGTTTTAAAAGGCTGTGGCCACACCTATTAAATTCGTCCACCTAAATTCATTCTGTCCTTCTTCCCAAGCAGTGGGCAGTAGCTGAACACATAGCTGTCCAGCTATAGAGACTTTCTCAGCCTCCCTTGCAGCCAGGTATGGTCATGTGTCCATGTTCAGGACAAAGGAGTGTGAACAGAAGTGATAAGCAGCTCCAATGTCATTTCCTATTTTATTCAAAGACAAGTTCCTGCTTTACCTAGATCAGCACCCTTTTCATTTTCCTCTGGGCTGGAACATGGACAGACCACAAATCCAGCATTGACCCTACAGAAGAGAATAATGTCCTTAGGGGATGGAGGAGCAACTTCATGATATTGAGCAACTACACCACACCTGGACCACTCACCTTGGGATCATTGTACGAGAAATAAACTCTCAGCTCCTTTCAGCCATGTTCTGGTGTCTCTCTGCTATGGCAGTTTACCCTTTATCTTAATCAATATACCTGCAACCACCAGAGACTTCTAGATGTGTACATCCAAATGCAGTCTTAATCCCATTCCTCCTATCTTTCCATCACCCAGTGCAAAAGGGAGAAACCCCAGCAGGTAGTGTACACAAGGATGAGAGAAGATGGGATGGGACTAAAGGTGTGAAAATGAAAGTCCACTTCAAAAACAGTCAAAGATTTCTGAAACAGTGGCCCTGACAAAAGCTGGGACCAAGCCCAGACACAAGACCAGAGACAAAGCAGACAGAGTGGATTCTTCAGGCAAGGAGGAAGTAAGTATATGGCTGCACTCAGTGTGCTGGGAAACAGAGGCCCACATGGAAGATGAAGCAGGCTCTGCACTGTCTCACGGATCTGAAACTTGGGGTGGAGAAAGAACACGGGATCTGGTATCCGAAGATGCGCGTTCAGATACTAGCTCATCTATGTATTAGATGAATGGTGTTGACTGAAATAACCTGACTTTAGCAAGCCTCAGGTGATTCTATAAAATGAGGTGATACCACCTACTTTTCAAGGACTGTGAGAAGATTAAGTTGGTGGACGAATAGGGAAGTAATATAAAATGTCAGAATAACAATCATGCTTCCCTTGGTTGTTGTTGCTATCTGCCATCCAGTCAACACCCCACACATGCTGACCCCTAATAAACAACAGAAACTCTGCCTCGTCTTGTGTCAACCTCATGACTGATTATAGATCAGATCATTATGATCCATAAAGTTTTTCTTTGGCTGATTTTTGGAAGCAGATTGTCAGTCCTTTCTTCCTGGTCTCTTAGTTTAAAAGCTCAGCTAAAAGCTGTTTAACATCATTTGTTTTGCTAAGGGCCACTGAGTTGGTTCTGACTCATAGGGAGTCTACCCTACCTACAACAGAATGAAGCATTGCCCAAATCCTGTAACCATCTTTCCAGTCGTTGCTATGGTTGAGCCTATTGTTGCTAACACTGTGTCAACATCATAATGATGTGAAGACCTCCACAGACAGATGGGAGGTGCATTGGCTGGGAATTGAACCCAGGTCTCCTGGGTGGCAGGTGAGAACTCTACCATTAAGCCACCAATGCCTCACAGTCTGTTTGTTGTTTTACGCTGTCAAGTGGATTCCAAGTCATAGCAACTGTATCTGACTGAGTAGAACTGCCCCATGAGGTTTCCTAGGCTGCAATCATAAGAAAGCAGAGTGAAAGGTCTTTTCTCCAAGGAGTGGCTGTTGGGTTTAAACTACCGACCTTTCAGTTAGTTGTTATTGTTAAGTCAGTTCCAACTCATAGGGACCTGATATAGGGTTTCTGAGATTTTAAATCTTTGTGTGAGCAGAAAGCCACATCTTTCTCCTGTGGAGCAGCTGGATAGTTCAAATCGTGGACCTTGTGGTTCGAAGTCCAGTGCTTATCCTACAGAGCCACTGCAACACACTAGGACTCCTTAATCAGGTTTTGTTGTTGTTGGTAAGCACTGTTGAGTCAGTTCCTACTCATAGCAACCCTATATAGGGTTTCCGAGAAGTGACTGGTAGGTTTGAACTGCCTACCTTGTGGTTCACAGTCCAGTGCTAATCCTACAGTGCCACACCAGGAGTCTAATAGAATAATAGAATATGGTAAACAATCTCTAGATATTGGCATTGCACCCGTATGCTATAATAAAGCAATGATAACTCATAACCAGATCAGGAATTTCTAAATCAGAAATAGAAAAATGTGAAGTATGTCACAATGATGTGGCTTAGAGTTGTTGTTAACTATATGTCACACCATTGTGAAATACTTCACAATTTCTGACTCATAGTGGCCCTGTGAAAGGTTTCCAAGAAGCTGCTGGTGGGTTTAAACTCCCATCCTTGTGGTAAACAGTCCAGTGCTTATCCTACAGTGCCATATCAAGGTCTCCAACATACAGTTAAACCTCCATAAAATAGCTTGTCACATATGTGATATGATAAAGGATTATGAGATAAAATTGTATATCTGTAAGGCAGCCTTGAGGCACTAGGCAATTTCTAATCTTTGACCTTGTAGTTTAAAAAAAAAAAGGTGACATTCTAGTAGTCCTTTGTTAAACATGACATCACCTAACCTGTATCATAGGAGTTCAAACTTAAAAATTCGCACACAAGGGAGGAGGGCTTAAAAAAAATCTGTGGAAAAATGGAATGCAACGATAATGGATACAGAGTTTCAGTTCATTCTCTGAGAGACAAACAGAAGCTAGAGATTTCCCTCTAGACTCTGATACTGTCTCTGCCAGAGATCAAGACTGAGATCTGCCCATAGCCACAGACCTGAGCTCCTAGCTACAGACGACCTCAACTAGGTTCCAGCCTTCCTCCTGAGAACCTCTCATTAAGATAGGAAAAAAATAAATACATAAAGTCTGAGTTCCAAAAAAGATTAGAACTCTCACCACAGAACTAACACTGTATTTGTACCAGTCAATTCTGTTCCCCAGTGTGAACATAAATGTGGTGAGGTCTTCTTGTGTCTCTGACCACCTTGCAATAAACTAAACAAGTTAGTGAATGACAGAAAAAAAACAACAAACAAAAACCAAAGTACTGTGTCACTTGAGGAGGTGGAGGAATATGAACTCAAAACTCAGCCCTCCCCTGCCCAGAGGCCAACCTTGCTTACCCAGCATCCAGTTCTGTTGGGCCCATCACCAACAGACTGTGCTTCTGAACACTGGCTTTCACCAGCATTCCTTTGCAAGGTGTTGGCATGCTGTGGTTCATGTGCTGGGGCCTTCATCTTCTCTGGCCTGGTGCCCCCATATTGTTTCTCTTGCCTCAATTTACCCCCACATTATCTAGTAGAGGGTCCTGGTCCTGGCTCTTCAGGACCTGACCACCAAAGAGAAGACACCCACCCCATCCCCACCCCCAGCTACCTCTCCTCACTGCTTTCCAAGCACCTGGGAGCAGGATATTTTCCGGGAACATGACAGGGAAACTATCAGCCCCAGCACAGTGTCCCCACCCTAATAGCACCCTGTAAGAAAAAAGAGCAGTGTGTTTTCTCACCCCCTCCCAGAGCTGGGATTTGATGGAAAGAGCCCCAAGCCCCCAGAAAGACGGACCGGCATGGAATCCTTGCCAACAACACCGTATGTTCTCCCTTCCTGGCTATGTGTACCACCTGGAAGGATGGAGCGTGAACACCACAGAGAAAATCAGCACATGGCTCCCCACCACCAAAACCACTGAGGACCCCAGAGCAGGTGGTTCGGGAGGTAAACCTAGACCTGAAGTGACAACAGAACTACTCCTCAAAAGTCTTCCTGTAAAGGTGCACCCTTCGTAAGTGATAATCCCAATCCAAAACAAATCACTTACTGCCAGCCTTGGAAAATCTGAGTTTGTCAACAGGGTTTTCATTTTCATTCTGCTGGAGACATACATAACAAACTTTCTACATGTGCAATTCAGTGGCCTTGATTACATTCTTCAAGTTGTGTAACCATTCGTGCTATCCTTTTCCAAATCGTCTACCACCGTTAACATAAACTCACTGCCCGCTAAGCAATGACTTCTCCCTCCCACCCCAGGTCACCACTAGTAATCTTTGGTTTCTATATGTGTGCTTATTTCATGTAAGTGAGATCATACAGTATTTGATGCTTTCGAGGCTGGTCCATGTTGTGGCATGCGGCATGGGTCACAGCTACAGCAGGAATTAGGGGATGTCAGCTTGAGGACTAAGGTGCGCCTGACCCAGGCCATGGTATTTTCAATAACCTCATATGGATGTGAAAGCTGGACAGTGAATAAGGAAGATCGTAGAAGAATTGATGCCTTTGAGTTGTGGTGTTGGAGGAGAATACTGAAAGTGCCATGGATTGCCAAAAGAACCAATAGATCTGTTTTGGAAGAAGTGCAACCAGAGTGCTCCTTGGAGGCCATGATGGCTAGGCTTCGTCTCTCATACTTTGGACACATTGTCCGGAGAGAACAGTCGCTGGAGAAGGATGTCATGCTGGGTAAGGTGGAGGGTCAGAGAAAGAGAGGAGAACCCCCAAGGAGATGATCAGCCAGGTGGCATCATTGATGGCGTCAAGTGTGGCGGTGGTAGTGAGGTTGGCCCAGAATTGGTCATTGTTTCGTTCTGCTGTGCATGGGGTCGCTATGAGTCGGTTCTGACTCGATGGCACCTGACGACAACAACAACAAATACCACCTTTGAACTCAAACAACTTGAACCCTGAGAAGTAGAGAAGAGTTGTTGTTGTTGTTAAGTGCTGTTGAGTCAGTTCCAACCACAGCGACCCTGAATAGGGCTTCCTAGGAGTGGCTGCTGCACTTGAACTGCCAACCTTGTGGTTCAAACCGACTTTGCTATCCAGCACATTAACCCACAGCGCCACACCAGGAGTTCCTCTGAGAGAAGGGTTGTTGTTATTGTTAGGTGCCATTGAGTCAGTACCAACTCACAGCAACCTTATACACAACAGAATGAAACACTGCCCAATCCTGAGCCAGCCTCACAATTGTTGCCATGCTTGAGCGAATGGTTGTTGTAGTTGTTATGTGCCATGGAGTTAGTTCCGACCCATAGTGACCCTGTACAGGGTTTCCGAGGCTGTAAATCTTTACGGGAGCAGAAAGCCTCCTCTTTTTCCCATGGAACAGCTGGTAGTTTCGAACTGCTGACCGTGAGGTTCGCAGCCCAATTTGTCACTACTACGTTACCAGAGCTCCTTACATGAGCGAAGGGTAGAGATGTTCAAAAAGTTGTATCACTTGGTTTCCAATTCTTGTCTGTTAAATTATAAGAGTTATCCATGGTTAATTACTTCCACAGAATCAGCCAGGTACCTCTCGGCTCTGGGACCACATCTCACAAAGTCTCCAGCACCTAGCACTGTGCCTAACAAACGGCAGGTATTAGGTAAACATTTGGTTTAGAGCAGGATGGGCAGAAAGAAGCATCAAGGACTGACTGGTTTGTCTAACCATGGTCATTCCAGGCAGCTGATATGTACACAAGGAATACAGACTGATCTGACCTCAACTGAACCAAAAATAATTAAGAAAGGAAGTCTGTTACCAATCATCCAATGCATTCCAGACCATTAGAAATCCTCTGCTGACTGGGACTACCCATGCCACAGATGTGCACCGAGGGAGAGACACATTCTCACCACCCTAGCCCACGGTCACAGAAATGATACCCTACTCTGGAGGGCCCTGGGAAGCTGGGGCAGAGGTCCTTGGCAAGTTCATACTGTGAGGAGCGCCTCAAGTGCTAGCACAAGTCACTTAGACTAAAATTGCCTTTGTCAAAACAAAGCCGCTGCTGGCACTGGGAAGGCTGGTGTCTGTTTTCATCACTGACACTTGTTAAGCTGTGGAATGTGACCAAGAGGCCAGGAGCCCCTCAGGTAGCCAAGGGCCAGGCCTGAAGGAGCATGGACCTTGAATTCCCATCACATTTCTACTACTGGGGCACTTTGTAACATTAGGATAATAGATGCATCTCTTAACTTTTTGTTGGTTTTGTTGTTGCAAGCTGCCATTGTTCACGCACGAAGGAACCAAACATGGTCCTATGCCATCTCCATGATCGACTGTAAATAGAATCGTTGTGATCTATAGGGTTTCGTTGGCTGAGTTTTAGGAGTAGATAGCCAGGTCTTTCTTCGTAGTCAGTCTTAGTCCTTGAGTCAGTTCCAACTCATAGCGATCTCCATCTTTTTGCTGTTGTGAATAGTGCTGCTATGAACATTGGTGTGCATATATCTACTCGTGCTATGGCTTGTATTTCTTGTGGATATATACCAAGTAGAGAAATTACTGGGTCATGAGGTATTTCTATTTCCAACTTTCTGAGAAAGTGAAAGTTTTCTCAGAGTGGTTGGACCATTTAACAGTCCCACCAGCAATGTAGGAGGGTCCCAGACTCTCCATACCTTTGCCAGTATTTGCATTTTCTGTTTTTGGTTTTTTTTAACTTTGCTATTAATGCTGGTGTGAGATGATATCTCATTGTTTTGATTTGCATCTCTCTAATGGTCAATGATCATGAATATTTCTTCACATGTTGGCTACCTGAATGTCTTCTTTGGTGAATAAGCTGTAATTTTTATGGGAACAAATTGCCAGGTCTTTTCTCACTAGAACTAGCTGACTCTAAAACCCATGCTCTTAACTATTATGCTATACTATCCCATAAGACAGAAGAATGATTGTCTACAATTGCAAAGAGGGATTTGCTGTTATTGTTAAGTGCTGTTGAGTTGGTTCCAACCCACAGCAACCCTGTATAGGGTTTCCAAGGAGTGGCTAGTGAGCTTGAAGTACCGACCTTGTGGTTCAAACTGACTTTGCAGTCTGACGCATTAACCCACAGTGCCACACCAGAACCCCAGGGAGATGGTGGTAGGGCTGAAAAGGTGACAGAAATCCAAGAGATGATACTCATCTAAAGGAAGTACCGACAAGACTGGGACCAACCCAAGAGAGACTCAAATGTTTATGGAATCTTTGACAGAGATTGGGAGTCCCTGTGTAGTATAACCAGTTAACACGCTTGTGCTAACCAAAGGAGCCACCCAGAGCTCTTCAAAAGAAAGGCTGCGTGATCTACTTCCCCCAAAAGCAGCCATTGAAAAGGCTATGGAGTACAGTTCTGTTCTGATACACAAGGGATCACCATGAGTCAGAATGAACTCAATGCCAACTGGGTTTGACAGAGATATAAAAGTTGAGAAAACTATCAATTATGGGCATATGATGAGTTCAGAATGAAGAGTTGAGAATTGTTCTTACAACTACTACTCTTGTATTCTCCCATTTAATGTAAATGTTGTCAGCTGTCTCCTGGTCTTCATAAAGCCCCCAGGGGAATGAAACCTCCCACCCTCTTTCTTCCCCTTCAAAGGCTGTTTCAAGGGCAGCACATTTGTTCTGAGGGAAAATGAAGAGGATCTGTTTAGTGTCTGCTCACTGCCAAGGAGTCCAACATGGAGGACTCATTTATTTTCAAGTCTGTGTGTGTGAAAGCACACACGCGTGTATCAAGATCCTACAGATATAAACAGCTTTGCCTCAGAGAAGGAAGCACACTCTCATTTTTCCTCAGTGGACGACAAACAGAGATAAACCAGGCTCTGAGTTTTCCCAGGTTTTACTGCCAGCAATCTCAGCCAAGAGGACTCTCAGCAGTGTGTCCTTCCTGAAGACTCTCATCAAGGCTTCACCCCAACAGCCCAGCCCACCCTGTCTCTGGGCTCAGCCACCCATCTGGGATGGGCCTGTCTGTCCCAGTTCTCATAGCAATCTGGAGAATCTGCAACCCAAGGTCAGCAGGCACCATATTACTTTCTTGAGAAAGAATGTCTACAGCTAAGAATTTGCCCCAAGAGTGTATAGCGGGTCAGAGGAACGAGAGACCTTGGGCCAACTAGCCATTCTAAGAGCTGGTTTCATCCTTGAGTGTTCTGAGGCCCAACGGTGTGCCGGGCACTCTGCAATCCAGGATGTGGAGCAGGGTGTTCATATGGCAAGTGTAGATGGAAGAAGGGTGGCAGAGTGACCTCGAAGGCCTCATTTAGCCTGAGAAACAGAGCACTATCTATATACTCAGGGTGTCTGTCCTGGCTGGGGCTCCACAAAGACCTGGCTGTGTCACAATGGTGGAAATAATGGTGGCGATAATTGTGGAGGATTTTCTTGCCCAAAAGTTGAGTAATTTTGTGGCCATGTAGAAAAGTGTGCAGTAGACCTTCAAGTACTCAATATGCTGGCTCTCCAGGGCAAGGGGTGCAATGGGCAACAGGGGAGACTCAAGGTCTGCTAAGCTCCTGTTTCAGCAGGAATGTGACTAAGGTGGTCATAAACACTGGACTTCGAGCCACAAAGTGGGCAGTTCAAACCCACCAGCTGCGCCTCTGAAACCCTATACAGGATCACTGTGAGTCAGAACCTACTCAACAGCACTTAACAGCAAACAACAACAGGTCTGAAGAAATGTCAAGGGTGCTGCAAAGTTGGTCACACAAAAGCTAAGGGGTGCAGGAATGTTTGTGGACCATGGCACTTTCGTAAGGAAAATGAGAATTTCTTCTAAGGACTCTAAGTTCTTTCTGCCCAGTCCAGGTTGTGAGAAGGGACATCTGTTCCTAAAGGTGCCTCCCCTGCTCAAGACCTAAGGACACAGTCTGCATAGAAATCACAGGCAGCCTGTGTCCTATTCTGCCAACTATACGCATGCCTAGGAGGATAATTAGCAGTGAACCCCCTGAAGCCCCAGCCCTAGGTGACTCTGGGCAGGGTGAGAATGTGAGCTAAGAGGATCAAAAGGGCCAGAAGGAGGATGAGGCTGCAGAACAAAGGTCTAGGCAGACAGGAAGGAGGAAACTGGAAGAGCCTCATCAAGAAAGGGGCAGGAAGAAAAAGTTTCATTGAAATATTCCCAAAATCTAATTTTAGACAATAGTTCCTTTCTCCACTAGCATTCTTCCCAGAACTAGGATTTGTATCCAGTGAATTCCCATCATCCCCTGGGAAAGTTTCATCCTCTGGTGTTTTTCAAGCACCGAGTGCTTTTTATCTGGGCTAAAACAGACCAGTAGGGAAGCCGGGCCGCAGCAGAAGATAGCCTTGGGCTTGGCCTTTCCAAAGCAACACACATATTCACAAACACACCCACACACCAGTCCACTTCCAGTTGACAAAATCATAGTAGACAAGAGCAGGAAAGCTCTCTACACAGAAGCCAAAACGATCTTTTCAAAACACAAATCCAATCATACAAACTGTACTTCCCTCTAGTTTCAAATATTAATAAATCCCAAATCTCAGAATAAAATCCAAATTCCTTCACTCAGCTACATGGGCTGTGCCAGCTGGCTCCTACTGCTTTTGCAATCTCATCTGACACCTATTTCCCCACTTCTTGATATCACTACCCTTGAATTCAATCCCTGCTCAATCCTGCCACAGGATCTTTGCACATGCTAATCCTTCTTCTAACAATACACTTCTTCTACCTGACACACCACTCTGCCACTACCTACTCTTCCTTTAGCCTGCAGCCAAATATTCAATTACTCTGGAAAGTCTTTTCTAATCTCCCAGAACAATTTTCCTCATAACAGTCACCATACCGCATGTGTCAGTGTTGGTCCCTCCCTTTTCGTTCTGAGTTGTTGCTGTTCGGTGCCCTGGAGTCAGTCCTAACTCAGCACCCTATGCACAGCAGAATGAGATGCTGCTCAATCCTGTGCCATCCTCACAATCATTTCTAAGTTTGAGCCCATTGTTGCAGCCATTGTGTCAACAATCCATCTTGTTGAGGCTCTTCCTCTTTTGGCTGGCTTTCTAGTTGACCAAGCATCACGTTCTCCTCCAGGGACTGGTCCCTCCTGATAACATATCCAAAGTACGTAAGACAAAGTTTTGACGTCCTCACTTCTAAGGACATTCTGGGTACAGTCAAGATTTTACCGTCTCCAGTGTGATTTGTCAGTGTACGTCTTCCCTATTAAACTATAAGCAATTTCCTAAGAGCTCACCAAAGAATCACCAGCACCTAGTACAGTGTCTAGCAGAAAATGAACACTCACAAAATACTGCATGCCCAGTTGTGAGCTTCTGGGCATTTCCTAAAGCTAGGTCCATGAATTCCACTTCAGAACAAAACTAAGAAATAGCTCCCATGTAGCAGGCATCTGTTCTACTTCTCCAGCTGAGCTCAAGAGCCATTCAGTCCCCAGCACCAGCCTGTTCACTTCACAGTCTCACCATATTTCAGACCCTGAGAGGGCTTAATGCCCTGCATTGTTAGGTGAAGAAACAAGTCCAGTGCCCAAGATCGCACTGTCAGGTAGCAGGGACAACATCAGGCCTCTTGGTTCTAATGTTGTTGTTGCTGTTGTTAAGTGTCATCAGTCAGTTCCGACCCATAGAAACCCCTGTATAGAGTTTCCAAGGAACAGCTGGTGAGATTGAACTGTAGACCTTGCAGTTCAAACCAACTTTGTAGTCCAGAGCATTAACCCACAGCGCCATACCAGTATTCATTCTAATGTGCTGTTCTATTGATCAGAATGGGTTAGGCTATGCTACAGTAACACATACACCCCCAAATCTCAGAGTCTTAACTCAATAAAAGCTTAGTACTGACTCATTAAAAAATCTGATGCAGGTCAAGTGCCTCTACTTCATATTGTAGCTATGCCATCTAAAACATGTGGCCTTTAGGGTCACTGTGGAATAGGAAAAGAGAACGTTGGAGGATTGCACAGTATGTTCTTTTTTCAGTCTTTTTTATTGTGCTGTATTTTTGGTGGAAGTTTACAGAGCAAATGAGGTTCCCATTTAACAATTTCCAAATATATTGTTCAGTAGCATTGGCATGATTTCCAGTCTCGTTGTTCTGTGTTCATTAATCTAGCTTCTGTGCCCTCCCCCACATACTGCCTCATCTTAGTTTCAGGGTAAATATTGACCATTTAATCTCATATACTTACGACATAAAGGAGCACAGAACTCACGGGTGATATTGCTTACATTATGAGCCAATCTGCTATTGGGCTGAAAGATGACCTCTGGTGGCTTCTGTTCCAAGTTTAAAGGGGATCTCAGGGTGAAGGTCTTACTGGCCCACAGTTAGTCTGGTCTCTTTTTTAGGAATGTGAGGTTCATTCTCCCATTCTGTGTGGGACCACCTACTGTGTCTCTGGTCAGCATGGTTGGTAGAGTGGTAGCTGGGCACCATCTAGTTCTTCTGATTTCAGGATAGCTCAGGCCATGATTTGAGTGGGCTATTATTCTATAGACTACTTTCTTCTCTGAGTTTTTGGCTTCCTCCTTTTCTCTTTTGCTCCAGAGAAGTACAGACCAATGGTCATATCTTAGATGGTCTCTCATGCGATTTTAATACATACTAAACTAGCATATGGAACATTATCTTTATAAAGTACGTATGCCCACCGATTAAGTTGTCCCTGAGACTGTATCCTACGTCTTCAAACCCAGTAAACTGAAGTTAAACCTAGGAAGTATGCGCAGCTGGGCTCCTCTGTGTTTTACTACATAGATGAATATATACGCAGCACATACACACCTGCCTGAACATACGCCCTTAGATACATCTATACATGCAAACTCATATATTCATACATGCCTTCCAAACACAGCTAGTTATCTACTTTTTGAAAGTTTGCTTACGCCACTTCACTTTTATGAAAGACCTACATTAGTACCTATTTTTGCTAACCGGAAAAAATTCTGAAGCAGATTCTTCACCTTTTAGAAGAAAAGTAAAACTAGCATTCAGTGATTGTTTTGCAGTGAGCTGTTAAAGAGGCAGTACGTACACAAGTAGCAAAAGCAGGGTTGCCACGCTCTTTCCATGGGAACTACACTCAGCATCGCAGCGCAGTATCAAGTCGCCACAGCTTTGAACTGCCTGCAAACACTACGTGTTAGTGTTATTTTAGTTTTATGTGTTATTTCATACGACTTGGTAGGATCATTTTTGGGGGGCCTGGGAAGGCTCAAAAAAGCTTCCCATATAAATGAATGATAACTGCATCTTTGCTTTATGTCATCTAGGCTTACAAATGGTTTCATAGGTGCACTCTACTTTCAGATAGCGGGGGGCACCTGCATATGCATACATATCTACCTAAGTGACCATTCACATTTTTTTTTTTTGGTTGTTATAAAGCGCAGCATTTTTTTTTTTTTTTTTACGGGCCAGACCTTGAAGTGGTGTATATCATAGCATGGGTCACTTTTGCCCACATTCCATTAGCTAAAACTCAATCTAACCCAAATTAGCTGTGAGTGAGACTTGGGAACACAGTCTTCCCAAGTGCCCATAAAGAGAGAATGATGTTGAAGACACATGAGCTCCCCCACTGTTGAGCTGCTCCTAATTTAAGCTACTTGAATCCACAGTCCACACCTCCTTCTGGTAGAACAAACCTCTGACTTTGAAATAACACATTGAACCAGTACCCAAGCTTCCCAGAGCAGATACTCTAATACCAGTTACTGCTGAGTCAATTCCAACTCATGGCAACCCTACACATATCAAGAGTACAACTGTCCTCTATAAGGTTTTCAATGTCTGTGGCCTTTTGGAAGCAGACGGCTTCTTCCGAGGTGGTTTTGAGTGGGTTTAAACCACTAACCTTCTAGCTAGTACTGTTTATGCCACCCAGAGATGTCTTTCCAGAGCAAAGAACCCTGCAAAAATCCATCGATTGATTTTTGCAACAAATCATCTTCTATCCATTGGGAACAATGGATAGAGAGAGAGAGGTAATAACTGAGACCAGGTAATATCTGGAACTTTAATCGTCCCCATCTCACTCCCAGCTGTCCCCGTTCTGCAAGAAGGGAGTTGACACTGTTGTAGGAGAGTCCCACCTCTGTGTTAAAACTCGGGGCTCTTCTCCTAGCCACCTGCCACAGATGACCATAACTGAAGGAGAGGGGAGCCCTGGCCATGGAAACACCCGGGGCTCTGGTCCTGGCCCAGTTTTGATCAGCCAAAAGTCTTTATATGTGTCTCTTCATGCCTTTGTTTCCCCAAAGACAAAATGGAGATGCTTAGCACTCATTCCTGCCTATCACTCAGAGTTAGTGTGAGGATTAGAGAAGTGAGAAATGATTCAGACGCAAGTGACATCAATTATTATAAATAGAGAAAGTCACCTAACTCACAAAGGAAGCGCTGGCACTGCAAAAAGAGACCCATTTTGTTAGCTCTCCTGTCCCACACTCTCATTATCAGAATGTCCTGTCCCAGCTTCCAGGAACTCGGACGGAAATTCTCCTAGCGACGTGAATTTCTGGGTACTGGTTATTGTATTACTGTACTTGGATACAGAATCAGATGCAAACGCTTATTTTAATATGCACCAGTCTAGGGGCTGAGGTTCCACTCATCCATTTACATATAGGTTTATGCAGGGACTCAGGATCACTGGCAGACACTCTACACCTGGTGTTTTGATGTCAGAGGTCTGAGAGTTGAGAGAAGGGGTTGGCATGGGGGTGGTGTTAGTATAGAGACCACCAGAGTGAGAGATGAGGGAAATGAGAACTTCAAGAGTCACACTTGAGGCTGTGCCTTGGCTCTTCCCTGGGGCTGTGCCCTCCCACCAGCTCTGTTCATGGAAGTAAGTCTCTCTATTCCTTTGCAGTAACACCAAGCCCTCTCCTCGTGAGGTGAGAAAAGAACCGATAGAAGAGTAGGCTCTCGGTCTCCAGGACCACAGAACAGGTGAGTTTGCAAGAACTTCATCTATAAGAACCCAGCAATCACTGCTGCCGAGTGGGGTTGAGGTGGTGGGAAGCAGGAGAGAGGTATGGAGAAGAGTGTGGGTGAGGCAGACAATGGAAGCTGTCATTGAGGCTCCCTTGACAGCTCAGAGCGTGGGAAGGGCACGTGGGTGAGGGTGGGGGCACCTCACAGGGCCGGAGATATGGGGAAGGAGAAAGAGAGATGGGGGTTTTGAGTGGGGAGGGCTTGGCAACTGCAAAGTTGAGACATCTGAATGGCGCCCCCAGTTGTTAGCCAACTTCTGATCAGGCTTTCTCTGAACATCAGACACTCCATCCTAAGAACGTTTCTGGAGGTGCACCTCGCTTTTGTTTTTAACTATCACAATTCAGGCTTCTTCACTGACTCTCCTAGCGCCTGGCTGCTCACTGAAAGGTCTTGGTTCAAACCCACCAGTGGCTCCATGGGAGAAAAGACCTGGGTGGTCTGTCCCATAGAGTCTAGGAAACTATGGGGCAGGTCTACTCTGTCATATTGGGTCTCTATAAGTCAAATATACTCAACATACAACAGTGTAGGCAACATGCTCTTTAGAGAGAGTAAAAAGGAAAAAGTAGAATATCCTCATTTGGCAGAAGAAGGAACTGAGACTCAAAGAAGTCACCAACTCAATCCAAGGATAAGCATACAGAATACCAAGTGTACGGTCAGCACTCAAACCAGGTCCTTCTAAACCCCAAGGATGCAACTAGACATATTCTAGTTGGAATTCTACCCTCCTAACAATAAGTGTCCTGGTGTGATGCTGTGGGTTAATGTGCTAGACTGCAAAGTCGGATTGAATTACAAGGTTGGTGGTTCAAGCTCACCTACACAGGGTCACTATGGGTTGGAATTGACTCAACAGCACCTAACAACAACAATGGCGCTGTAGGATAAGCACTGGACCAAAAGGTCGTTTGAATTGTAAGGCTGGCAGTTCAAACTCACCAGACGTTCTTTGGAAACCCTATACAGGGTCGCTATGGCACTTAACAACGAAACTTAACAACAACAGTAGTACAAGCACAGTACTTTCCCCATAGGATGAGAAGGATGTTAGTGTTAAGTGCTACTGAGTCGTTTCCAATTCATGTTGTTGTTATTAAGAGTCCTTGGGGGGGAAAAAAAGAATCTTTGAGTCAGTTCTGACTCATAGCAACCCTGTAAAGGGTTTCCGAGGAGCGACCCTGCTGTTTAAACCAATCTTACAGTCCAGCACATTAACCCGCAGTGCCACACCAGGACTCCTTCCAAGTCATAGGGACCCTGTATAGGGATTCTGGTAGTGTAGTGGTTACGAATCGGCCTGTGAACCGCAAGGTCAGCAGTTTGAAACCACCAGCAGTTCCACGGGAGAAAGATGAGGCATTCTGCTCCCGTAAAGATTTACAGCCTCGGAAACCCTGTGCAGGGTCGCAATGAGTCGGACATAGGCACTTAACAACAACATAGGGATTCTGAGGAGCGGTTGGTGGGTTTGAAACACTGACCTTGCAGTTCAAACTGACCTTCTGGCACCACACCAGGATGATTGTTGTTGTTTGGTGCCATTGAGTTGGTACCGACCCATAGTGACATTATGCACAGCAGAACGAAACACTGCCCGATCCTGGGCCAACCTCACTACTACTGCCACGATTGAGTCCACCAATGCTGCACTTGGCCAATCCATCTCGTTAAGGGTCTTCCTCTTTTTCTCTGACCCTCCACCTTACCAAACATGATATCCTTCTCCAGAGACTGGCCCCTCCTGACAATATGTCCAAAAGTATGAGAGACGAAGTTTGGCCATCTTGGTCTCTGGCTGCACTCATTCCAAAATAAATCTATTGGTTCTTTTGGCATACCCATGGCATTTTCAATATTCTCCTCCAACACCATAACTCAAAAGCATCAATTCTTCTGCGGTCTTCCTTATTCACTGTCCAGATTTTGCAAGCATATGAGGTTACTGAAAATACCATGGCTTGGGTCAGGCGCACCTAGTCCTCAAGCTGA
>NW_006408648.1:2326832-2346330 GCF_000296735.1 Chrysochloris asiatica
TTGTTTTGACTGATGAGATGAAGCTTTTCCATCTTCTCTTTCCACAGATGTAATCAATTTGCTTTCTATGTATTCCATCTGGTGAGGTCCACGTGTATAGTTGTCTCTTATGCTGTCTAAAGAAGGTATTTGAAATGAACAAATCATTGGTTTTGCAGAATTCTATCATGCGATCTCCAGCATCATTTCTGTCACCTAGGCCATTATTTTCCAACTAATGATACTTCTTGTTTGCTTCCAACCTTTGCATTCCAATCACCAGTAATGATCGATACATCTTGATTGCATGTTTGATCAATTTCAGATGGAAGAATTCTTATATTTCATCCTCACTGGCTTTAGTGGTTGGTGCATACATTTGAATAATAGTGCTATTAACTGGTCTTCCCTGTAGGTGCATGGATATGATCCAATCATAACGTTGTATCTCATGACTAATCTGGATATGTTCTTTTTGACAATGAATGCAACATCATTCCTCTTTAATTTGTCATTCCCGGCATAGTAAACCATGTGGTTGTCAGATTCAAAATGGCCAATACCAGTCTATTTCAGCTCACTAATGCCTATGATATCGATGTTTATGCGTTCCATTTCATTTTTGACAACTTCCAATTTTCCCAGATTCATACTTTGTACTTTCCATGTTTCGATTTTTAATGGATGTTTACAGCCGTTTCTCTTCATTTTGAGTTGTGCCCCATCAGCAAATGAAGGTCCCGTGGGCTTTTCTTCCACGGGCTTTACTCCATTCACGTCATCATGGTCAACTCTACTTTGAGGAGGCAGCTCTTCCCCAGTAGCATTTTGAGTGCCTTCCAACCTGAGGGGCCCATTTTCCGGCACTATATCTGACAGTGTTTCTCTGCTATTCACAAGGTTTTCAATGACTAAATATTTGGAAGTAGTTTGTCACTCTTTCTTCCTAGCCTGTCTTCATCTGGAAGCTCATCTGAAACCTGTCCACCACGGGTGACACTGCTGGTATTTAAAATACCGGTGGTATAGCTTTTAGAATCACAGCAACTCACAAGCCACCAGTACGACAAACTGACAGATGAGTGGTGGCCATTTGGATAATAAGTGATAATTATGTGTAAAGGGCTAACAGTTTTTTTAAAAGTTTACATATTATTTTGATCTTCTGTTATTGGAAGATGGCAGCCTCCCCATTCCTCTCCTCTTCCAGTAAATACAGGAGATTTTCTCAGTCCCCCTTTTTTTTAGCCAAGAAGTCTCAGTCACAATGTGCCAGGATACCAGGGTATGGCTTAGCTTCCGCCACTGACCACTCATCTGCCCACTGCCCCCTTCTCCTATGGCTAGGTTTCTGGGGAGAAGGAAGCCACTGTGTGTCTTTCTTATAAAAGCCAGTTTCAGAAACCTCTTCCCCAAAGAAGGGCCTGGGAATGGTTCACTGGCAGGTACACCACCCTGAGATTAAGTATCTCCTCAAATTTTGCAGCCTGGCTGCCTCATCCACCTCTCCTGGGCCTAGGAGCTGAGTGAATTCAGAGCAGGGTCAGCTGTGGGTCTACCTGTGCAGCAGCAAGGGCTCCGAGCTTGGTCTAGTGCTCTGCTGTTGCCATCTTGAACTTTCAAATACTTTGTGAACAGGGGCCCCGTGTTCTCATTGTGCACTGGACCTTACAGACTATGGGACTGGCTTAGTAGACTAATCCACACGGCTCCCAGACTCCTAGACTCACTCCTGAGAGCTGCCACCACCTCCAGGTCCATGACCTTTCCTCAGGGTCAGCTCTCACCTAGATGACCGAATAGCCACATAACTGGTGTTTGCTTTGACCCTTGTCCCTACCATCTCATCTCACTCTGAGCAAAAGGCCCATGTGCTGGCATTGACCCATGAGGCTCCTCATGACCTGCATCCCTTCCTTACCTCATTGACTTCTCTTAAGTCCTCCCCTTTGCTCCTTAGGCTCCTGCTCCAGCCACACGAGCAGATGTGTGTGTGCATGCATGTACAGTCAGCCCTCCATGTCCACCACTGCCATATCCACTGATTCAACCAACCGCAAGTCAAAAATATTTTGAGGGGAAAAAAGTAATTAAGTGATCAAAGCAATCCCTAAAAGGGAATGTAAAGTGCTATTTACATTAACATTTGCATTGTATGAAGTATTATAGGCGGAACACCACTGGACCAGTAAACATTCTTATCAACGGAGAAAAGATTGAAGTTGTCAAGGACTTCATTCTTCTTGGATCAACTATCAACACTCATGGAAGTAGCAGTCAAGAAATCAAAGGACGTCAGTCAAGAAATCAAAGGACATATTGCATTAGGCCAATCTGCTGCACAAGAGTGTTTTTAAAGTGTTGAAGAGCAAAGATGTCAGCTTGAGGACTAAGGTGCGCCCGACCCAAGCCATGGTATTTTCAGTAACCTCATATGCATGTGAAAGCTGAACAGTGAATTAGGAAGACCATAGAAGAATTGATGCCTTTGAGTTATGGTGTTGGAGGAGAATAGTGAAAGTGCCATGGGCTGCCAAAAGAACCAATAGATTCATTTTGGAAGAAGTGCAGCCAGAGTGCTCCTTGGATGCCAGGATGGCCAAACTTTGTCTCTCATACTTCGGACATATTGTCAGGAAGGACCAGTCGCTGGAGAAGGGTATCATGTTTGGTAGGGTCGAAGGTCAGAGTAAAAAAAAGGAAGACCCCCCAACAAGATGGATTGGCAAAGTGGCAGCATCAATGGGCTCAAGCGTGGCAACAATAATGAGGTTGACCCAGGATCGGGCAGTGTTTCATTCTGCTATGCATAAGGTCACTATGAATTGGTACTGACTTGATAGCACCTAACAACGACAACAAAAGTGAGTTAGGAGTCTGGCTGGTAGCATTTCAAAACTACCAGCTGTTCCTTGGGAGAAAGATGTTTCCATAAAGATTTACAGCCTCAGAAACCCTATACAGGGTTACTATGAGTAGGAACTGACACTACGGCATATAACCACCACCACCAGGTATTATAAATACTCTGTTGTTGTTGTTGCTAAGTGTCATCGAGTTGGTTCTGACTCAGGGCAACCCTGTGTAGAGTTTCCAAGGAGTGGCTGGTGAACTTGAATCACCAACCTGCAGTGCAAACTGGCCTTGCAGTCCAGCGTATTAACCCACAGTGCCACACCAGAACTCCGTAAATACTCTTAGAGATGATTCAAAGTATACAGGAGGATGGGAGTAGATGATATGCCACTACTACATCATTTTATATAAGGAACTTGAGCATCGATGGATTTGGGTATTCACACGGGGTTCTAGAACCAATCCCTCAGGGATACTGAGAGACAACCGTGTGTCTGCATGTGTGTATTTTATTTCCTGGCCCAGGGCACTTGTACTGGTTGTTTCTTCTACATGGGATACTCTTATCCTAGATATCTTCCCCTAACAAAGAAGAACCAGACAGCCCTTCAGTGCTAGCAAAATCTTCTCAATCATCTCATCTACTCCTCTGTCCCCAAGCTTTACTGCACTTAACCTGTCCTTTAAAACAGCTTGAGGATGCAAGACTCGATTTAGCATGGAATCTACTGCAGCTCCTTTCATTGCCTCCAAGTTCCTGTCCTCCTTGCCAGTCGCCCCCAGAGTCCCGAGTGCTGCTATCAGATGACCACCATGCAGAGCAGGGGGCTGAATACTGGCACTGTCCTGGGGGTGGTATGCAGGATGATCAGGTCCACTGCATGCCCTAATGACAGTGAGTGTAAAGGACACACAGACATGGACCACACAAACACACACACACCCAGCCTACAGTCCAGGCCATGGGAGTGAAGTCCTACTTGGGGAAATGAAACTTTTTGGATAGATAGAAAACTCAAAGAGAAAAGCAGCCTCTGGATGAGGCATTTGAGGAACTCTGAGTCCTGCTTCCAAAACTACAGATTCTAGTGAAGTCAAGTCACAGGGCAGAGGCAAGAAGGACAGCAGCTTCCCTCCCTTCGGTGGTCCAGTCTAGCTATCGTCCCCTGCCATGAATGTGAGGGAGTTAACAGAGCCTGCTCACAGTGCTCCTGAGCACTTATTCACACTGAGAGGGAGAGGGAAGCTTCATGTCTCCTGGGAAGTCAGAAGGTAGTGAAGTTCTACCCTGATGCCAGGGTGGGTTGAACTCTGGGTTCCTACCTTCTGGTAGATGATCAAACTCTTCAGGAAGAGGAGCCCCAGAGGGGACTGACTTGAAGCTCCACAGCAGCAGAGACAAATTCCCCTGAATGACATAGCTGAGGAGGGACAAGAAAACATACACACACACACATATAGGCATGCAAGTCCATGCAAACCCATACACATGTTCACATATGCACACACATAAGGAGTCATAAGTATCTTTCCTGCCCTGTAAGGGGGCGAGTGGGAGGGTTGCTAATGTCCTGGGACATCACTTCTCACTCCCTGCACCTCTGAACCCAACCCAGTAAGCCCCCACCAAATGTTCATTAGCCAAATGACCCTTAAGATTCTGGGGTCAAAAGGACTGAAGTCTCCAGGCCCCAAGAAAAAATATCTGAGGGAGATTTAACAATAAACAGCCTTTGGCTCACAACTGCAGACGGGAACAGCTGTCTCCTCTGAGACAGAACAGGAAGACTCCACAATGCATATTACGAAGGAATGTGGTTAGACTTAAGGATGAACCCCCAAACGAGCAAAACCTAAAACAATCTGCTACTGAGTCTCCTCCCGGAGCAATGGCTAAGTCTCACAAGAGGTGAGCCTCTTCTGCCTGGGTTGGGCCAAGTGTGGCAACCTACACACTCGCTGCCGGCTTAATTAGCTTTAAAAACCAGATGCCATCGAGTCAACTCCAACTCCTGTTGACCCCATGTGTGTCTGAGTAGAATTGAGCCCCATAGGGTTTCAAATGGCTGTGGATCTTTTCGAAGTAGATCACCAGGGCTTTCTTCTGCGGCACCCCTGGGTAGAGTAGAAACTCCAACCTTTGGATTAGAAACTAAGTGCATTAAGCTTTTGCACCATCCAACTCAATTACACCAAATCAACCCCATTGAAGTCTATTCTAATTTATAGCAACCTTATAGGGCAGAGCAGAACTATTCCATAAGATTTCCAAGACTGTAAATGTGTATGTGATCAGAGAGCCTCATCTTTCTTCTGAGAAGTGCCTGGTGAGTCTGAGCCGTCAACCTTTCAGCCAGCAGCCCAACTTTTCTTCTTGTCGTTAAGTGCCATCAAGTCAGTTCAGAATCGTGCTGTCGTTAACTGCCGTGGAGTCAGTTGTGACTCATAGCGACCCTGTATAGGTCTTCTGAAGAGCGGCTGGTGGGTTTGAATTGCCAGTCTTGTGGTTAGCAATCCAGTGTTTATTCTTATTGTTGTTGTTAAGTGCCGTTGAGTCGGTTCCGACTCATAATGACCCTGTATAGGGTTTCCCAGAAGCAGCTGGTAAATTTGAACCCCCAACCAAGTGGTTCAAACAGACCATGTGATCCAGTGCTTATCCTTGTGTTGTTGTTATGTGCCGTCTGACTCATGGCGAACCTGTACAGGGTTTCCAAGGGTATAAATCTTTATGGGAGCAGAAAGCCTCATCTTTCTCCCGTGGAACAGCTGGTAGTTTTGAACTGCAGACTGTGAGGTTAGCAACCTGATTCGTAACCACTTCGCTACCAGAGCTCCTTGTTGTTGTTGTTGTTAAGTGCCGTTGAGTCAGTTCCGACCCATAGCGACCCTGTACAGGGTTTCCGAGGGTGTAAATCCTTACGGGAGTAGAAAGCCTCATCTTTCTCCCACGGAGCGGCTGGTAGTTTCGAACCGCTAACCTTAAGGTTCGCAGCCCGATTCGTAACCACTACGCTACCAGAGCTCCTTAGGCACTCTTAAAAACCCCTGGATTGTATTAACACTACCATGTGCATATATCCTTTGTATACACTACCTCAGGCTCATGATTTGCCCCAGGCTGCACAGTGCTAAGTGCCAGAGTTGGGAATTGAATGCACATGAGTCCACTTAGCCTGTGCACAATGCTGCAGGGGCTTTCTCTGACCCCAGACACACAATTCAGAGGATTCCTGGGCCACCTTAGATTCCCTGGCTCCAAGAAATTATTCCTTCTTTCTCCCCATGAAAGCCCGGGGACTTCTTTTCTATCCCAACCTTCCCCTCAAATGTTCAGTTCTAGGTACAAGCTCTGAGGCCCAAGTTTTCTAATGTGAGGCACATAAGGGGCTCCACACACTGCCCTGACCTCTTTGCTTCCAACCTCCTTCTCACTGGGTTAGAGGGGGGCCGCGGGACTTGGGGGACGCAGGCACCAAGCGGAGGACCAGTCTTTCAGTCTCCTTGAAGTCCCCAGGACCCCGCCCCGGTCCTCGAAGTCATAATATTTACAGGAACACTGCAAAGCAAGCTCCCCAGCAGTTCTGCCTGGCTGGCAAGTTACTGCAAACAGCAGATGTCTCAGAACAATCTGAACACGGCCCCCTCCCTCTCCTTACACTTGGCACCCCACCCCACCCCCAGCAAATAAATAAACAAGCAAAAAACCCCATGAGCAAGCAGGCGCACAGCTTGGGATGGTCCAGTCCAAGCAAGCTGCCCTTCCTGCAGAGGTCACCCGGGAGTCGGAATGACACTCTCCACTAAAGAGCTGGTGTACGTCCTTCTAGGGGCAAAAAATGTCCATTGCAGATACACACACACGACCAAGGCTATTAATCTCTGTTCAAGTGTGCGAGTGTGTATGTGTAAGAAAGAGGGAGCGAGGGGAAGAAAGAGAGAGGGAGAGAAGCAGGGATGGGGGTGAAGAAAAGAAAGAGAGGGAATGTCAATTCACTCAGCCATTGCTCAGGGAGGAGACTCAGTAGCAGATTGTTTTAGGTTTTCCTTGATTGGGGGTTCGTTCATCCTTAAGCCAAAATGCTTGTTTTATTAAAATCTTTTATAAATAAGTTTCACTTCACCCCAGCTACATTCACAGTCTCAGTGCCGAAATGATGATGACTCAACTTTCTGGGGACCTAGCAGGGGAGGGGTGAGGTGTGTGTGTAGGGCAGGAAGTAGTGCTTTTGATGCATATCCCTTACCCTCCATCATCCAGGATTCCCACAGGAGCTTCCATCCATTCCCAAGTTGACTAGAGATGCTAGAATTGAGTACTACCAAACCACTTACACACTGAGTGATCTTGGACAAGTGACTTAACCACTCTGTGCCTCAGTTTCACATCTGTAGAATGAGAAGTGATAATCATATCTAGGAGTCCTGGTGGGACACTGTAGGATAAGGACTGAGCTGCTAACCACAAGGTCAGTGGTTCAAACCCACCAGCTGCTCCTTGGAAACCCTATACAGGGCCACTATGAATCAGAACTGATTCCATGGCACTTAACAACAACAGCCACATCTAGATGCAAGAAATGTTGCGGAGATGAAATAAAATAATATTGCCTATCATGATTAAGGTCCCTGGGTGGCACAAATGGCTTGTGCTTGACTACTGATGTGTACAGTGGTAACAGCAACAGTTTCAAGTGTAACAACCATTGTGAGGATGGCATAGAACCAGGCAGTGTTTTGTTTTATTGTGTACAGGGTTGCTATGGGTTAGAACTAACTCGAGGGCACCTCACAATAACAGCAACAACTAATATAAAGGTTGGTGGTTTGAACAAACCCAACAGCACCACAGGAGAAAGGCCTGGAGAACTGCTCTCATAAAGGTGTCAGCCCGTGCCCTATAGAACAGTTCTACTCCGCAACACATGGGATCACCCTGAGTCAGAACTGACTCAAGGGCAACAAATTAGGTTTGGTTTCAGTACCATGATTATGATCCCGTTTTGCTCCCCTCTGGCGTGGCTCTATAGGATACGCACAGGGATGCAAGGCTGGTTTGATCCACAGGTCAACGGTGCTCCTTGGAAACCCTATACAGGGTCATTATGAGTTGGAACCGACTCGATGGTACTTAACAACAACAAATGGGTCGGTTGGAACCGACTCGACAGCCCTTAGCAACAACAGCAACATACAATCTATAAAATGACCTATTTTGTGGACTAGTAAATCATCATCCCCATTCCCTTCCTTCTAATCCCAAGACAGTCCCCCAGGTAGGTATTCTAAACCTTACCTTACAGATGAGGACATGGAGGCTTAGAAAAGCTTTGAGACTGGCCTGGGTGGCAGCAGAAATGACAAATCCAGGAAAGGTATCACAGAGAGGGGAGAGGGGACAGGAGAGTCCAGATGGCCCTGTGGACAGGCTTTCAGAAGACCCAATCCTCCTCAGAACTCATGGGGCCAGGATGAGAGGTGTGAAGGTGTGAATGAACCTGGGTGGACCTGAGGGCACAGGACTGGCTGCCAAGCTGTGTGACTCAGCCTTGACACCTCACACTTGCTGGGGCCCAGGCTGAACCCCAGCTTCTCATCCTCAGCAGGGCCTCCATCCTTGAAGGTCAATCAGGAGCTATGGACGTCAGAACCCGCAGTCCAGAGGAGAGGGGTATTCCCAGGACCTCACAGGCTGTTAATGGTTTCACCTAGCAGGCTCCCCAACTAACATGGGGCATTCTCTGGAGGGAACTGAGGAGATCCTAGCCCATGCCTGTCCTTCGCTCGACGACACATTCTCGTTTGCCAACAACAGTCAGGTTTATTATGCCTGTTGTCCAGGAATAATTACTACTACGTACGAGGCGGCTTCAGAAAGTTTGTGGAAAAGTGGAATGGAAAGATAATGGAATTCCTCCACGAACTTTTTGAAGCCATTCTCCTAGTGCCTCCTCCCCTTTTGCTCTCGAGTCTCCTGGTTTTGATGCCCCTCCCAAGGATCCAGAGCCCAAACTTTCCACCCGAAGGAAGCTGGGGAACAGTCCACCCTCCTTGGACAACTGCAAGACGTTCAGGAAACACCCTTGACCAGCCTCCTTTACATTCCAGCTGTCCAGACCTTTTTCCCACGCCACTGGCCAGGCCCCATCCCTGAGACGTCTACTAGAAATAGCCCAGCTGGGTCTGCACAACACAATGCAAGTGATCATGCGTCTGTCCATTTGGGACAACCTCCAGAAGAAACTGGCCATTCCAGACCAGAGTAAACACAGTCCTATCACCCAGCACAGCTCATGGAGACTTTCAGATCCATGTTGTTGTTGTTGTTGAGTGCCATCGAGTCGGTTCTGACCCATAGCAACCTTATACAGCGTTTCCGAGGCTGTAAATCTTTACGGGAGCAGGAAGCCTCATCTTTCTCCCACGAAGTGACTGGTAGTTTCGAACTGCTGACCTTAAGGTTCACAGCCCGATTCACAATCACTACGCTACCAGAGCTCTTTTCAGATCCATAGGAAGCTACTTTATCTGTAGGCAGAAGAGAAAGAAGTAATCTCAAGCTTTAGTCTATTCATTTGCTCATTCAATCAAAAGTGATTAGATATCAATGCTTGAAAACCCCATCACATAATCAACACTACAAGTCCAAAACCAAAACACCAAACTGATCAATGCCTCGTTGATTCTGACTTAATGGCGACCGCATGTGTTACAAGTAGAACTGCTCCATAGAGTTTTCTTGGTTGTGATCTTTGTTGACGAGTCCTGGTGTGGCACTGTAGAATAAGCACTAGGCTGCTAACCTACAGGGTCAGCAGTTCGAACCCACCAGCTGCTCATTGAAAACCCTATACAGGGTCGCTATGAGTCGGAATCCACTCAACAGCACTTAACAATAACGACAATCTTTGTTGAAAAAGATACAGGTTTTTCTTCTGAGGTGCTGCTGAATGGGCTCAAACGGCCAACCTTTAAGTCAGTTGTTGTTGTTGTTGTTAAGTGCCGTGGAGTCGGTGCCGACTCATAGCGACCCTACACAGGGTTTCCGAGGCTGTAAATCTTTACGGGAGCAGACCGCCTCATCTTTCTCCCACAGAACCGCTGGTAGTTTCAAACTGCTGACCTTGAGGTTAGCAGTCCGATTCGTAACCACTACACTACCAGAGCTCCTTTAAGTCAGCAGTTGAGTATTAACCGTTGTGTCATCCACAGATGCTGGTACAAGAACTTACAAAATAAAGATATATATAAACTATACAGAATTACGATGGAGACACACATACACACATATATATCCACATATGGACTTAGGTATTCATTCTTGTAGAAACAATCAGGTAACCATTAGTTTCAGGCTTTGAAATGTGTTAGGTAAGTTTTTCTTTTCAATATTTTTACCTGCTTCGTGATGTTTGAGTCCTTGTAATATTACACTGTTACTTAAATAAGCCTAGATTCTGGGTCCCTTTCTACATTTCTGGAAAGCGCTGGGAGGTAAGGAAGCTGGCCAGGGAAAAGACCCATCTAGCCAACTCCAGTGATCTGGGAGCATGTATTAATTGCCCAGGATGTGGTTGGCACTGCAGGAGGTTGGGCTAAATCAAAATGAGAACAATATGCAAATCCCACAGACACGCATGAAGGGACATTCAGACCAAGAGAAACTGTAATAACCTTTCAAAAAGACCTATTGTAGATACAAAGAAAAATTTAGCTTCATGGCGCTGTGGGTTAATGTGCCAGACTGCAAAGCTGTTTGAACTGCAAGGTCAAGGGTTCAAGCTCACCAGCTGCTCCTTGGAAACTCGATACAGGGTTGCTATGGGTCAGAATTGACTTGACAGCACTTAACAACCACATTAATTAGGCAAATGTAAGGAGGTTATTGATGGCTCAGGCTTTCTGTTGTTGTTGGTGGTAGTGGTAATATGCTGTGGAGTCGGTTCCGACTCATAGTGACTCTGGCTTTCAAAGGCTGTAAATCTTTACGAGAGCAGAAAGCCTCTTTTTCCTGCAGAACAGTTGGTAGTTTCGAACTGCTGACCTTACAGTTAGCAGCCAGACTCATGATCACTATTTTATCAGGCTCTCTGCTAGGACTGGAGAAATCAGCAGTAAACAAGGCCTGTCTTCAATCTAGGGCTCCCCCAGTCTAGGTGTCTGGTGGTGTTGTTAGGTGTCGCTGACTCAGGGTGTGGGGGTGGGTAACAAAACCACAAGAGTACAACAGGTGGGCAGGCGCAGCCACTGAGGAAAGTATTGTGATAGTATGGCACCAAGGAAGGAAACAGACCATCCTTGTGTGTTGGGGGATAGCCCAGGAAGGCTTCCTGGAGGAGGTGATGTTTATTTGGGCTCTGAAATGCAGAAGAGCAGTGGCATAGCAGATAGCAACAGAAAGGACAGAAAGTATTCCCGAGAAGCACCAGGGCCAAGGACTTGTCCGGGCAGCTGTGCCAGGGGTGTGGGGCATACAGGGGAAGCCAGTGCAAGGGTCTGGAATGGCAAGAATAGAGCATGCTCAGACCTGTGTTTTGGAAATCTAACATTACAGCTTTGGGGCCAGTGGGTCAAAGAGGGAGATATCTGAGTCAGGGAGACGAGTGGAAAGGCTGTTGCAATCATCCAGATGCGAGACAAGGGTTCAACCAGGGCAACTTGGTATGGGATTGGGAGTGGAGGAAAGAAGAAGGCATTGCAGAGTCAACGGCATGAGAACTTGATGACCAAATGAAGGTGGGAGGTGAGAAGAGAGTTGTCACATGACTTCAAGTTTCTAGCAGGGTGAATGGTGAGACCAGGAAGCATGAGAGCGGTGGCGGAGAGCTGGTCTTGGTGAGAACAGTGAGGTGGATGAGTCAGGTGGTACACAAGCTGGGGTTGAGGGGCCCAAGGGACATATTGTCTGGGAGCAATAATTAACTAATCATCGCCAGCTGGACATCTGCAAGTCACTCTCCAGAGGAGTGTGGGACAGAGGTTCAGATATGAGGTGTGCTTAGCCAAGTCCCAGAGGTGGGCAAGACCAGCCAGGAGAAAGAGCTCAATACGGAGCCTTGGATAAAATGTCAGTGTTTCAGGAGGAAGAAGAGAAAGGAAGGCCAGGCCAAGAGACGGAAGAGAACAGCCAGAGAGCAGAGGAGAACCAGGAAGGAGCCGGTGGCCAGGCCGCTGAGAAGCAGGAAACAAGAGCTGAGCAGGGTCAACCAGGGGCAGACCAGCTGCTTGCCTCTTGGGGGAGGGTGTGGAATCATGAAGTTTTCAGGAGACATGTGGCTGGAGGTGAGAGGAGAGACTTGGGAAGGTAGAGGCAGGCCTGAGGGAGAACAAGGGTGTGTTTATATTGGAGAACCTATGTCCACATTCACCATCAGAGGGAAGGAGCCAGGAGACAGTAGAAGCTGAAAACCAGGAGAAATAGAGGGAGGGAGAAGAGGAGGGGACAGAGGGACAAAGTAAGGGACAGATGAAGAGGCAGAGGGATGGAAGGACACAATGGAATGGAGAGCAGGCCAGCGAAGAGAACACCCTGGGCAGGCGGAACTTGGCAGACTCAGAAGCCAGGAGGGGTGTGAAGCCAGTCAGCTGGGGAAGGGAGAGTCAGGGGGCTGAGATGGCCCATCTCAAAAGAGGAAAGGGCAGTGGTGAGGGCTCAGGAGGGCCACTTGGGGGAGGAGGATATAATTAAAACAGTAAACTTACTTTAAAAATCCTTGCAAAGAATTCTGGCCCGGGAGGGGAACTGGCTCAGAAGAATTAGAAACACAGCTTAACGAATTTTCTCTTGGCTTCAGTGCCATCTACCTTGAATCTTTAATCACTTTCCCCTACTACCAATAAGGTCCATTTGCAAATGGGCTTTCACAAGAGAGCTAGTTCCCCTCTCTCTTACACACGTGCACACACATGCATACATTCACAGTCACTGCACATCACGGCACTGAACTCGTTGTCCAACAAGGGCCCACATCTGTTCCTTCCTCTTGTTGAAGCCCCCAGCAGAGCACCACATGCAGCAAGGCACGTGAAAAGCAGAGAAGAGGGACGCTAACCCAGAGGTTAAAAAAACCTATAACTTTCCCCATCGCTGAACACAAGGTCAGTCAACTCTCCAGAATTAAGTACTCCCCTGCCCGTGGTTCTGAGCAGGGTAAACCAGGGAGTAAAGTGAGTAAGAACAGAAATGAATTTAACTGGCCTCTGAATCCCACCTACAAAAACAAAGGGCACACAGCTTGCTGGGGAGCTGACTCTGTAGAGAGAGCTGCATATGGTCCCCTTCTCTCCCCGTGAGCAGCGAGGGGCTACCACAGGGGCAGATTCATAGGAAGGGCCTGGGAGACCTGGTCTTGCACAGGGCTGGGTGCACCAGAACAGAGCAAGTGTCCTGAGGTGATAGGATGAGGATATCTGACTCCTAGGGGCATATCAAGATTCCAACCTCCCATTTTGGGCTGATTTGGCAGACTCAGCTCACAGCCAACCCTGATATTTTCTGGGACTGGTGGGAAAAGCAGAAAACAAAGGGAGCTGGCCCTCCCTGAATACTGTGATGGTGGCAGATGTCCAGAGAAGCCTTCATAGTCCCCCTGCTAATTCCTGCCACTGACTGTACCCTCAAGCCTGTTTCTCTGCCATGTCCAGGGGGAGGACCAGACTCCTTGTGTGAGGTGTGACCTGTGGTCTTTAGAAGCCCAGGACCAAGCTTTCTCAATGTGCACAAAAATGCATTTCCCCACAGGAAGGGCTAACAGCTTTCCTTAGATGTTTAGAGGGCCTGCAACCCAGAAAATTTGCTTTATGGGCTTGTGATTCATCATGGATAAAGAAAGAGGTTGGGTTTAGACTCAGGAGGATGTGGATGAAGCAGTTCCCTCATAGTCCCTCAGTAATCCTGGGTCATCCAGGCTGCGGGGCCAGTCATTCCCATCTTGGAACTGACCAGTCCTTCTCTAGAGGACCGTGAGTGAGGAAGGCTGGCAGTTGTACTCCACCCAGTGGCACTGCAGAAGAAAAGCCTGTCATTCTGCTTCTCTAAAGATGAAACCAAACCAGAACCACTGCCATTGAGTCGATTTAAACCTATAGTGTCTCTATACGTAGGGTTTCCAAGACTATAAATCTTGATGAAGCAGATAGTGTCATCTTTCTCTCGAGGAGTAGTTGATGGGTTTGAACTGCCAACAGTGTGGTTAGCAGGCCGATGCCTAACCCAAGTGCTACCAGGACTCCTTCGGTAAAGATTTCAGAAAGCAAAAACAAAAACTATGGAGCCATTCTGCTCTACCACAGATGTGGTTCCTATGAGTCAGGATCAGCTCGACACAGCAGGTTTTGTGTTTTACTCTCTCTCTTCACTTGACCCACTCAGGGTGGCTGGCTGTCTCTGTGGTCTGTCACCAAAACCTACACCTGAGAAGGCAGCATTTGTTTAACTTACAGCCATGTGCAACAGACACCAGGGAGTAGGGAGACGAGAAGGAAAGAGGCAAAGGAGCATCCAAGGTTTCCCTCCTCTCTGGGAAGAGGTACCCAACTCTGGGAAGCCAGAGGCAAACATCACGAGCACACTGCACCAATGCAGCCTTGGTAGGGGCTAGCACATTTTCCATCTGCCCCTCCAGGGGTCTGGGGGCACACAAGGCTGAGCCACCCAAACAGACTTGCTGGGAAGTTTAAGGACTATGTGGGCATGTTGGTTCCTCCAGGTGGGAGGTATGGGAAGAGATGGGTGGGAAAGGAAGCAAAAGTGTGTGGGTCTGCGATGAGAAAAAAGCTGTGTTCTGAGAATCTCAGAGCATGTGTCGCCCCTGAGGCTGTGGGGCCACTACACTTGGCTGCACTCACTCTTCCCAGTGGGTCCATGGGCCGCTGCCTGATGATCACAAACTGTCTAAACACTTTCAGATGTCCTCCAGGGCCATGGGGGGACGGCAAGTGCAACTAGGACAAAATAAAGCAAAAGAGCGTCTCTTGGGAAAGAGAGGCTATAAATTACCATCAAGTCTCCCCACCCAGGGGCTGAGGGAGAAGGGGTAATGGAGGTGTCCTCCTGCCCAGCCAAGAAGGCTGGTAAGCAGTGACGTTGCCTGGGCTGGCTCTGGTCTCCTCCTTGTTCCAGCCCAGCCCCTCCTTTCACTGCTTCCTGGGGTCTGAATGCCACGGGATGGAAATATGACCAAAATAACCTCACCCCGTGAAATGAGCTTAGCTGTTTACAGAGGCCAAGACTCCTATAAGTCAGAGCTCTGACACAGACTTTGGCCCAACCTGGGCCTTGCACAACACCAGGGTTTGCCATTTGCACTGCAAACGTGAACAGCTCCCCCTGCAGGCTACAGGGTTGTACGCCATAGTCCTGCAGGCCAGCCGGTCACTCTCCAACAGGCTACCCAGCCATTTGTTCCCAGCTCCCTGACAGAGAGCTAGGAACAGATGGACTTCTGGTCCTGTCCTGCCCAAATGCGTCGTCTCTGACCCTAGGGACACCTGTAGTCACAGTCACAATGTCTTGTCATGGTATCTGGGGGAAAGGTTAGGGCCTCCACAGAAAAGCAGGGACTGACACGGGGGCTGCTGGAAGGCCGGCTTGCTCTAACCAAAGCACCTCCACCTCACATGGAAAACATCTGTCTTGATGAAGAAAACTCTACTTCCACAGTGGCACGAGTGGGGAGTCAAGTTACAAAAGAGTATATCCTGCATTATACTAATTTCATTTTTTAATGATTAGAAGGAAATGTCAAAGTGTGGTAGAACTGAGGGAGATTCGTCTTTTCTCCTTTATACTTGGTTTATTTTCCAGATTTTCTTCCAATGATGTCTATGATTTTATGATTAGGGAAAAGGACTGCTGTTTGGTGTTGACTTGGTTCCAACTTATAGTGATCCTGTATAGGATTTCTGAGGCCATAATCTCTATGGGAGCAGAAAGCCTCATCTTTCTCTCAAGAAGCGACTGGTGTTTTCAAACTGCTGACCTTGCTGCTAGTAGCTGAGCACCTCACTGACTGAGCCACCGTTGTCCTCTTTCTCTAAGGAAGGTTATACAGGCAATAAAGACTCCCTGGTTTTCCCCAAACAAACCTTGGGTGTTCTGTGAGCTCATAGCTGGAGGTCAACATGCGGGTGTTTTCCAAAGGCTGAGGAACAGTTAGGCGGAACTGGAGTTTTGCAGGTACTAGAGGTCAGGAAGTGATCCTGGAGTTTTTCATAAACCACATACTTAGAAAGACCACAGAGACTCTCATTTCACAAATGGGTGCCTGAGGCCCAGAGGACACGAGACTTGCTTAAGGACAACCAGCTAGTTGTCAGTGGCAAAGCCAGAAGATGAACCTGGGCATCCGGACCCTAAGGCAGAGGACAACATTATGTCCCTCCTCTGTGCTCCAACATATACACACAACATATGCACAAACATACACTCTACACCTCCAGGCCAAGCACATTTTCTTGTGGGGGTCAGAGATCAACAGCCCCAGGGAGCCACCAGAGTCCCCTGATCCCTGTTCAAGGGACAGACATGTGACTGTAAAGGCACTTGGGCAAGACAATGGCACACACGAGGAAGGCAGCAGTCCCTGGTATCAGACCACAAACAAGGCAGACAGGTGAGCAGCCAGGCTCAGAGACACATGTTCCTGCCACCTGGACTCACACTTCCCGCACCTCCCACCCCCATTCCCAAGGTGCTGCCACAATCTTTCTGTGAGGGATGCAAATAAGGATGTTAACCCCTCACCATGTGGCTTACACGAGAATGAGGCAGCATGTGCCACGTGCCTTAGGACCCAGGGCCTGGGGTGGGGAGTCACTGAACAGTAGCTGCTGTTGCTATGAACAGACCAACATGCCAGACATCCCCCAGTCCAGGGAAAGGTTGTGAGATTTAGAACTGCACAATAATGAGAGTAATACAGAAACATTTCCAAGTTTTAAAATGGTGAAGGTTCAAGTGGCTATTAATTTTGTCAGCCCACCTTGATTTGGTTTCTCCTTATATTTAAAGCTCAAACCCACCAGCTGCTCCTTGGAAACCCTGTACAGGGTCGCTGAGTCAGAACTGACTTGACGGCACTTAACAACAACAACAATACTCAAAGGAGCCCTGATGGTGCTGACTTAGGTGTTGGGCTGCTAACCACATGGTTGGCGGTTCAAACCCACCATCCATTCTGCAAGAGAAAGATGAGGCTTTCTGCTCCCATAAAGATTTACAGTCTCAGAAACCCTATAAAGGTTCACTGTGACTCAGAATCAACTTGATGGCAGTGGGGTGGGTATAAGCTTAATACTCGGGGGAGATCTCCTTAAGGGCTGATAGAATTTGTGTTAAGACCCTCACCTGCTCTTCCCACCTCAGCCCTGGGCCTATGTTTGCCCATTCCTGTCTTTCCCTTCTTTTCCTCTAGCTCCGGCTGCCAAGAATCCCTAGGGACAATGAACAACAACACATTTTCAATTGTGACATTTTTTTATTCGCTTCCCCATTTTTCTTTATTTTCTTTAACTAAATTGACTCAATTTTTTTTTCCTCACCCCAAACCATAAACAAAGGATATTGCCTTTAAATCCTGGCACCTTAACAAGTTGGCCTTTCTTGTTTGTTTGTTTTTCTCATGTTCCCATTTTTTCATTGTAACAAATTTCATTCACTCAAATTTTTGAGTGAATGAAATTTGTTTAAAAGTGTATTTACAGTAGTAAATCCATTTATAGCACAGCTGAGAACCAATAGTCAAAAAGGCATCCTTGGGGACAAAATAGCTGTCACTTAGACTATGCACTAACATTCATGAACTTGATGAGCTCAGTTACAATTAAGTACCTAATTACTGTTTCCACATAATTTTAATATTATAGTAGCCAAGTTCCTCCAGTTTGTTGTTCAGTGCATTAAATCAATTCCAACTCACATGGCAGAGAGGAACTGTTCCATAGGGTTTCCTAGGTTTTAGTCTCTATGAGAACAGAACACCATGACTTTCTCCAGCACATCCACGGGTAGATTGTAACCACTGACCTTTTGGTTAGCAGCTGAGCACGAGGACTCATGCAGTTCAGAAAGAGCGCATGAAAAACAGGGGTGGAGGAGAGTGGGACCCTACCCAGAGAAGCAATGACGCCAGAGATGGAGGTGAGACAATGACATGAAGAGATGGAGCGGCTGGGGACTTTAGACCCAGAGAGGAATAGGGGCTGTGTGCTGACAACTGAGGGTGGGGGTGGGGGAGGGGGCAGGCTTGCAGGGTATACCCTGTGGTTGGTTGATGATGCATGGTGGGAATTGTAACCATGGCAATGAAATGATATATGATAGGATAAATGTAAAACTAATGTTCTCCCATGTAAACTATCACATAATTCACAATAAAACATTTTTTTTTAAAAACACAAAAAAAAAAAAACAGGGGTGAAGGGGCTTGAAGAACTGTTTGGGCAGTCATAGTGATAACACTGAAAAGTGACAAATCTATTAACTAGGAAGAAGGGAGAAAGTGGTTTTTTAAAATATGTATAAATTATCCAAAACAAAAACAGTGGTTGTGCTATTTGGGGTGAGAGCAAACACCCCTGTGGACCTCAGCAGGTCTGCACTATAGCAATGGATAATAATTAACTTTCACAACAATAGCCTGAGTCACCTTTATTGATTATAGAACATCGGTGACTAAGGACATAGACAAACTACGTATTTTTGAAAGCAAGTTACTCAGGAATAGTTACTACTGAGTTCACATTTACCATACCCAAAGAATCTGGGCTGTGTCCTTGGTTTCTGAGAGAGAACCTCTAAAATCTTGAAATTTCCCAGTGATGGCTTATGCTGGTGAAGTGCATCTTGGGTAAGGGCTAACTGGGCAGGAGAGACCCACCTCTGATACCACCTCCTAAAGACATGGTGAAATCCCTCAGTAAAGGCTCTGGACACTGATGCTCCATGGGATATCTGGCTAGTGGAAGACATCATCCCTTCCTCCCCATTGGAGGGTCATGTGTTCTTTGGGACATGGAAGGTTTGCACTGGGAACCCTCCCAGACCTCACTCTATAGGTTCCTTCATTTGTATGCTTCTTGATATAATTAAACTGTAATAGTCCATCAATAGTTTGTCATACTGGGTGACTTGCATGTTACTGTGATGCTGGAAGCTATGCCACCAGTATTTTGAATGCTGGCAGAGTCATCAAGAGTGAACAGGTCTAAGCTAAGATTTCAAACTAAGACAGACTCCGAAAGAGGAGAGGCAGAAAACTTCCAAAAGTTTAGACAATAGAAACCTTATGAATAGCAGTGGAACGCTATCATGTAGCACCAGAATATTGAACACTGGAACATTATGAATAGCACCAGAATATTGTCAGATATAGGGCCAGACAATGAGCCCCTCAGGTTGAAAGGCACTCAAAATACAACTGGGGAAGAACCACGTCCTTGGAGTACAGCTGACTGTGATGACACGAATGGAGTAAAACCTTCGGGCCTTCATTTGCTGATGGGGCACAACTCAAAGTTAGAAGAAACAGCTGCAAACATCCATTAATAATGGGAACACAGAATGTATGAAATATGAATCTAGGAAAATTGGCAGTTGTCAAAAATGAAATGGAACACATAAACATCGATATCCTAGGTAGGCATCCTAAGCTAAAATGGACTG
>NW_006408648.1:2350480-2351824 GCF_000296735.1 Chrysochloris asiatica
AACAACAAAGGAGTTGTAGGAACCAGGAGGTCAGAGTGAGGGGCTGGAGACTCCTGAGCTTATGGCGGACATCCTGAGGGGGTGAATTTATAGCCAGCAAGTGAGATGTGAGGGACCATTTGGTGAGGGGTGTGGAGACAAGCTTCCAGGTGACATCTTGAGGGGATAGGGAGAAAACCCCAAATTTCTAGCCAGCAGATCAGAAATGATGGTGTCGCGGGTCTCCCAAGTTTGTGGCTGGCACCTGAGGTCTTGGGCTAACTTGACCATCTGGAGGACTCTTGGGAGGACTTTGTCCTTTAACTTGGGCAATCTGACCTTGCTTCAGGTGATAAGAGCTCATCCAGGGATTGGACCACAGAAGCTGCCGTTTGTGCAACTGGTGTCAGAACAGAAGAGGCATAAAAGGGAATTTTCACTTCTCCATACAGTTAGTATGGAAGAGGGATTTGATCATTTTGTATTTCAGTTATAATAATTAGATGCTGTCATTCAAATATGTAAGTTCTAAGTATCCAGAAAAGCATACCCACGGAATGATCTGTTCACCAAGGGTCCTGGAGAGAAGTGTTACTGTACAAGCTTCATTTTTAAAGGAAAACCACCCTTCCCACTGCTCACTTGCAGCAGTCCAATTCTGTGACGTGCAAAGAACCTCTCAACTTGCAAGCAAATAGGCTCTCTCGCTACCCCCTCATTCAACAGGCCAAGACCTTCAGGCCAGTGCCCGGCTTCCCGAGGTGGTCTCCTGAGGAAAATTCAACCTCCAGGGCATTCAATGACTCCTCTGCCCGGGCTGGTCTCCATTGCAGCCCCCCACCATAGCTCATCTCCTGATATATACTCATGCTCCATCTCCGGTGTGGCGCTGTAGGATAATCACTGAACTGTTTGTTAACTTTAAGGTTGGAAACCCTATGTTGGGTCACCATGAGTTGGAACTGACTCCACGTCACTTAACAAAAACAACAGCCATACCAGTCTACCTCCCCTGCCCGAAATGTGCCCACCCCCCTTCACACCACTATGCTTTTAATGCCTCTGGTGTTCCCTCAGCCTCTTCCACCTGTCTGTTGGTTTGCTGTACTGTGGTTGTACTGTGTTCCCTCAGCCTCTTCCACCTGTCTGTGGTTTGTTGTTGTACTGTGTTGTACTGTATTCCCTCAGCCTCTTCCACCTGTCTGTGGTTTGTTGTACTGTGGTTGTACTGTGTTGTACTGTGTTCCCTCAGCCTCTTCCACCTGTCTGTGGTTTGTTGTACTGTGTTGTACTGTGTTCCCTCAGCCTCGTCCACCTGTCTGTGGTTTGTTGTTGTACTGTGTTGTACTGTGTTCCCTCAGCCTC
>NW_006408648.1:2389295-2421711 GCF_000296735.1 Chrysochloris asiatica
TCCATGTCCCCATCTCTGCCTCCATCTCTGGTGTTGCTGCTTCTCTGGATAGGGTCCCACATTCCGCTTGTGCTCTTCTCCCTTGATGGTCCTGGGGTCTTCTGTTTCTGGACTGTAAGATTAACTACTCCCACTCTATCTTTACAATTGTGACAGTCGCTATTAGTCATGGTAACAATTACTCACTATTGAATCATAAGAATCTTTTCCCCATCTCTTTTCACCAGACCCATCTAGAGAAGATGAAAACAATTCAGTGTGGGCTCTATCTTCCTCCACACACTCTTAAACTTAACTCCCTCTTCAAAACTTGGAAGCCAGTCACTTCGTGCCTTTATCACCCCCTTCATTTAAGTAGCCAAACTTACAAGCTGCTCCTCGGAATCCCTACACAGGGTCGCTATGGGTCAGAACCTACTCGACGGCACTTGGCAACAACAACGTCTAAGTTGCCCATCCTTATCTACCCTGTATACAGAAGGGATAGGATTGATAGTTGATATGAAGACTCCTTTCATCTCTTGGTATTTTGAGCTACTACATCCATAAGTATAGGACAAGTTTCCCACAGCCTTCTATCTGGACTACCTGGTGGTAAGAATCAAATCTACTCAGAAAAGGGTCTGTCAACCATCATGGGGTCCCCCCACAGAAAGTTGGGCTGTGTAAGAAAAAAACAGATAATTGGAAAATTGAATGGGATCCTTCTAGTTTCAGATGAGAATCACAGCCTCAGATAAGCAAGGAACAAGTGGACACCGGTCTACTTTCAGCTGTCACTGTCCGTATAGTCAGATACTCATGCAAGGGACTCTATGCCAAGGAGATCACATTCAGAGACAGAAACTTCCTAAGACAACAGATGCTGACCAATCCTGGCCAGCCCCAAGGGGACAATGGGAAATAACCTAAGCTTGGCCCAGGATTCAGCACCCACCTCCTCCTCTCACCCTGTCTCCCATCCCTGAACTGAGAGCCCCACCTTCTAGAGACTCCCACAGAGTGCTAGACCCAGCAGTGCCAGTCTGTCTGTGCAGGACTTGGCCCATGCCCTACAGGTTAAGCAGGACAGAGGCTATAAAGCTACTTTTCTGAACTCACATCCTGGTAATCAGGACATCCCTGGGACTAAACCTACCAGTGCACACGCCCGTAGTTTAACCTAATGGGACAGCTGGGCTGACATGTCAATACAGGTGAACAGGCCTGTGTGGGACTTTCCACCCATGTTGACTACACAACAGAGTCCCAGGTGGACGACTGTAGTTGTTATATCCTTTCCCCACACCCAGTTCCTGTCCCTGAAGCCGGTGAGCCCAGTTACCAAACCCACCCAAACAGAACTTCCCACTCTGATGCTCCCTTTTAGAGCACACCCTTTTCCCAAACAGGACAGTAGTGCCTGGCAACGCCCAGCCACTGACCCCAGCATCCATGGGTCCGGATACCTGCACTCTCCTCTCCTCTCTTGTTGTTATTAAGTGCTGCTGAGTAGATTCTGATTCATATGACCCTGTACAGGCCATTTCACAGGTTGTAAATCTTTGCAGGAACAGAAAGCCTCACCTTTCTCCCGCAGAGTGCCCACCTTGACTTTGTAAATCCAGTGCTTATCCTACAGAACCACCATGCTCCTGTCTCCTCTCTAGAGGGTGCCAACAGGTCCCCATTCACAAATCTTCTCCACATAGGGAAGGATAAACGGAGACCACATGAGGGAATAAAGCTAGACTGAGAGAGGACTTCCTGGCTGAAAAGGAATATCACATTATTATAATAGATAGGAGAGAAAGCATCTTACCCTGTGGGCCTTACTGGGCCCAGCCTGGGTGCCATTTTAGTTCAGATTCCTGCCATCAAGGTGCCCTTCAGGAAGGCATTCTCCCTACCAGGAAGTAGTGCTGCATTGAGAATAGTTAAGAACAGAGAGTAACAGAGAATTAAACAGCTAGGACTGTTTCTATCCATGCTCCCAGTGGAGGCCAAATAATGCATCTGCCATGTTTTGAAAACAGTCCCAGCAGCACAAAGGGACCAGGGTCTTGAGAAGGGCTCTTGAGGTGACATTTGAAGCCATGTGTAGCTAGGAACTATGTGCTGATGGCTGCTGTATGGTTGTGACCGACAGTTCTCAAAGAAGCTAAAAAACAAAAACCTAAGAGGTGATGTGTTTGAAAGCTCATGAGATCCCAAACAGAAAAAAGGAAAACAACAACAACAACAACAAAAAACCGTAGTCACCCTCTGCTACATAGAAGGCTCTGCGACCTGTCCTTCCCTCACCCCTAGTTTTTAATCTCTTCATCCTTACCACCACCACCACCAACAACAACAACAAAAACATCTGGAGAACTAGGAACATCTGTATCCTTCTTCTGGCTAAAAACAAAACAACAAAAAAGGACAGCCGTGGGTATATACAGTGATTGTCCAAGTGAACATGACTGTTGGGAAGGCTGGTGTCTGGATTGCTCACCAGGGACAGATGCTCAGACCAGCCTGCAAAGGGGGCATCACAGACCAGCCTTGGGCCTGATGAGAACCACTTCATTTCCTGGTTCAATCTGGAACTGCAAGAAGTAACCAAGCCCCCTAGACAGTCTTCATGGTTAGAAGCAGACACAGGCTTCACGACACAGCTGCCCCAAGAGAAAACTCTCCTCTCTCCCTGTTCTGGTTTCCCATGTTCATCTTGGAAATGCATGATCTGACTGCCTGTTTATGGGAGAGACACTCAGCCCCTGCCTCCCAACAGATGGGCCAAACCAGGGATCCGGCTTTTTTTCAGGAGTGACCTTTTCCAAAGGCAAGTGCTCAAACACGTAACAACATATCCCTGAACCCTAATTTCAGTCAGACAGGAGCATTGCCTATCCCTGAAGAGATCCCTGAGCTCTGAGTTCAGGCCTATGGGTGGGCTGGGACTGAGGAAATTCAGTCCATTTCTGGGAGGTCTCTGGTCTCAGGCTCAGGAGAGAGGCAGATGGCCCCTTCCAGACAGACTTTCCAGAATGGAACCATAGAAATAGGGAGGGGGGTGGGCAGGAAACCAAAGCAGAGGGGCAAAGTTGTATAGAGGACAGAGTGGTGCCTGGGAGGCCTATCCTAGTCCCAAGGCTGATTGTGTGACCGGGGCAGGTCATTTATCCTCTGTGTACTTAATCTCACCCTCAGGAACAATGCAGGTAGGAGAGATGGCCTTGAAGCTCCCTGTCAGCTCTGATTCAAATGAAACAAATCTCAGAGGGGGAGACAGGGAAGGATTTAAAAGGTGATTCTGACTGTATCCATTACCTATCAGTATGTCCCACTGTGGTGGCATGCATGGTACTATGATACTAAAAGTTATGACACTGGTACTTAAAACACCAGTAGGGTGACTGACCCATGGTGGGTAAGTTTTAGTGGAGCTTCTTCCAGACTGAGATGGTTAGGGAGAAAGGCCTGGTGATCTACTGCTAAAAACAGGCCAACAAAAACCCTGTAGGTGACAACATAATATTGCCTGATAGAAGAGCTGGAACATGAGCTACCAGGTTGAAAGTTACTCACAATACACAGTGGTCACACCAATGGACCAGCAATTGTGATGATGGCACACATTTTGGTCTGTTGTATATGGGGTCACTGTTGTACATGAGCCAACTTGATCTGACAGCAACCAACAACAGCATCAAATTGCATGCTGTGAGAAAAAGCCATAAAAGTCATTGTCAAGGGGATCTTCTTGGGATGGATGAATGAAGCATGATTTCAGGAAGACAATGAATCTCCAAAGACCTGCTACTTTTCAGAACACTCTCACCTTCTCTGCTCCCAGGTGGGAAATCACAGCCCCTCTGTCCATGCGCAAGTCTTACTTCTACATTGACTGTGCAACTTTGTACAATCCTTTCAGCCTCAGTTTTACTCTGTAAAATGGGGAGTATAGTAATTCCTGCATCACTGATATTCCAATGAGATATTATGTGGGAAAAACTCCTCAGAAGCTGTACCAATGTTTGTTTTGCCAATTATTTCCCACATTCAGTACTCAGCACCAGAGGGGCAAGAGAGCTCCACTTGGGGAAAGAGAAACCGGCATTTCTGAGTACCAGTGTTGGCTCAGAACTTGAGGTTGACAACTGATGTTTAAAACGACTCACAAGATTTTAGCAGTCTCCTGGTGTGACGCTGTAGGCTAATGTATCAGATTGTAAAGCTGTTTGAACTGCAAGGTTGGCAATTCAAACTCATCAACTGCTCCCTGGAAACCCTATATAGGGTCGCTATGGGTCGGAATCGACTCCATGGCACTTAACAACAAGGTGGTATAAGGAATCCTGGTGTGGCACTGTGGGTTAATGCAAAGTCGGCTTGAACTGCAAGCTCGGCGGTTCAAGCTCACCAGCTGCTCCTAAGAAACACTATGCAGGGTCACTATGGGTTGGAACCAACTCGACGGCACTTAACAACAACAAGGTGGTGTAAATGGTTGGAGCTGCTCACCAAAAGGTTGGAGGTTCCACTCCACCCACAGGTGCCTCTGAACAAATACCTGGCGCTCTACTTCAGACCATTGAAGCACAGTTGTACTCTGATACACAGGGAGTCACCATGAGCCAGAATTAGCTCAAAGGCAACTGGTACTAACTGGCCAAAGGAGGCTCTGAGAGTTAAATAACTTGCCCAAGGTCTCACAGGTAGTCAACGCTGGAAGAAGGCTGTCAACTTGGGGTTGAGACTCCAAAGCTTCCATCACACACCTTGCCCACATCCAACACTTTGGGCCCCTTCCTCAACCCATAGTCAGGCCTAGTGGCGCCACCTGGGCGTTCCCGAGAGAAGAGTAATGAGAAGAGTTATGCAGAGCCCCAGCAAGGAGACCTACAGGCCTGTCCATACTCCCTGCTGGCCCTGAGGTCTAACAGGAACTGTTTATTCTAGACTTTGATAGTTTCTGTAAACACAGACATGGGTTGCCAGGGGAGGGCGAGAAACTCATTTGTCAAAGAGAAATGAGACAGAATCATAAAACTACCTTTTACTCAGTTGGGGACCAGGGGAGAGGGGAGAGTCAACGCTGGACACAGTCCTACAAACCTAGCCCACAACCCCACCACGGACAAGCACACCTCACGCTGTACCAGGGGACAAGGTCCTCCAGGTGGCGTCAGGTCGTCTGTGGCCATGCTGGGAGGGGCACTTCTCACCAGGAGAGCCCTAGGGAGGTCTCCATAGCACAAAACAAAATGACCCAGATTCTTTCTGAGCTGGGCCACTTGTCCTCCCAGGGCTAACGGCAGCCCCTGGGGGAACTAATGAGCCTCACTTCAGCGTCTGCGGGACCATTTAGAAAATGATTACTTTTCCTGTGACCAGAGAGAGGAGGTGGCCTGTCCTACAGCGCCTTAGTGGTCTTGGGGAGGAGAGCAAACCAGGGAGAAGGCGGCTTCATTACAAAACCCAGCCTCTGGATTTAATCAAGTGTACCTTCTTACTAAAGTGATTTTATTTTTAGTTTATTCTTTATTTTACTCAAATACTATATCTTGGAGGAAAGGGGTGTTCTCCCTTTCACAGCAAGGAAACTGAACTACTGTGAGTGCATTGTACAAAGAGGCAGAGATCAAATTTAGATATTGATTATTTTTCAGGAATACATACTGAAGTATATAGGGGGAAATTGACAACATGGTTGGGATTTGCTTTAAAATATCCCAGCAGGAAGAAAAAAAAACTTTTTAAAGGATAAATGTGGCAAAAAATCGTGACAATTCACTGACTGGTACACGTGAAAAATGTTTAATTGGAAAATGTTGCATTATGTATATTTTTAGGACTCCTGGTGTGGCGCTGCAGGATAAACACTAGATTACAAGCCACAAAGTTGGTGGTTTGGCAGTTCAAAACCACCATCTGCTTGTCAGAAACCTGTACTGGGTCGCTACAAATCGGAACTAACTCAATGGCACTTAACAACGACATATATCTTTACAATTTTTTTTTAATTGTGACAATTACGAATCTGAATGATGGGTGTATGTTGTTGTTGTTAAGTGCCGTCGAGTTGGTTCTGACTCATAGCGACCCTGTATAGGAGGAGGCGCTGGTGAGCTTCAATCTCTAAAGTAGAGATAGGACTAGGGTGAGGTAGCAAGGGAGGGAACAGTGAAAGGAGGATGAGGGACAGGAGGGAGGAAGACAGGTGGCCTTCAGAGAATGGCTTTCTCCTCCAATTACCTTCTGCCATGCTAACAGCTCTCCTCCTCCCCAAAGACTCCTTCAAAGACTTCATTCCTCCGAATTTACTTCCAGATTCACCCCCAAAGTCACTAAAGGTAAGAATTTCCTCTGGAGAACTTTCATTACCAGAAAGCTATGCCCCAGTTGAGCTAGGGAAGCCTACAGGCTGCCCAACTGAGAGGTGGCTCCCATGTCTTCCCAAAGATCCTGATTTAATTGTGAAGGGAGGGGAGCTCTAAGGCACCAAGTGACACCAGACTCTGCCCCCTCATCTGAGGTAAATGACAGAAGGTGACAATTCTCTCTCACACAGAAATGTGCAGAGGCAGAGACCTCAACGTTTTGAGCAAATCCTACCACACAGACCTTTCCCGCCCACAAACAGGGCACCCTGACCCCGAGGACATGGAAACGTATGGCTCTCCTTTGCACACCCTCTTCTTCTCCCACAGAGCTGAAATCCAAAGGTGCTTTGCAATTATATATGACCCAATAAATAGACCCATCTGGCTCAAAACAACAATTGCAACTGAGTTGGTTCCAACTCAGGGCAGCCCCGAACATTGCAGACTAGAAGTACCCTGCCAAGGATTTCTATGGCTGGGACCTTTCAGAAGAAGCTCACCAGGCCTTTGTTCTGAGATGCCTCTGGATGAACTTGAATTTACAACCATTTGGTTAACAGCTCAATGAGTGAACTGACAGAGCCACCCAGGAAATCCCCCTCTGGTTCAAATGCCCCTTATTCCTTAGAATCCCAGGAGGTGCTGCCCCCTGACTGATCTAGAGCAGGAGGTAGTGAAAAGTGTCTGTCTTGCCAGGGAAGACAGTTGTGCCAAGGGAAGGCTCACAACACGTCTCTTCCTTGCTTCCCTTTCTCAAAGGGCAGTGAGGGAAATCATGGCTCCTGGCAAGGCCAAAGTCAGTCTGAGCCATCTCCTCCCTCACAGCTCCCCTGGTAGCCACGTCTCCAGAGAGATCATTTCCTTAAAGCCCCAATGATTTCCTAGCCGAACAAACATTTACATACACTTGGCAGCATCCTTCTTTCATTCAGGCAACAAATCTTTACTCAATGTCCACTGTGCCAGGTGCTGACGATAGTGTACCTCCTGACTTTGAAGAAGTCAGATGTCTACAAATAGAGAAAATGGCACTGGAAAGAGGGCAGTATCCCAAACCAAGAGAGATAGGTCTAAGGCCCACTAACTGGGTGACCATGGGTGGCCACTTCATCTCTCTGGGCCCTCTACTCCCTCCACGAGTAGGCTGGAGGTGGTAGCTGAAGTTTTCTCCAGTTGTGACAGTCTAGAATTCTGTGACATGAAATGGGAAAAGTAATGCAAATAGACTTTCACGGAACCATGGCCGGAAATGTGCACTGGAGGAAGATGCTCAGTGGGCAGCCCCTTGACCAGCCATGGCTATAAACTCTCTAGTGGGCAACGAGGTAGCCCTTCAGAGTTCTCTGGTGAACCCACTGGAGGTCTTAGCCACAGAGCACCCAAAACCCAAAGGGTTGAGACTCACACTGGTCACTTACTCCTGGAAAAGCCAGCCACATATGTTCATCCAAGTCTCCACTTTTACCATCTAGCTAGTCCATGCTTTCACCTGATAAAAGGGCCCTGCACCCCTCTTGTCCCATCCATGAGTCCAGGCCAGAAACCCCTGCTCTCCACCCCAGGACAGTCAGACAGCCCCCAATCTCCTTCCCTGCTCAGGCCCCACAGGTCAGGTAGGCACTTGCTTTTCTTTAAACACTGATGCCATTCTATCCCCACCCACCCACCCACCCACTCATCTTCCTCACTTGTCAGTTTTACATGGAAAATAGCTCTCCCTTCACCACGTCCTCCCCATTATCACTCTGCTCCCCATTCTCAGGCTTCATCTGCCTCTCCCCAGGGCTCTCTGCTGTAGGTCCCCACCCCACAAGCTATCCCTGTTTGACCTTCTCTTCTAAAGTGCAGCCTGACTCATGCACCCTTCTCCACAAACCTCAGTGGATCCCATTGGACAGCTAAATGATACTGACACTCCTTGCTCCAGCATCTGAGGCTAGCCATGGTACGTTAAACGTCCAGCCTTATCTTGTGGTCCCAGTGAGGACTTGTGAGGACAAACAATCCTGCACATTCCCACTGGCCAGACTTTGCTCCTGCCATTAATACCTGTGTTCCTCAGCCACCTCAAATGTCACCACCTCCATGAAGCCCATCCCCAACATCCCCAATGCAGCTGAGCTCTTCCTCCTTTGAGCCCTCTCTCTTCCCACCTGATTTTCAACTTCTCCTTTATTTGCTCTATCCTTCTACTGAGTTCTTCGTGTGCTTGTCTTAGACACTATGCCCCCCACGCCCCAATTCCCACTCTTCCACCCACACTAAATTATAAGCTCCCTGTGGCCAGGACCTGCCCCTTCCTCATCGCTGCACCCCACACCACACATACAGAAGCACTTAAGACAGATTTGTTCCCTCAGATGAAACTGAGCAGCCCGTTCTCTGACGGGAGAAGGCAGAGGCGGGCTGCCAAGGTGTGATGCGGAAAGCCTTGGTGCAGCAGTTACATCGGGAGCTGGCATCACCCACCCTGGGGACCAGGTTACTTTGTCCCAAGCAGCACAACTGTAACTTTATGAGTCACAGTCATAAGGCCTACAGCTTAATGAGGGACAGTCTCAACACACACACACAGACACACACACACACAAAGAGACACACCCTCAGCCAGACAGACCATATTTCAATTAGAGATCACAGCTAAGCCTCTGGGAGACAGGCAAAAAGTGGGGTCAAGATACGTAGGCCTCTCCAGAGATTTATGAGCTCCTTTCTCCATTTTCTCCTGCCTGGTAACAAGAAGCAGAAGAGAGGGATAGGAAGGCAGGGGGCCTTGGTGCATGGTGAGGGTAGCTATCTGTACCACAGGCTTCAAAAATGGTCCCAGCTCCAATTAACTGTATGGCTAAGAACCAGGTCCATCCCAGGCAGATGCCAGAGGCTCCAAACCAACAGAAGCTAGACCCCAAACAGCTCAGTCCATCTCCTTTCTTCAGGGGCATGCAACACATAGTTTAAGGTGGCAACAGGAGGTAGTGGGCCATACCCTTCATAAGACCCCAAAAGTGGGAATCATTGTGAGTATACCATTATTGTATCTGTGGAAATAATAATAACTGTAAAAAAAAGATCAGCACTAGTCTGTGAACCACAAGGTCGGCAATTCAAAGCACCAGCTGCTCCTTGGAAACCCTACACCAGGTCGCTATGAGTCAGAACCAATTCAAAGGCACTTTAACAGCAACAACAACATAAAAGAACTGAACGTGGAATGACGGGATATCTTTGCTGACATTAGATGGATATTGGCTAAAAGCAGAGAATGCCAGAAAGATGTTTACCTGTGCTTTGACTATACAAAGGCTTTCAATTGTACGGATCATGACAAGCTATGGACAACATTGCAGAGAATGAGTATTCTGGAACACTTAATTTTGCTCATGAGGAACCTGTACATAGACCAAGAGGCAGTTGTTCGAACAGATCAAGGGAACACTGAATGTTTTAAAATTAAGAAAGGTGTGCGACAGGCTTGTATTCTTTCACTATACTTATTCAACCTGTATGCTGAGCAAATAATCCAAGAAGCTGGGTTATATGAAGAAAAATGTGGCATCAAGATTGGAGAGACACTCATTAACAACCTGTGATATGCTGATGATGCAACCTTGCTTGCTAAAAGTGAAGAGGACTTAAAATACTTAACTGATATAGCTCAAAGACTGTAGCCTTCATATGTGTTGCACATCAATGTAAAGAAAACAAAAATCCTCACTGCTGGACCAATGAACAACATCCATATAAATGATGAAAAGGTAAAAGTTGTCAAAGATTTCATTTTGCTCAGATCAACCATCAACACTCACGGAAGCAGCAGTCAAGAAATCAAACAACATATTACAGCAGGCAAATCAGCTGCACAAGACCTCTTTAGAACGTTCAGTTTGAGAGTTAAAGTGTGCTTAATCCAAGCCATGGTATTTTCAATAAACTCATATGCATGTAAAAGTTGTACAGTGAATAGGAAGACCTTAGAAGAACTGATACATTTGAGTTATGATGTTGCAGGAGAATATTAAAAGTACTACAGACTGTCAAAAGAACAAACAAATCTATGTTGGAAGTCAGGATAGCCAAACTTTGTCTCTCATACTTTGAATATATTGTCAGGAGGTACCAGTCCCGGAAGAAGGATATCATGTTTGGTAATGTGGAGGGTTGGAGAAAAAGAGAAAGACCTCCCAACAAGATAAACTGGTACAGTGGCAGCAGCAATGGACTCAAGCAAAGCAATGATTGTGAGGTTGGCACAGAACCAGGCAATGTTTCGTTCTGTTGTGCATAGGGTCACCATGAGTTGGTGCTGACTTGGTGACACCTAACAACAACATAAAAGAACTAGACTGCTAACCATAAGGTCTGTGGTTCAAACTCACCAGCCGCTCCTTGGAAATCCTGTGTATGAGTCTGAATTGACTCCACAGCACTTAACAACAACAACATAAAAGAACTAAGTAGTCTTGGTGGCACTGTAGGATAAGCACTGGATTGTTAACTGCAAAATCAGTGGTTCAAACTCACCAGTCACAGTTTGGGAGAAAGATGAGGCTTTCTGTTCCCATGAAGATTTTCAGCCTCAGAAACCCTATACAGGGTTACTATGAGCCGGAATCAACTTGATGGCAGTGGGGCTGGGGTTTTGGGGGGTATGAAAGAACTAATCTCATAGGGCTTACTATGTGCCACCCACTATTATAAACACAACCCCATCAGGTAGGTTAATTTTATTATCAGATGAGAAAGCTGAGGTACAGAGAAGTTAGGTATAACACATCCAAGGTTGCACAGTTTGGAAACAACAAAGTCAGCACTGAACCAGGTGAGACTTAGCCACTGCACTGTAATAATCACATCACATGTTGTTAGTGTCTGTGTGAGTACTGAGAAGCACAGACATTACCTCACTAGGACACCTCGTCCTAGATTCTGACCTCAAACCTGGGCCACCCTGGCCATGGCATTGAGTCATGATGAAAGGTAATGGCCCTGGGTACCACAGGCAGGACAAAGGAGAAAACTGTAGGTGGTGGGTGATGCCTGATGGGAGAAATTCTGAGTGGGCGAGTGGAGAGCAGGGGACATGACAGATAGAGTCCACAGCCCTCCATTCTGGAACCTTCTCCACCAACCCCCAGATGGGCACAGGACCACACCGTAGCAAACTGAACTGCTATACTACAGTGGAAGGGACAGGTAGATGTGTGTTGAGTCCTGAGACATTTTCTTTAAAGAGGAAAGATTGTGGAATTGAAAGTTGAGCATGAAAAGCATGAATCCTGCTGCCTTCCAGTCTCATGACCACCTCTGGGTCTTTAACCCCATGTCTGGCCCGCATCCTAAAGTCACAGTCTTCTCCATAATTGTGTGTGCTTGTTGGTATTTTGTTGTTATGATTACTGCTGCAGAGATCCTCTTGTTCAGTTTAATTCCTGACCACTTTGGGGACAACACAGACGTGAGCTCATAATACTGCTGTCCTTACTGGGAAGCAGACAGCTGTGCAGGAACCCTCCAAGGGCTCTGCCCAGCGCCTAATATTGCCTTGCTTCCTCCGCATTCTCTAAGGGAAATGGCATCAGAGTTGAGCCTAGATTTGAGAGGATGGTTAAAGCAGCCAGAAGTAAACAATACACAGAATCATGGAAAACTGAAGGAAGGCAGAGTGGTTGGAGGAGCTAGACCTTTAGTAGATGCCTGACTTACCTCCTGGCTCTTCTTGATCTGTCTCCTCCTCTCCTGGGGAATTTCCATGGACAATAGGGAAGGTCAGAGTGTTTTACACACACTGAAAACTCAAAACCCACGCCACGGAGTCGATTCTGACTCATGACGACTCTGTGGGACAGAGTTGAACGAGTGTTCCTTAGGCTTTCTGAAACTAAATCTTTACAGGAGCAGACAGCCTCATCTTTCTCCCAAAGAGCAGCTGTTGGGTTAGAACTGCTAACCTTGTAGTTAGCAGCCCACAGCACTACCAGGGTCCCTTTACACCCAGAGAAGTACATGTAATTCTCACACCAACCCCACGTGCTTACACGGGATAACTGAGGTCCACACAATGGTGGAAGGCAGAGCTGGGACTATAATGCCCAAGTGACTGCCATGAAAACACAGTCAAAGAGACAAAATTTCAGGATCAGGAACTGAGAGCTCAGCTTATGATTGAGCGGGGATGCAAATCCTTCCGTCCCCTTCACCAAAACAGCTAGCTGTAAGGACTTACCTTCTCCCAGACCACATGACAATGGCTCATAGGCCTGGCTCCCTTCCCATTGAGCCACCTCATGCTGCCTGGTGCCATTAGATGCCATGGGGCTTGAGAACAGCAAAGGAACTGTGCACAGGCCAAGGAAGGGGGTAAACATATACATCAATAATAATAGTCTGTCTTTTCTTAAGTAGGGGAGAAAGATTTTTTTTTTCCCCCAAAGGCCATCAAGTTGATTCCAATTCGTGGTGACCCCATGTGCTCATCCTGGTAGAACTGAGCTCCATAGGTTTTCGTTGGCTGTGATCCTATAGAAATAGATTGTCAGGATGAATTTGAACCTCAAATGTTTTGGTTAACAGCTGTGCACGGAAACTGCTTTCACCCAGGCCTGACTTCACAGACAGGGAGCATCTGAAAGCAGATGATGCTTCCTTCCCTGCACCTCACAGTGAGGGGACAAGCCAGTCAGGGAAGTCAGACAAGGCAGTGGCTCAAGAGGGCATGGAGGTCTGACCTTGGCCTTGAGGCCGCCATCAGGCACCAGCCCAGTCCAGTCCTCCCTGACTGCCCACATCCTACTCCCATATGGTCTCTCTACTCATGCCAGAGTTTGGCATAGACCCAACTACAAAAACCCATCCCCACCTGACTAACTCCTGCTGGGGAGCTGGGGAAACAACTGAATCCCTGGGGTCTCAGCAGCCCATAGCCTTTTTCCTAGCTTGTCAAAAGCCCAGGGCTAAACACCTTCTGCAGCCCAGAGTCAGGACCTGGGTCCCCTGAGGCAAAAAGAAGCATGAATCCCACCCTAGGAAGCTCCCAGCCTGACGGGGAATGTAACAATTTCTGCCTTCAGAGTTCCCATTATGGTGGGGGCAGATTTAGTCCCTGCTTTCAGGGAACTCCCAGTTTGATAGAGGAGATCTGGTCCTTGTTCTCAGGAGCTCCTAGTACAATAGAAGAAGCATAGCCCCTACCCTCAGTGAGCTCCCAGTCTGATGAAAGGGATCCCAGTCCCTGCCCCAAGGAGTTCCTGAAGGTAATTCTGAAAAGGGCTATGGAGGGTCTTAAGATAGAGCCAGGCAGTTAGCAGTCCCTCTGCAGTAAGAAGCCAGTTCCAAGAGTAAAGGGTCTCTCACAGATAGAGAAGAAGGTCTTTGGGGATAAGGCAGGAAGATGGCACATCCCCTCAGAAGGGAAAATTCCCAGGTGAGCAGAAAAGAATAAGGAGACATCTCAGGTCTGGTCACCACCATTCATGGGTAACCTCTGCACTAGCTGGGCCCTTAGAGGGAAGATACGAGGAGGGAGACCACTTATATTCCTATTTCTCACACACCAAGGATCAGAGAGAGGCCTGTTTTTCATTCTGCGCTCCTGTTGTTTCCTACTGGCCTTTAAGAATCCTGGTGTCAAGGGTGTGGTAGGGAGTATTTGAGAACCGGGGCTCTGAGCAGACGAGCCAACCCACCCATGGGGATTAACGCACAGCACTCAGATGCCTGTGGCACCCACCTTGTACCTCACACATACAGTCATACCATTGTTCGCCTCAACAGCAGAGTCCACTAGGCTGGGGCTGTCTGAAGGCAGAAACCAAGTTTTCTCCTCCAGAAGATCATGGCTTGGCAGAGCGGACCAGGGAAGCTGGCCTCCAGGTCTTGCGTGTCTTAGCAAGGGGGCCCTTATTTCTCTCAGGCCCCCCACTGTTTTCCTGGGCAGATGGTATAAGTAAATCCACAGTTCTCTCAAACTTGAAGCCTTCACTGGGCTAAGCACCCCTGAGGGCAAGAGCATAGGTACAAAGACGCTTTGGGGAAGGGGGACATGTCTGTAGAGTGATGAGCCTAAGAGGTTATGGCTCATGCCCACCCCACAGCCTCCCTCCACCCCGACTTGCGTGCGGGGTTCCAGCCTTTTGGACATTTTCCCTTCTCAGCCACATGATCGGCCTGGAAGGGGTAGGTAGACTTCTCCAATGAACTCCAGGGCTGGAGAGTGTGTGTGTGCACGTGCGGGTCAGTGTGCATCTGTGCCCATCTGTCCTGGGGAGCAATAATAGTTAACAAATAAGTGAATGGCAAAAATAGCCTCAAAGGAGCTGACAGGCAGAAGGCCAGAGTAGCCAGGCGTGGGGCCAGCACCCTGAAATGCCAAATATTAATTTAGCCAAAAAGAAAAAAAAGGTCCATCTTGAGGCCGCCTCTACCACCCAGGGTCAGGGTATGTTGTGGATTTTAGCGCTGGCGTGTTCTTCCTCAGGCATCTTGAGTGTGGCTCAGGCCCAAGGGGCCCCTCTCTCAAATTCCGACAACTGAGTTGGTCTAAGCCACACAGGGTTGTGTCAGGCAGGAAGCTGGCCACCCGCTTCCCAGCAGTCTTCCAATCATCCACACAGTCGGCCAGTCCTGTGTCCAGCCCCACAGTTCCAACCAGCTGGAGGAATGTTCTGTACATCATCACACCCTCATGTCTCCCAGGCATGGGCTCTGCCCCACTTAGACACTCACTTGGGGCCGGGATTTGACTCATTGTCCCTTGTTCTCAGCCAGATCCCTTGGTGTCTCATCTGACTTCCCTCAGACCTGCCGTATGTAGCACATGGCAGGCTTCTCTCCAAATGACCACACAGGCTGGGAGCACTTAATCCTCTAGTGGTGGGTAGGTGGCTTTGTTGACTTTTGCTTTGCATGTTTTAATGAAATTACAGAATGAAGTTCATCTAGGAGGTGCAGATGGATGTCCCCCTAGCTGACTCTGTGGCTCCAACCCTTTCAGAACTCACTAAGAGTGGTCCCTCCAAAGGGAGTCTGACCACAGTTTCCATCAGCTATGGCCACCTCCAGAATTCAGGAGCCTGGCTTAGCCTACTCCCCGATTTAGCACACTACCCCAGGGCATGGCTGGCCCCATCTTGTGGGCTGGGATGTAGAAGCAGCCTGACTCCTGAGAAGTCTGTGCCGGCCCCTTGGTGACACCATTGGGGATAAGGGCAGGGGCAAAACCATGACCCAGGACCTAGTCCTTCTCCTGCTGACCCTCCTTTCCTGAAAATAATGAAATACTCTCACATCCTGTTTGCTGCCATCCAAATGAACAGTCAGCTCAAGAGAAACACTAAAAGTCTCGTATACTGTGTGGGAATTTATAAGTACAAATATATACGGCTGGCCATTTACTGAGGGCCTTTTACTTGGCAGTCATGTGCTAAACATGCATCATCACATTTAGTATTCAACACAAACCTCAGAGGTTGTAATTATTATTAACTCCCACCCCTCACCCCCTGTCCCCATTTTACAGAGGAGAACACTAAGGCTCACAAAGGGCAAAGGCTTGACATGGAGACACAGTTCAGACACAATGAAGCTGGAATGTGAACCCTGTAGGCACAGAGCAAGCAGCCATGAACATGACAAAGTCCTGGCCCAGGAATCTGACATTCTAGAGGGGGCAAGACGGAACAAGTCAGGAATAGACAAAGGAATTAGGTGCCGACTTGGCCAGGTGGCCCCTGGGAAGGGACAGGGTATGCAGAGTGGAAGATTGAGCCTTGAGAAGTGACAGGACACCAGGGCCCAGAGGAAGGATGAAGACCTCAGAGGCCTTAGATAGCTGGGGTGGGGGCTCTGGGTTCCGGAGGGTAAAAGAACCAGGAGACTGAGTGCTCAACACCAGAATGAAGGCATAGCCTTGGGAATTTGAGGGGAAGAGGATGATACAGGGCATTTAAAGTCCCAAAAAAGGTAAGGAAGAACATCCTTGAGGTGATCCCAGGTCCTATGGGAGGGGGTGATGCCAGTTCCTCAGAGGCTAGGGAGCTGGTCTTCTGGTTGGGGGGCATAAGGGCAGGGAAGGTGATGTCATTACTAGGCTGGATGCCCAGATACCCCCTTTGAACCTGAAAGCCCTGACCCCCAGCCCCGACACTGGACCCTCTACAGCTTCACCTGGGCAAAAGCAGCAGCTTCTAATCTCATCACTGGCTTCCAGACTCTGCCTCTCCCAACCAACTCCACACTCTGGCACAAGAGTCACCTTCCTGCATAGAAGGTTTCCATAGATCTCCACAGCCTCAAAAACACACAAACACAAAGGTCTTTTGGCACAGAAATGTATACTCTTTCTAACTTAGTCTGACCTATTAGCAAAGCTTCAACACTTCTTCCCATTCTCCCAAGCCCTGGTGTATTTTCTTACTTCCATGCCTTTGCTCCTGCTGTTCCCTGTGCCTGGAATGCCTTTCCCCAATGTATCTGCCCACTGAGATCCCCACTCATCTTCCACACTCAAAGTACATTTCCTCTGAAGCTTCTACTGACCTCATCCTAAAGCCAGACAAGACAAGTCATTCCTTCCCTGGTACCACCAGAATGCTTTGCCCTTGCTGTTAAAACTGCACATATCACACTGTGCTGCTCAGTAGGGGTATGTGCTTGTCTCTTCAGTGGACTTGGTGAGCAGTGACATATAGAGCAAGAGCCAGACTCTGCAGACAGGCTGCCTGGGTTCACAGTTATTTGACCTGCAGGTTTCGATCTTTATTTGCAAAATGGGAATAAGCATACAGACCTTACCTGATAGGGCTGTTGTGAGGATTCAATGAGCTAATAAAAGCAAAGATACTGAGAACAGTATCTGGCACATTTGTCATTGTTGTTAAGGGCCGTCAAGTCGGTTCCAACTCATACCAACCCTGTACTGGGTTTTCCAGGAGTGGCTCAGTGAGCTTGAACTACCCAACCTTGCAGTTCAAATGGACCTTGCAGTCCAGCGCATTAACCGGCAGTGCCACACCTGGCACAATGTCGCCGACTAGTGCAAATGCTTAACAGTCTAAATAAAACGTTGGAAATTCAAGCCTCAGAAGAAAAACCTGGCAATCTACTTCCAAAAACATCAGCCATAAAACCCTATGGAGCTCAATTCTACTATGACACACCTGGGTACGCCACCTGTCAGAGCTGAATGAATAGCAAACTGGTGTTGAAGAAAGGTTCTGTGGCGTATTCATCTTGGTTTCGCAGTGCCAACACATAGCGGATATTTGTTAAATAATTCAGTCCAACGGGCATTTAACACCAAAATTGGGTAGCTAGGCGGAGAGAACTGATACTGACAAAAACTAAGGGATATTGATGAGTTTTGTTTTGGGGCGTGCTGAGAGACAGAGGGACAGTCACAAGAAGGACTGACGGACAGGGATCCACGACTAAGGTTAAGTCTGGAAAGAAACATATGAGAAGTGTGTCTATCTGACTGCATGACTCTCTGTCCCCCAGATTTGTGATATTTTTGTTCTTCTAGCTCTCACTAGAGTCCTGGTGTGGTGCTGTGGGTTAATGTGCTGGACTGCAAAGTCAGTTTGAACCACAAGGTCAGCAGTTCAAGCTCACCGGCTGCTCCTCAGAAACCCTATACAGGGTCGCTATGGGTGGGGACTGACCCAATGGTACTTATCAACAGCATCAAGCACTCCTTACTCAGGCCTCTGGAGGGGCAACAAAAAAACCCACTGCTATCAGCTCAATTCCAATTCATGGTAACCCCACAGGGTAGAATAAAACTACTCCATAGAGTTTCAGAAACTGTAACTCTTCACGGGATCAGACTGACTCATCTTTCTCCGGAGGAGCGACTGGTCGGTTTGAACTCCAACCTTTCAGCTAGCAGCCTAACACATAACCTGCCACACACCCACGCTGGAGGGAAGCCTTTCTTATTTGGGTCTGTGAACCCTGTAGAATCACAAATCTTCAACTGGGCAGGGCCTTCAGAGATCATCTGTTCTTTGATGTATGGATGATGTGATGGATCAGACCCAGGGAGGTCTGTGCCTGCGCACGCTGTGGTAGACAGCCAGTGTCCCAGGCGGTTGTTGTTGTTAAGTGCCGTCAAGTCAGTTCCAACCCATAGCGACCCTGTACAGGGTTTCCGAGGCTGTAAATCTTTACGGGAGCAGAAAGTTTCATCTTTCTCTCGCTGAGTGTTGCAGGTAGCCACCTGAAAATCCCACTGTCTGCCTTCTCTCTTTGACTGTTGACCTATGATCTGCTACCAGGATATTTCCTAGCTCCTGACCTCCAGTCTACAGCCTCTCCACTTTCCTCTCTCCCGTGCTTCCTCTACAAATCTCCTCCAGTTCTGCCAGCTGAATCACCAGCACAGGCTCAGCAGAAAGTGTCCACCCAGCCCCCGCCTCACCATCATATTCTGTGTTCCCCAAGCAAGCTAACACGGAAACCTCTGCCCCCGTGGAGGGGCCTGGTCTCTCCATCCCTTGGGAAAGGGGGCCCTGACAACTTAGATTGTTCTACCAGGGACCTGGATCCTTCCCCTATCTGGGTAAAGCAGTGGTGGGTGGAACTGTACCCCTGAGCACCTGCCTCCAATTATTTGAGGTGCTTGTTAAAAATGTAGATTCCTGGACTTACTGGATGGGAGTCTCCTGACAATGGGCCTAGGAGACAAATGTTTAAGCAGACTTCTTGGGATTCTTGCACAACATAAGTTGGAAGCTACTGGAATAGTAACCAGTTCAGAGTGTAAAAATTGGCATCCCATTGTACCACTTTCTAATGTGCTACCTTAAGCAAGTCACTTGGCTTCCTTGGCCTCAATTCTCTTTATTTAAAAATAGTGATCTTATCTGGAAACAAACAAAACACAGTACCTACATAATAGGAGATTATGAAGGTCAAATACAATACCAAGTGCTCAGCATATTGTCTGGCACATGGTAAGTACATATTAAAGGATTATTGTTTGTTGTTAAGTGTTGTCAAGTCGGTTCCAACTTATTGAAACCCTGTAGAGGGTTTCCAAGGAGCTGCTGGTGAGCTTGAACCGCCGACCTTGTGGTTCAAATGGAATTTGCAGTCCAGTGCATTAACCCACAGCACCACACCAGGACTCCATCTTTAGGCTGGGCATCCCCAAAAGATGGAAGATTTCCATCAGCCTGAGCATTCCTGAGGGCAGGATCTAAGTTTTCTATTTCCTCTTCATGTCCAGAGCCCAAGGGTTCATCAGAGCAATGCCACGGGCTGATGCATGGAAAAGAAAGAGATGCTTACTGCTCACCCCATATCTGGCAAGCCACAGGACAATTCCAAATCCAGAGAGGACCCCTGAGCAAAGGAGGGGTTCACCTCCCCCAGTGAGTCCCTGTGCTCATACCTGAAATGGAGGTGTGATAACACAAAGTCCTCCTCATCTCAGAGCAGAAGGCAAAAACATTTTCCTCAGCTCAGGACCACTCCCCCACACTTCCTCTTCTGCCAGTCAGGCTGGCTTCTGTATTCCTGGGGCTAGAGATGTTGGAGTTCACATAAACAGAGGCCACTAAATTCATTAAGGGCAGAGAGAGGCACTTTTCTCTGAGGCCACTTGATTACTCATTCTGGAGAAGTGTGGGAGCAGGAGAGGGGGCAGGATGAAGGGGCAACAGCAAAAGGGGAAAAAGCCACACACGCACCAATGAGGTGTGACCAGTCCAGGTGCTTTTCTGCTTCTGGAAAATCTAAGGCTCTGAGCCACTGCATTATTTGCTGGGAAGAGAACACCCCAACTTACCACACTTCAACTCTTCCTCTCCTGCTCATCTGTTCCAGCCACTGCCCCACGTCCTTCATGTTGGCCCCATTAGGAAAACTTAGTAGACTAACTACAACTTGAGGTAAGGAGTTCCAGCAGGAGCCTCAGCGTTAGCAGCTCTACCAGGGCAGTGAGTAATTGCCCATGTATCACTCCAGGGCCATCCTTTCTCTCACCTCTGCTTTATTGGGCTAACAAAGGGCACCCTCCTGTCTGTCCCCAGCCCCTCACAGCAGAGCCCAGTTGTGTCTGCCCACAGCAAACACATTGGAGATTCTATGCTTGCCCAATACAGGAGCCTAGGGAGGACTCAGGAAAGGGGGCTTTTTATCTGTTTTTATGAAAGAAATCAGGCCTGTTCTTTAAGTCTCAGGTGTCCTAGTATGGTGCTGTGGGTTAATGCGCCAGACTGAAAAGTCATTTGAACTGCAAGGTCGGTGGTTCAAGCTCACCAGCTGCTCTGTGGAAACCCTATACAGTGTCGCTGTGGGTCGGAACTGACTTGATGGCACTTAACAACAACAACAACAATCTGCCTTTTACTTCTAGGAGGAGATAGGGAGCAAAATAAAGAAGGTACAATAATAGTAGGAGATTTTAGCACACCACTTCTGGTCAAGGGCAGGCCAAGAAAGAAGCTCAACAAAACACAAAAGACCTAAACATCACAATCAACCAACATGACCTCATACACTTATACAGACCACTTCACCTAACAGCAACACAGTACACATTCTCCTCCAACACCCATGAATCATTCTCCAGAATAGATTGCATTTTAGGCCACAAAGCAAGTCTCAGTACATTCAAAAACATCAAAATAATACAAAGCATCATCTCAGATCATGCTGCAAGACTAGACATCAACAAGAAGAAAAAAAAACTAATCAAATACTTTGAAACTGAATAATACCTTCAATAAAAAAAAGGCTAGATAGTAGAAGACATTAACAATAGAAATCATTAAATTTCAAGACTCAAATAAGAATGAAAAGACAACATACAAAAACCTGTGGAACATAGCAAAAACAGTACTCAGAAAGTTTACAGCAATAAAAGCACACATTAAAAAGGGCCAAAATCAATAGCTTAACCCTACAACTCAAATAAAGTTAAAAAAAAAAGCAGAAGTCCAGTTACCAAAAGAAAGGAAATAATGAAAATTAGAGCAGAATCACATGAAACAGAAAATTGGCAAAGGAAAATAAGTAAAAATACAAATAAACAACATAAAAAATTGAAGACATAATAACTTTCTGTCTTAAAAAAGCCTTGGCTCAGGTGGCTTCACTGAAGAATTCTCCCAAACATACAAAGAAAAGTTGACACTAATTCTTCTCAAACAATTGCAAAACATAGAAAAGGAAGGAATTCATTCTTTGAAGCCAGCATAATCCTGATACCAAAGCCAGGCAAAGACACCACTAAAAAAGAAAATTATAGACCAATATTCCTCATGAATATAGATGCAAATATTCACAACAAAATCCTAGCCAACAGAATTTAACAGCATATCAAAAAATAATACATTATGATCAAGTAGGATTCATACCACGGAAGCAAAGATAGTTCCACATGAGAAAAACAATCAACATAATTCACCACATTAATAAAACAAAGGAGGAAAGAATCACACGATCATCTCAATCAATGTAGAAAGGCATTTAATAAAATCTAACACCCATTTCTGATAAAAACTCTCAGAAAAGTGGGACTAGAAAGGAAAGTTTTCAACATAACTAAGACCATATACAAAACCAACAGTCAATATTATCTTCAATGAAAAGACTGAAAGCATTCCCCTTGAGAACAGGAATAAGGCAAGGATGACCTTCATCAGTATTCTTTTATATATTGTTGTCAAAATCCTAGCCAAAGCAATAAGGCAAGCAAAGGATATAAAGGGCATCCAACTTGGTAAAGAAAAAGTAAAGCAATCCTTATTTGCAGATGATGTCATCTTATGCACAGACTATCCCAGAAATTCTACAACAAAATTATCAGAAATGTACTTTGTACAAGATCAACATACAAAAACCACTTGGATTCCTCTACACTAACAAAGAGAAATCCAAAAAGGAAATCAGGATGATAATACCATCTACAATAGTAGCCCCCAACAAGGATAAAATACTTAGGAATAAATCTAACCAGACACATAAAAGATTTACACAAAAAAATTATAAGACACTACTGCCTAGAAACCAAAAGAGACCTGCATAAATGAAAAAACCTACCATGCTAATGTATAGGAAGACTTAACATTGTGAAAATTTCAATATTACCTGAAAATATCATTATATTTATAAATATAAAACAAAGATAACCTTCATCATTATAGATATAATGCAATCCTGATAGAAATTCAAACAACATTCTTTAACAAAATGGAAAACCAAATTGCCGACTGACAAGGAAAGAAGGGGTCCCAGGATAGCTAAAGAAGGAGAACAAAGTAGGAGGTCTCATAATTCCCAACCTCAGAACCTACTACTACACAATCATAGTAGTCAAAGCAGCCTGGTACTGGTACAATGACAGACACAAAGACCAGTAAACAAAATTGAGAATCCAGAAATAAATCCATCTATCTATGGACAGCTGATCTTAAACAAAGGGTTGAAGTCCTTTTAATGGGGGAAGAGATGTTAATGGCAAAACTGGGCATCCATTTGCAGGAAAATAAAACAAGGTCAATACTTGACACTACACACAAAAACTGACTCAAGTGGATCAAAGACCTGACTCTCAAACTTAAAACTATAAAGTTTATGGAAATAAAAACAGGGACAAAGCTAGGGGTTCTAATCTAAGGCATAAAATAAAATATCAAGCAGAACTAAAAATGTATAAACAGAAGATAAACTAGATAACTGGGACCTCCTAAAAACTAAATCGTTATGCCCATCAAAAGCATTCACCAAAAGACTAAAAAGAGTACCTACATGCTAGGAAAAAAAAATTTGGCATTGACATACCAAACAAGAGTCTACTCTTAAATTTATAGAAAACTCCAAACCTCAATAACAAAAGGACAAATAATATAATTTAAAAATGAGAAAGGATATGAACAGACACTTTACTAAAGACATTCAGGTAGCTAACAAACGCATAAAGAGATGCTCAAGCTCATTAGCCAGTCATTGTTGTTGTTGTTGATAAGTGCCATTGAGTTCGTTCTCTGTATAGGGTTCCTGAGGAGCAGCTAGTGTGTTTAAACCACTGACCTTGAGGTTCAAACCGACCTTTCAGCCCAGTGTTTATCCTACAGTGCCACATCAGGACTCTAAGTCAACAGACACACAAATCACAACTACAATGACATATCATCTCACCTTGTCAGCAATGACACAGATTTAAAAAAAAAGAAGAATGCTGGTATGGTTGTGGGGAGATTGGAACTGCTTAGTGGGAATGTAAAATGGTACATTTATTATGAAGCTTTCTTCAAAAAGCCAGAAATAGAAATACAATATGATTCAGCAATCCCACTCATAAGTAGATATCCTAGAGAAATAAGAACTGTGACACGAAAAGACATAGTACATTCATGTTCCTTATTAACATTATTTACAACAACAAAAAGATGGAAACAAGCTAAGTGTCCAACAATGCGTGAATGGATAAACAAAATATGGTACATACACAAAATGAAATACTACACGATGAAGTATCTCACAACATGGCTGACCTGGAGGACATTATGCTGAGTGAAATAAGTAAATCACAAGAGGGCAAATTTTATGAGTCACTATTATAAAAAGTCAAGAAAACGTTTACACACAGAAAGGAACATTTTTTTCTAGTTATGAGATAGCACCGCGGGTTTATCTCTGACTGCAAAGTCATTTTGAACTGCAAGGTTGGTGGTTCAAGCTCACTAGCCACTCCTTGGAAACCCAGTACAGGGTCACTATGAATAGAAACCGACTCAATGACACTTAACAACAGAAATAATAGATGGGGAGGGAGGGAGAAAAAATCATTACCTATATAGTAGACATGTATTAACATGGAAAAGGGAAAGGCAATACACAATAAGGTGGCGGTCAGTGCAATATGACCAAAGCAAAGGAAGACACTGAGAGATATGCACTAGTAAAAGGCAACATCTGTAAATACTATTATATACACAATTGTGTAATAACGGTAGTAACAAACAATACCTTACAAGTGAACACATAAATAGCCATGTAAGCTGAACAGGTGTGGGATGGCGTACGGGGGTACATCCATGAGCACACATAGGTTTGTTGTTGTTAAGTGCCGTCGAGTCAGTTCTGACTCATAGTGATCCTGTATAGGGTTTCCAAGGAGCAGTTGGTGAGCTTGAACCACCGACCTTGTTCAAACTGACTTTGTAGTCTAGTGCATTAACCCACAGTACCACACCAGGACTCCATAAGCTTGGCAGAGTATATTTCTACATACATAATTGTATGTGTTGCAAATACAATTATATTCATGACTATAGTAGAGTATATAGAGGACAAAGTTATGAAAATTACTTAGCTATTACCAAACAACATGAGGGAATGAGTCACTGGGCTTGGGAACTCAGGACCATAGTTTTGGGCCATCAAAGCCATTTGGCATTGTCCACAAAGATAATGTTCTACATCCTACTTTGGTGAGTAGCCACTAGGGTCTTAAAAGCTTGTTAGTGGCCATCTAAAGTGCAACTACTGGTCTCTCCCTGTCAGAAGCAAAGAAGATTAAAGGACAAAGATACATAGAAACAATTAGTCCAGAGAACTAATGGACCAAGTGAGCCCCAGCCTCCACGACTCTAAAACCAGACTAGATAGCGCTCAGCTATGGCTCTGAAAGCGATCACAATCATAGTTCCTGAATAGAGTGGGAGAAAAATATGAAACAAAACTCAAAATCATAACAACAACAACAAAAAGGCCTGGTTTACTGGTCTGAGAAACACTGGTAGAACCCCTGAGAATATGGACCTAAGACATCCTTCAGGCCTGGCACTGAACCCATCCTATAGACAATTAACAGGTCTATAAGGTAAAAGCTGGACAGTGAATACGGAAGACTGTAGAAGAATTAATGTGTTTGAGTTATGGGGTTGGAGGAAGGAGAATGTTAAAAGTATTAAGGACTGCTAGAAGAACAAACAAGTCTGTGTTAGAAGAAGTAAAGCCTTAGAAGCCAGGATGGTAAGACTTCATCTCTCATATTTCATACATATTATCAGAAGAGCCCAATCTCTGGAGAAGGCTATCATGCTTGGTAAAGTAGAGAGTCAGTGAAAAAGAGGAAGACCCCCAACAACATGGACTGGCACAGTGGCAGCTGCAATAGGCTCAAGTTTAACAATTGCGAGGATGGCACAGGACCAGACCATTATTTCATTCTATTGTACATAAGACTGCTATCAGTGGGAGTTTACTTGATGGAACCTAACCACACAGCAAGGAGCTCTGGTAGCGTAATCATTATGAATCGGGCTGTGACCTCAAGGTCAGCAGTTCGAAACTACCAGCGTTAGAAAGATGAGGCTCTCTGCTCCCGTAAAGATTTACAGCTTCAGAAACCCTGTACATGGTCACTGTAAGTCTAAGTCAGAACCAACTCCACAGCACATAACAACAACAACAGCAACATAAGGTAAACAATAGCACTCCTTAGAACAATCAAAAGAGATCAAAAGAGCAGCATTTGCCCAGGGGTAAAAGTCAGAAGGCAGAAAGGAATAGGAAAGAAAGACCAATAGTAAACATACGGGGGAAGTAGGAAGAGGGCTATTACATTGTGGGGATTGTAATTAACGTCATGAAATAAAATGTGTATGGACTGCTGAATGGAAAACGAACATGCTCTGTACACATTCACCCAAATAACAATAAAAAGAAAAAAAGAAGGATGAAAAATGCAAGAAACATCTCACAACATGGATAAATCTGGAAGACAATATGCTGAGTGAAGTAAATCAATCACAAAGAGCAGATATTGTATGAGACCAGATTTATAAAAGCCGGAGAATAGGTTTATATACATAAAGAAACATTACTTGATGGCTACCAGGGGTGGGAGGAAGTATCACTAAATAGCTGTTGGTTCTGACTCATAGTGGCCCTGTATAGGGTTTCCAAGGAGCAGCTGGTGGCAGAACCACAGAGCTTTTGGTTAGCAGTCAGTGCTTAGCCTATAGCACCATACCAGGACTAGACAGTAGACACATGTTACCTCTGGTAAAGGGAAAGGTAATACACAACATAGGAGAAGTAAGTAAAATATCAACAAGGCAAAAAAAGACACTACAAGGTATGCAAGAATAAAGGACAACTATGGTGTGGTGTGGCACTGTGGGTTAATGAGCTGGACTACAAAGTCAATTTGAACCACAAGGTAGGCAGTTCAAGTTCACCAGCCGATCCTTGGAAACCCTGTATTTGGCTCACTATGAGTCAGAACCGACTCAATGTCACTTAACAATGGTGTGGTGCTGTCTGGTGACATAGTGGGTTACATGTTGGGCTGCTAACCTTAAGGTCAGCAATTCAAATCCACCAGCTGCTCTGAGAGAGAAAAATGAGGCTTTCTGCTCCCATAAAGATTTACAGCCTTGGAAACCCTATACAAGATCTCTGTGAGTCAGAACCAATTTGATGCCACATAATCACCACCACTACTGCAGTGTGGCACTGTAGGATAAACACTGAACTGTTAACCACAAGGTTGGTGATTCAAACCCTCCAGCTGCTCCTTAGGATTGCTATGAGTAGGAACTGACTTGATGTCACTTCAAACAACAATGGTAAATACTATAGCATATACAATCCTGCAACTGCAGTAATAATAAACAATGATTTGTTAGTGGATGCATAAATAAATTGCTGGTGTTACTCTTATGATTGTAGATTTTGTGGATTTTTCTACATATATATTTGTATGTACTGCATGTACAAGGGCAAGTCAAAAAGTATTGCTACTAGAATCCCAGTTCATCCATTCATGGGTTTATTCCAAGCAAAATGTGTTTAAACATGTCTCTGAGATCAGTGGATGAATGCAGTCAAGTTCCCTCTGTAATACACATATCTTGGTCTCATTAGTGTGTCTTTTTTAAAAAGCATCCAACTAAAACATGTTCTTAGGGCCCAGTTAAATTTAAGGCAATCAAGTCAGAAGGTTATGGTGACTGATTTTTAGATTCCAAAAGGGGTAATCTTGATAGATTTTCTCGAAGGGCACAGGATGATTACGGGGGTTTATTAGGGGAAAAGTTTTAAGAAAATTGAAAACTGCATTAGCAAGAAAAAGGCCAGAAAATTTGCACTCAGGAAATTTTTCTTCCATCAGAACAATGCTCACTCTTTGAGGGTAGCAAGGAGTGTTCTACGAGAATTTCACTGGAAACCTTATCTCATGCCCCCTGCACCCTTAATCTTGCTCCTTCAGACTTCTTTTCTCTTTGTTACCCATACTCAAAGAACATTTAAAAGGAGTAAGATTTTGATTCATTCAAAGATGCCCAAACTGTCATTTGATGTGGTGTGAATCAAGAATGCAGAATCCTGCAGGTAAGGATTTGTTATTTTGTTGTTAGGTACCATCAAGTTTACAAATATGGAAACATTGCTTTCAGAATTGTATAGACCTAGATGGAGGATATGTCAGAAAACAAGAGCTTCACATTTCAATATTTTTTAAATAAAGGTTTCTATGATTTTTAGATCGTGAAAGAATTGATGCCTTTGAGTTGTGGTGTTGGAGGAGAATACTGAAAGTGCCATGGACTGCCAGAAGAACCAATAGATCTGTTTTGGAAGAAGTGCAGCCAGAGTGCTCCTTGGAGGCCAGGATGGCTAAGCTTCGTCTCTCATACTTTGGACATATTGTCCAGAGGGAACAGTCCCTGGAGAAGGATGTCATGCTGGGTAAGATGGAGGGTCAGAAAAAAAGAGGAAGACCCCCAACGAGATGGAATGGCCAGGTGACATCATTGATGGACTCAAGTGTGGCAGTGGTGGTGAGGTTGGCCCAGGATCAGACATTGTTTCGTTCTGCTGTGCATGGGGTCGCTATGAGTCAGTTCCGACTCGATGGCACCTGACAACAATAACAACAACAACATGAGTTTTAGAAATACTTTTTGACTTATCCTTGTATATTAATATGTATATATAATAGAGTACATAGTGGGTTGTTGTTGCTGTTAAGGGCCGTTGAGTCAATTCTGACTCTCAGTGACCACATATAGTGTTTCTAAGGAGAAGCTGGTGAGTTTGAACTGCTGACTTTGCAGTTCGACCTTCTAGTCCATTACATTATCCTATAGTACCACATGGTAGCATAGTGGATATGAATTGGGCTGCTAACCTCAGGGTCGGCAGTTCGAAACTACCAGCTGTTCTGCGGGAGAAAGATAAGGCTTTCTGCTCCCATAAAGATTTACAGCCTCGGAAACCCTGTACAGGGTCGCTATGAGTCGGAACCAGCTCCACGGCACACAGCCATCACCACCAGGACTCCAACATAGTGGTGTAGTTATAGAAACATCTTGTTGTTAAGTGTCATCAAGTCAATTCCAACTCAAAGAGACTCTGTATAGTGTTTCCAAGGAGCGGCTTTTGAGTTTTACCCGCCAACCTTGCAGGTTAAACTGACCTTTTGGTCCAGTGCTTATCCTACAGCACCACACTAGGAGTCCTGGAAAATCTTTGACATAACCAAATGCCTCTCAGAACTAAGCTACTGAGCTTGAAGGCTAAGGGTCATAGTTTCTAGGGACATCTAGATCAACTGGCATAACATAGTACAATGTTCTACATCCTAGTCTGATGAGTAGCATTTGGTATCTTAAAAGCCTATGAGCACTGAGTTCAACCATGTTCAATTTACTCCCGTTGACCTGAAGATGGAGAGAGAAGAGGGAAGGCTGGTTGGCCCAATGTGTGGTGTGACCTGGGGACACTTGAGCCCATGGACAAGGACATAGCCATGGGGGGCAAGAGCTGAAAGTGAAGCATCCAGATGATATGAAGTGAGGGGACATGCACAAGAACACCCAAACTTGCAGATAGTACCCATATGACCTAGCCTCAATGGCTTGATAATCAGAAATCAACTAGAGGAAGATTTAAAAAAAAAACAAAAATAATTTTTGATAAAGGAAACAAGGTAAATTGATACAACTTGATGAACTTGACCTATACTCATGTATGTAGTAGCTCAAAATACCAACAGAGAGGGAAGAAGTTTTCAATCAAGTATCAATGCTATCCCCTCTGTATATAGGGTTGATAGGGACAGCAACTTAAACATTGGCTACCTAAAATAAGGGGCAATAAAGGAATGAAGTGACTGGCTTACAAGTTTTCAAGAGGGAGTTTAGTTTAAGAGTGTGGGGGGGAAGATAGAGTCCCCACTGAATACCTTTCATCTTTTTTAGATGGGTTTGGTAAAAAGAGATGGAGATAAGATTCTTATGATTCAATAGTGAGTAATTGTTATCATGACTAATGGTGATTGTTACAACTGTAAAGGTAGAAGGTTGGGAACAAAAACAGGGAAGTAGTTAATCTTATAGTCCAGAAACAGGATCCTATAGGACCATCAAGGAAGAAGAGCACAAGCAGAATGTGGGACCCTATCCAAAGAAGCAGTCATACCAGAGATGGAGGCAGAGATGGGGACATGGAGAGAGGGAGCAGCTGAGGACTCTAGATTTATAGAAAGAGAGGGACTGGGTGCTGGTGGCCAGGAGGCAGGTTTGCAGAATGTGTCCTTTGGTTGTTTAAAGTATTATATATTCCTAACTGTCTTTCTGTACATCCCCCCATCCCACCTCCCCCAAAAAATAGAAAAACAGAGGGAATGAAGTAAATACAGTTGAATGGTGTTGCATGGAGGAGATTATAATCATTGCAATGAAACGATGGTGTAAAGTCGATATTCTCTCATGTAAACAATCACTCTATTCACAATAAATTTTTAAAAAAAGAAGCCTGTGAGCAGCAGCAAAGGAGAGTAAATGAAACCAAAGATTCAAGGAAACAATTCATCTAAAGGACTAACAGTCTATATGAACTACAGCTTCCTGCAGCCTAAGGACAAAAGAGTTAGATGGTACTCAGCTACTACTACCAACTGTTCTGACCAGAGATACTACAACAGAAGCTCAAAGTGAAGAAAAACACAGAACAAAATTCAAATTCATAAAAAAGACCAGACTTAACTGGACTGATACAGACTAGAAGAACCTTTGAGACTATTGCCCTAAGACACCCTTTTCACCTGGAACTGAATCCACTCCTGGAGGATATTTATCCATCAAATTGATAGTGTGCTATAAAATAAACAAGAACACTCGAGAGGAATGTGTTCCTTAAAACAAACAAGACAGGAAACCAAACAGGCAACATTTTCCCAAAAGCAAAGATAACAAGACAAGAAGGAGCAGGGAAATGACCAGTGGAAATGAAGAACCCAGGGAGGAAATGGGGAGAGAGTGTCTGCAAGCAGTGTCATGGAACAATGTGTGCATAAATCACTAATGGGAAACTAATTTGATATGTAAATTAATTTTACTTAAAGCACAATAAAACGTTCAAATAAATAAATTGAGAAAAGACTGAAGGAGATCCAGGCTGGAATCAATTTTACAGACCAGGACATGGACAAAAAAAGGTCTCAACCACATCCCATCGCATCCTCCAGGAAGAAGCAAAGCACACCTCCACAGGGAAGAGACTGCCCCATCACCCCACATACTCTCACTATCTCCCCATGTCATGGATGAAATCGTTCTCCCAAGACATCTATGTTTTCAGACCTAACCTGTGGTTATAAGCCTGTGGTTATAAGCCCATTTGGTAATGGGTTGTCTTTGTTATGTTAATGAGGCAGATATGTGTAGGATGTGTCTTGAGATATAAAAGAGATTAAATGAGCAAACTAAGGAGCTCTGGTAGTGTAGTGGTTACGAATCGGTCTGCGAACCTTAAGGTCAGCAGTTCGAAACTACCAGCCGCTCTGCGGGAGAAAAATAAGGCTTTATACTCCCGTAAAGATTTACACCCTTGGAAAGCCTGTACTGGGTCGCTATGGGTCGGAACCGACTCGACGGCACTTAACAACAACAACAACAAATGAGCAAGCTAGAGGAACAGAGATGGGGGAAGATCCAATGCCAAGCTACATGGAGATTCCCAAGAAACCAGGAAACAAGCTGAGGAGATAAAGACCTCTGAGAGCAGACAGAGAGAAAGCCTTCCACTAGAGCCAACACTCTGGATTCAAACTTCTAGCCTCCTAACACTGTGAGAAAACAAATATCTGAGCAGCGTAGTGGTTACGAATTGGGCTGCGAACCACAAGGTCAGTAGTTCGAAACTACCAGCTGTTCCAGGGGAGAAAGATGAGGCTTTCTGTTCCTATAAAGATTTACAGCCTCAGAAACCCTGTACAGGGTCACTATGAGTCGGTACCGACTCCACGGCATGTCACCACCACTACCATATATGGTATTGCTGTTATAGCAATACTAGAGAACTACGTAAGACACCTCAGATGCCTCAGGATCAAAACAGAGGATGAGCCCACTTCAGATGCAGCAGAAATTCTCTGTAGACATATATACCAGTAAACTACCCGAGAAGGAGCTCTGGTAGCGTAGTGGTTACAAGTCTGGCTGCTAACCTTAAGGTCAGCAATTCTAAACTACCAGTCCTTCCACAGGAGAAACATGAGGCTTTCTGCTCCCATAAAGATTCACAGCCTCGGAAACCCTATGCAGGGTTACTATGAATAGGAACAGACTCCATGACATTTTACCACCACCACCACCAAATTCGGAAACCCTGTACAGGGTCGCTATGGGTCGGAACCGACTCGACGGCACTTAACAACAACAACAAACCACCAAACTACCTTGAGGGCTAAGAGGGTAAGAATTTAAGTCAGTCCTAGAGATATTAGGTAGAGTCCTGGTGTGGCATTGCAGGTAAATGTGCTGGACTGTAAGATCAATTTGAACCGCAAGGTTAGCAGTTCAAGCTCACCAGCCACTCCTCAGAAACCCTATATAGGGTCCCTATGAATTGGAACCAACTAGACAGCACTTAACAACAACACAGATAATAGGTGGGAACTGAGCAGGGGCAGCCATACCCCACCTAGAGACGATGTTAGATGATGCCTAGTTGACTTTTCTAGGCCATTGTCACCAAGGCTGGAGAAAAAAAATAATAGATGATAGATAGATAGATAGATAGATAGATAGATAGATAGATAGATA
>NW_006408648.1:2422195-2470042 GCF_000296735.1 Chrysochloris asiatica
CACAACTTGACCAACATAATGCATCAATACACTAAGAAGTAAGAAGTACATGAGAAAAGGAGACAGTTTTGGTAAATGCTATAACATATGTATTTGTGGTCCCTACTCATATGGAGCAAAAGAGAAAAAAAGAAATCAAAGGCTCAAAGAAGAAACTAAATCCACAGGATGACTAACCCACAGGAACGACAACCTCTTCTAACCAGAGACCAGAAGAGCTAGATGGTGCCCAGCTACCATTAGTAACATTTCTGATCAAGGATACATTAAAAGGTCCTGGATCGAAGGCAGAAAAAAAAACATAGAACAAAACTCAAATTCGTGAAAAAGACCAGACCTACTGGATCCATAGCAATCAGACCCTCAAGACTATCGCCCTAACATAACCTTTCATTGTGGAAGTAAAGCTATATCTGCAGGTCACCTTTCAGCCAAATAACAGATTGGCTTATAAAATAAACACCATCACCATGAGTAATGTGCTCCCTTAAACAATGAGCTATATGAGACTGAACGGTCAACATTTATCCAAAAGCAAAGGTGAGAAAGTAAGGAGGGGAAGGGAAAGTAGACCAAAAACCGAACAAACAGAATGGGAATCATGATAGTGCTGACATATCATAAAGCTTACAGCCAATGGCATTTGTATAAAAAATTGTTAAAGAGGAACCTAATTTGCAATGTAAACTGTCACCTAAAACACAATAAAATATTATTAATAAGCACATAAACATAAAGCAAAATACAAAATTAACTCTTCCCAGATAACCTTGTTCCATAGAAAAGACCATGGTCATTCATGGAGACTTAAACCAACCACATCTCTTTGTGCTGGACGGAAAAGCTTCTCAGTCCTCAGTCCTACAAATCTGGAGCTTTTCAGCCCTCAACATGGACCCAGGTTCATCTGCTTCTTTCATCCCTCTTGAGCACTGGGGCTGCACAGGTCCTTTGTCTTCCTGGCCCTGCTCTCAAGGTGAAAAGAACAAAAACCTCCTAGTGGGAAGGAAGGCAATCTTTTCATAAAGCCATCTCTTAATCACCGAGAACACTGCCTTTTTTTACTCTCTTTGTTGTTGTTGTTAAGTGCCATTGAGTCAGTTCCGACTCATAGCGACCCTGTATAGGATTTCCAAGGAGCAGCTGGTGAGCTTGAACCACTGACCTTGCAGTTCAAACAACTTTGCAGTCTGACGTATTAGCCCACAGTGCCACTCCAGGACTCTTAGTCTTTGCCATATAAGCCATTAATAGTAAATGCATAGTGGGAGTTGCCAACCACAATTCGTTGATTTTTAGGAGCTGGACTAACATTATTATACGAGGACAAGTGATGGTTCAGTGGTAGACTTCTTGCCTTCCATGAAGATGATCTTGGTTCAATTCCTGGCCAATATACCTCACGCACAGCCACTACCCGTCAGGGGAGGCTTGCGTGTTCCTTGGATGTTAAACACGTTTCAGAGGAGCTTTCAGATTAAAATGCACAAGGAAGAAAGGTCTGTGATCTACTTCCGAAAAATTGACCAATGAAAACCCTATGGATCACACTGAAGTGAATTGCAATTGACATGGAGATCGTGCAGGATCTGGCAGTGTTTTGCCCCATTATTCATGGAGAATCACAAGTCAGGGCCGAATTGACAGCAGTCAACAAGAACAGCAACATTACTAATTATGTGCTGTCTAACTTTGAGCAAATTCATTCATTCACACAGCAAATATTTATGAATGATCTAGTTTACACTCAAGTTCAAGAGAATCACAGAGATGAACAAATACTAAAGTCACTCGTGCCTGTACAAATTTTCTTCATTCAAAAGTGAACTATCAGGGAGTTAATGTACAGAGTTTTGGTGATGAAAACGTTTTGGAAATAGATTGTGGGGATGGTTGTACATCAGTGAAAATGTAATTAATACAGTTAAAATGATTATAATGAAAAATTTATGTCATATGTACTTTACTGCAATAAATACATATTAAATGTACCATGGACTGCCAGAAGAACAAACAAATCTGTGTTGGAATAAGTGTAGCCAGAATGTTCCTTAGAAGCCAGCACGGTCAGACTTCGTCTCTCATACTTTGGACCTGTCATCAGGAAGGACCAGTCCCTACAGAAAGACATCATAGTTGGTAAGATGGAGGGTCCGCAAAAAAGAGGAAGACCTCCAAAGAGACAGATTAATACAGTGACAGCAGCAATGGGCTCAAACAGAACAATTGTGAGGATGGCACAGACCAAGCAGTATCTTGTTCTGTTGTGAGTCAGAATCAATTTGACATCACCTAACAAAAACAGTTTTTAAAAACACAGTTTTAAAAGTAGGGTATAATGATCTCAAAAAAAAAAGAAAAAAGTGAAATATCACAAAAAAAAAAAAAAAAAAAAAAAAAAAAAAAAAAAAAAAAAAAAAGAGCAAGGAGGCAGGAGTTACTAGAGATCAATGAGCATTTGTTTATAGCTAACAGGCCATCAGGAATGTCCGGTGTGATTTGCGGCTCAGCTAAGAGAGCTCATGTGTAACAACAGTCATTTTCTAAAATATTCTTACAGTTATGGCACTGCACTTTGCCATTTATCGAGCCACGTTTGGGACTAATTGCTGGTGATAAGAGCAACATAAATATACCCAGCCACAGCCTTGCCTGACAAGATTTTATATACCCATCACCAACCAAGTTTTCTTCCCCTATTACACGCCTGCAATAATTTTTAGTGGCCATCACTCTTTACTGAATCACCACAATAAACCATTTAGATATAAACAACTTGCCTTTCAATACAGTCATAAATCAACCTGAATGTAATCCATGATCCCTTTTGCAGCAGTTCTCAACCCCAGTGTGCTTTACAATCCATACAAAAGAGAGTTGCAGATTGCTGATGCCCAGGCCCATACCCAGAAGGGCCAGGACACAGATGGTCTGTAAAACTCTGAGGACATGCCTTTACACATGTCTTCTACTTCCCATATCTCAAGCTCTACTAGATTATTTGAGGTTGACCTACCCAGAAAGCTGAAGCCCTGGGAATTTGAGGTGAAATTCTGATGTTCACACATACACAAACACATATGGGCATATGTGGCAGTAAACTACAAGGAGGCATCTAAGAATACTGAGGGACTGCTTTTTCATGGAATCGCGTTGTCAGGAATGAGGAATCCTTTTTGGAATTTGTGTAATTTAACATGTTCATCCTGACCACTTACTTTTAGATTTTTTAATTGTTTCATTTTTGTGTGCATGATGAAAATATATATCAAATACACATCATCTCAGCAATTTCTACATGTACACTATCATTGGTTTCTTAGCACAGGGCCTACATGAACTCACTTCCCTTGAGATGCTCCCCGCATGTCACAGCTAGAACGAGGGAAGTGGGAAATGTGGCAGGCGCAGGGAAGATGCCCCAAGAGATGGGGAAGAAAAGATACAGAGGGTAGGAGGGAGAGGCCATGGTGTGTGACATCACCTGACAGACCAGCAGGGGGTTGAGAGAGAGAGAGAGAGAGAGAGAGAGAGAGAGAGAGAGAGAGAGAGAGAGAGAGAGAGAAAGAGTAGACATGATCATCTGTGATTTCTAAGGAACCCATGCTCACGGCCAGCTTAGATTCTGTCTCTGACCTGGGAGCTGCATGCGCCCAGGTTGCGAAGTTATCAGTCCAGGGAGGGAGAAGCAAGAATTCTGCCAAGATCAGAATTCCTTGTGGAAGATGAGAATGAGAATTAGAGACTCTGCCTTCTTCTTACAGTGCAGGACAAGTAGGGATATGCAAGTCAATAACATTCCACAAATATGTGGTATCAAAACAGACAAGGTCCCTGCACTCAGAGCTGGTAGTCAAGTGGAAAGAACCAATAATTAAATAAACCCACCAAGATAAGATTACAAACCTACATAAAGCTACAAAGTGCTACAAAGCAAAAGAAGACATTTCTTAATTTAGATTCACAGCATCAGATAAAGCAAAGGCAGGGCCCAAGAAGGGTACAGGCCACCCTGCTCACCAGAAGTCAGCCCTGGGCCCTCCCTTGACAGCCTAATCTAATCTACTGAGATGTCAGGGTGAAGACACTTCCTCACTGGCCTGGTGGGAACAAGACATCAACTAGGAGTTAGTCAGGGGAACAGATGGGAAGCACCCATGCTGCATGATGAAACGTCACAATAAAAGGGATTTGGCTATTATGAAAGCTTTTTAGATATAACCAAATATTGTGAAGGAATGAGTCACTGGGCCTAGAAGCTCAGGAACATGGCCGGGAGTCGGGGGTGGGGAGAAGAAGCCGGGGCACCAAGGTCAATTGGCATAACATAGCCCACAAAGACTATGTTCTATATCCTACTTTGGGGAGTAGTGACTGGAATCTCAAAAACTATCAACAGCCACTTAAGGTATAATTATTGGTCTCTCCCCATCCAGAGCACTTCAAGAAGAGAGAAAAAAACCAAAGACTCATGATTAACAATTAGTCCAATGAACTAATGGACCACAAGACCATCAGCATCCACAACCCTGAGACAGAAGAACTAGACAGTGCCCAGCTACTGCTGCCAACTGCTCTGAAAGGGATATTAGAAGGTGCTCGATGTTGCTGTTGTTGTGGATAAGTGCCGTCAAGTCAGTTCCAACTCATAGACATCCTGTATAGGGTTTCTGAGGAGCGACTGGTGAGCTTGAACCACAGACTGTGTGTTTCAAACCAGCCCTGCAGTCCAGCACATTAACCCACAGTGCCACATCACTACCAACTGCTCTGAAAGGGATCTAATTAGAAGGTCCTCAGTAGTGTAGGAGAAAAATGTGGAGCAAAAAATCAAATAATACCAAAAAAAAAACCAAAAACCCAGCTTACTGGTGTCCTGAGACTATGACCCATAGCCACCCTTCAGGTCTGAAAATGAGCTCACCCCAGTGGCTCCATTTTCAGTCTAACAATAGACAAGTCTATAAGGGGAACCAGTGTATTAGGGAGGTATGAATCCTTATAATAATCAACCGTTTGAGATCAAAAGGGCAGTATTTACCCAGGGGCAAAGTTCAGATGAGTTAGAAAAGGAGAAATGGAAACAGAACAGAAAACACAGAGAGGAAGTGGGATACTCCACATCACAGAGTGGGGACTGCAATCAATGACACGAAACAAAATGTGTTGAACAGAACAGTGATTTGCTCTGTAAACCTTCACAATAAGAAGTTAAAATAAGTAAATTAATAGAGCCATCCAGTTGAGATATTTCTATTATAGCAACACTAAGAAACAAAGACAACTCCATTCCTGGTCTCCATTTCTGGAAGTCACGGGCTTCACTTGGCCAACTTGGACTTGCATACTGAGATACCATTGTCAATCCCCAGAGCCATGCATCATTCTTCTCATAGGCCTTGGTCCATGTTGCTCTTGTGCCCTGGGATGTCCTTGCCAGCAGTTCCAATTTCAATGTGACATCCTTTCCTGATTCCTACAGCCCCTTTCCTCCCTCTGGCTGCCCAGGGCGTGCCCATACCTCTGCACTGGCAGTGGACTTGGCGAGAGGAAGACTAGAGATTAAGGAAGACTGGAGGGCAGGTTAAGTGAACAAACAGCTTTCCTTATCCCCAAAAGAAAACATGGAAAAAACCTCAAAAACTCACTTAACAAAAGAATGGTAGGTACTTCAGCAGGAGTTTCATTTAGTTTTATTGAGAAAAGAGATCATGGCAGGGAAGGCACTTAACGATGTTTGGGGTGCTCTTTAGTTTGTTGAGGGGTTGTGGGGAGCCAGGCTTCAAAGACATCGCTGGAAATGTTCTACCCACTGCCACTAAGTCAATTCCGACTCATAACAACCCTACAGGGCAGAGTAGAACTACCCCATAGGGTTTCCAACACTGTAATCTTTATGGAAGTAAAATGTCACATCTTTCTCCCTCAGAGCAACTTGTGGGTTTGAACCATCAACTTTTCGGTTAGCTGTTGAGCACTTAACCAATGTAACCCAAGGGCTCTTTGGAAATGCTCTAGTATGTCTTTACTGCAGACCTACTGAATGTTACTCTGCAGAGAAACCCCAGGGTTGGTCTCCAGGGCTGTTGATCCTGATGTGTCCCCCCAGCAGCCTCTCCCTCTCCCTCCCTGTCACACTTATGCCAAAGAACACAGCCTATCAAGCAACCTCGGCGCCAAAGTTAGATCCATTTCTGGCCTCTCTTCTGGGCTCTGCTCTCAGCCCCTACTTGCTCATCCATAAAACCACTCAGGACCTCTCACAGGTAAACATCTGGTCCCAGGAGTCCTCCCCACCCCCTAGTACTTCCAGGCCACCTTCCCTCAAGCATCATTGTGGGCTCAGGAAATGAGAATTCACTCTAATACTCATGTGAGCCAGACACCATGAGGCTGGCACAAATGAAAGTATGCATTCCAAAACCAACCCAACAAGAGCTTGCAAGCAGCTGTGCCTTATACAGTTTTTAAAATTTGTTTTTTTTGTGGTTAAAATATAAATTCATTGATATTTATATGTATATATATTTAATAAATGTTTTATTGTGAATTATGTGATAGTTTACATGGGAGAACATTAGTTTTACATTCATTCTATCATATATCATTTCATTGCCATAGTTACAGTCCGGTCCATTGCATCATCAACCTACCAAAGGGTATACCCTGCAAGCCTGCCCCCTCACCCCCACCTCCAGTCATCAGCACACAGTCCCTTTCCCTCTCTGGATCTCAAGTCCCCAGCCACTCCATCTCTCCATATCATTGTCTCTGCCTCCATCTCAGGCATCACTGCTTCTCTGGGTAGGGTCCCGCTCTCTGCTCTTCTCCATTGATGGTCCCAGGGCCCTCCGCTCCTAGACTGGAAAATTAATCACTCCCTTCCTTGCTATAAAATGTCCACCTTTACATTTCCAACCCTCACAAACAGTCCTGATAATAATTATTCACTACTGAAGCTCTGGTAGCTTAGTGGTTACGAATCGGGCTGTAAACCGGAAGGTCAGCAGTTCGAAACTACCAGCTGCTCCGCGGGAGAAAGATGAGGCGATCTGCTCCCGTAAAGATTTACAGCCTCAGAAACCCTATTCAGGGTCACTATGGGTCGAAACCGACTAGATGGCACTAAACAACAACAACTGAATATCACAAGAGACCCACCTACATTTCATTTCATCAGCCCTTCATGGACAGGCTTCACTGGAGACTCTACCCTCCCCTATGCCCTCTGGATCTAGGTTCCCTCTTGAAAGCTTGTAAGCCAGTCACTTCTTACCTTTGTAGTCCCCCTCCCCCGCATTTTGGGTAGTCAATGTCCAAGTTGCCCATCCCTGTCTACTCTTTGTGTGGAGAGGGTGGGAATGATTCTTGCTGTAAGGGTTTGTTTCCTCTTTTGACCTACTGCATCCATAGGTGTAGGTCAAGTTCATCAAATTGTATCAAATGACACTTTTTTCCTCTTCTTTCTTCTTCAGGTTGAGCTCTGATCATCCAGTCATTGAAGACAGGTCAAGTGGGTATTATCTCCAAGTTTGGGTGTTCTTGCATCTATCCGCTCTCTTCTTATCAAATGGACATTTCACTCTCCACTCTAATCCTCTGGCTGTGTCACTGACTCTGAGCCCATGAGTCCCCAGGTCTTGCCACACTGCTGGCTGACCAGGTCTCCACCCAAGTTCACAGGAGTCTATTGAACGTTGTAGGGCTTAGCTCGCCACTTCATTGCTGTTTTTCCCTCACTTCCCCTTATGGGTGACATGCATGGTCGCCAATCAGAGCGTGTATTCCCATTGAGTCTTAGTCTTGGAAGAGGATTTGCACTGGGGAGACCCGACCACTTACTTGCCTTGATGTCTCCTGGGCAAGCAACTTACTTGTACTTGTAGTTACAGTCAGATTGACTTTATTGTTTTGTATTTTTCCTGTAGGTCTTTCTTTCAAGAAGTATCTTCTGTTTTTCTAGCTGCTCCAGGCTGGTCTGCTCATCTTTTCAAGTGGAAATTTCCCATCTCTGAAGATCTGGATGTGGTTCGGGCTTCCACCTATAGTCTTATGTAATGCAGAGGCTCCTCAGGAAACCTCCTTCCCTGGGCACGTTGTAGCCCCATTTTAGGTATTCCAATCAGTTATTGGCAGAAGACAGACTTACAAGCTTTCTATGGTGATTACCTCTGGCTATTCCTTTCTCTCCCCCTCCAGTGTCTGTTTTATAATACAGCCTTATACAGTTTTTGACGGCACCACAGACAGACCCAGCACTGGGTACAAATATGAAAAGAGCCCTGAATTTGGAGTCAGAGATCTGGATCTGGATAGTTAATCTACTAGCTGTGTGACCTGAATGCGGTCACTTTGCCTCTCTGAACCTCTATTTCCTCTTGAAAACAGTATCAGCAACAAAGATCTGCAACTCATCTCATAGCTCACAGAGCACTTGTACACACATTATTAACTTGTTTGGGGCTGCTCAAAAGAGCCGGTCCCAATCAGGCAGGAATCTCTTATCCCCAGTTTGTTGCTATTTGTTAGTTGCTATGGAATCAATTCCAACTCATGGCAACTCCATGTGTACAGAGTAGAATTGCTCCATTAGGGTCTTCATGGCTGTGGCCTTTCAGTAGCACATCACCAGTCCTGTTTTTTAAGTTGCCTCTGATTGTTGGTTATGTGCCGTAGAGTCAGTTCCAACTCATAGTGACCCTGTACAGGGTTCCCAAGGCTATAAATCTTTATGGGAACAGAAAGTCTCATCTTTCTCCCGTGGAACAGCTGGTAGTTTCGAACTGCTGACCCTGAAGCTAGCAGCCCGATTCGTAACCATTATGCTACCAGAGCCTCTAGGTGGAATTAAACCACCAACTTTTTGGCTAGTAGTCAAGCACAGGTGAGAAACTGCCTACAAAAGGTGAAGGCAACACAGCCAGGATCATGTAACCAGGGTTTTCTCCAAAACTTTGGCCCCAAAGCCAATGTCTGCCCCATCAAACTCAGCATCTACTCAGAGCAGCTGTAAGAAGCAAATGAGATCACACATGGAAAAACCCTTTGTCATCTGGAAGATGCTAATCAAATGCAAAGCACTGCATTCCTAGTTGGTACTGGGGGCACTATCTAGTCCAAGTCTCAACCCTGGTCACACATCAGAATCACCTGGGGATGCCCGGGCCTCATCCCTTGAGAATTTAATATCAATGGCCTTGGGTGCACCACAGGTTATTGGTGGTTGGGTGGTAGAATCCTCACCTCCCATGCAGAAAACCAGAGTTCCACTCCAGCCAATGCACCTCATGCACAAGCAGCCACCCCCATCTGTGATGATAAACAAGTTTCAGCAGAGCTTCTAGACCAGCGCAGACTAGGATGACAGGTCTGGCCATCCCCTGCCAAAAATCAGCCAATGAAAACTTTATGGATCACAAAGGTCTGATCTGCAACTAGTCATGGGATAATCCAGGACCAGGCAGCATTTTGTTCCTTAGTAGGGTCGCTATGAATCATGGGTCAACTCAATAGCATCTAACAACACTGTGGATAGGCTACAACATTGGTTAGAAAACTAGGTTAGAAAACCTCTAGTCTAGCTCTTCCTGTCCCCAGCCCCTCCACCACCTGTAGAACCTCTCAAAGGTAACAGAGTTGGCAAGCAGACACAGGACTCTCAGAGGAACTAGGGCCTGCCTGTGTCTTCCATTAATATATGGTAAACACTTCTCAGGCAACAGCCGTGGCTCATGCCTTTGGATATGTATCCTCAACCAAATCTCACAAAGGGCCACACAGAATAAGCAAGTAGTAACTAGAACTAAACTGAATTTTGACGTTTGAGCATGGCAGTCAGGAAAAGTTCCATCAGGATGAGCCTGACATGCTAAGGAGGTGCCCCCTTAGAAGACAGTGTCCAGCAGAAGCAGATTTGATTAATTATTGAGCCCTCCACTGACCAAGCCCTCTACTCACCAAGAAGCTAGCAGGCTCTTTAGTCGGTTCTGCATCATTATTGTCTTTTATTATCAGCATCTTTATAAAGATAAATCGATCTTTCTCCTTGGGGGTTGGTAACATTAATATAAACTTACAGATTTATACACACATATAATACATTTATACGTACAAGTATACACACACATACAAAGGGCTGTTGTAAGTGTGGTTCATCATAGTTTGAATGTGTAGTACATCACGGATGGCTTGCATTTGGCAGGTGATCTCAGAACACACTAGTAGGGGAATGGAGAAGTGAAAAAAGGAAGAAACGAAAGCGTAATGAAAGAGTCTGTTATCCAGTCTGTTGCCATTGTGGGTAAGCAGAGCTGAATTCTTCTGAGGAACTCTGGGAGACAATGTACAACACATGCCTGGGAGTTGTTATCCCTTTGGCCATGTAGTCAAGGGCAATGAGGTATGCAGCCACCAGTGCCCAACAGTATTTGGTTGGGAACTGCTCTGGGGGGTACTACCTCACCAGCCCTTCTGACCAAAGAAAGCGCTCAGGTGCTAGCAGCTAGAATTGGGGCTGGAATGAACAGAAAAGTATCTGCCCTGGGGATATGGGTAGGACCATGAACTATCTGCTATTCTCGTTATTATGTGACCTTGGGGGAATTACTTACCTTCTCTTATCCCAGATTCTGCAATGCTATAATAGAGATAAAAGTATCTTCCTCATGGGGTTAATATGAAGATTAAATGAGTTATGTATGTCAGGGATTAGTCCAGTACCAAGCTGGTAGTAAGAACTCAATATACACTCATTGTTTGTAATCAATATTCTTTATGAGCTTCCTCCTTTTGGTGAGTGGTGATAGGAAGGAAAGAAACAGACATTTGGGGAAGAAGGAATACCTGGAATGGACCATTACTACTTCCCTATGGGTAGTCCCACACTCTGTGCCTGAAGCAAAAGCTCTAGAAAGACATTCAATAGACCCCCACCCCCACCCCAAGCCCACTAAGGATCATTATGCAGAGGCCCAATCTGCTTCATATCTAAAGACAGCAAAAAAAAAAACCCCTTAAAGAAACTCATATCGATAAAGGAGGTATCTTTCTGGTGCCTTCCAGCCCCATCACTCTAGTAGTAAAGACTTTCTAGGAGGGAATTCAGATAGGGAATGAGAACTTAAAACAGGCAACCAAGCAGTCTCCTTTCTGAGGGAGCAACCAATTGAATGTTGTTGTTGTTTAGTGCTGTCAAGTCAGTTCCCACCCATAACGACCCTGTATAGGGTTTCTGAGAAGCAGCTGGCGGGCTTGAACTGCCAGCCTTGCAGTTCAAACGGCTTTACAGTCTAGCGCCACACTAGGACTCCAACCAATTGAATACTCCTGTTTAAATTTCTTTGAAGGAGCCTTGGTGATGCTGTGGTTAAAGCATTCGGCTTCTAACCGAAATGTCAGCAGTTTGAACCCACCAGCCACTCCACAGGAAAATGATGTGGCAGTTCTACTCTGTTCTACACGTCTTAGTTATCTCGTGCTGCTATAGCAGAAATACTATAAGTGAATGAGTTAAACAAACAGAAACGTATCCTCTCACAGTTTAGGAGGCTTTGTTGTTGTTGTTGGTATTGTTAGGTGCCATAGAGTTGGTACCGACCCATAGCAACCTTATGCACAGCAGAACACAACACTGCCCGATCCTGGGCCAACCTCACTACTGTTGCCACGGCTACAATCATACACTGACATACATGTTTTCTGCATCATTCAATAGTTTAGGAGGCGAAGAAGTCTGAAATCAGGGCACCAGCTCTAGGGGAAGCTTTTCTCTCACTGCTGACTCATAGTGTAGGACGTTCCTTGTCTCCTTTCAGCATCTGGAAGCCCAGCATTCCTTGGAGCTCTCCCTGTGTCTTGGTGTCAATCTTTCCCTGGAGGAGGGTGGCTCCCAGTACAGGGACTCTGGGTCCAAAAGACACACTCCATTTCCCGCTCTTCTTTTTCTTGTGGTAGCAGGTTCCTCTAAGCTCAGTTTACCAGTTGAATCTTTTATGTTTCAAAAAAGATCAACTCTACATACAATATTAATCCTGTAGATTGCATCCTGATTCGTTAGCATCAAAGAGGTTGGGATTTACCACACACAGGTAATGACATCTGGTCACAAAATGGAGCATAATTACATAATACAGAGAAGCATGATCTACTCAACTTGACACATATTTTGGGGAAACAGGATTCAATCCATAACAGTTACTATGAGACAGAATCAACTCAACAGCAACAGGTCTGGTTTGGTCTGGGTTTAGATTCCTTTGGGTTAGGCCTACCCCAGAGACAAGGGACTAGACCTGGTAAAACCTCAAGTTCCTTCCAGCCCTGAGAGACCTTCTGTCCTCACCCTGGTTTCTGCACTCAGCCCTTCTACACCAAGATCAGCAGGGCTCTCTGGAGAAAGAAGACTAGAGTTTGCTCAGCCGGCCCACAGCATGGGTCTAAAGCAGTGTTTCCTAAAGTGTGTTCCACCAAACAGTAATTCCCTCTGTTGAAAAACTGGTTCTGGGATCAAATAGGTGATAATGACTTCATACAATAGCTCCCTCTTGGCAAATTAGCATGTACATCAACATTAAACATTTTCAAGTCCTACAGTAAAGAATTTGAGTAAATTCAGTATTTTCTAAATTTACCTGACACAGAGCGAGGTATACAAATGGTTCAGTGTTAGAAATCTCACTTTCTGTGCAGGAGATGAACCAATGTACCTTATTCACAGCCACCACCTGTCTGTTAGTAGAAGCTTGCATGCTGAACAGGTTTCAGTGAAGCTTCCAGACTAAGATGGACTGGAAAGAAAGGTCTAGCGAGCTCATCCTTCCAAACATCAGCCAATAAAAACCCAATAGAATCCTGTCACAGATGGTCACGATGGGGATGGTACAAGATCGAGCAGCATTTTGTTCCATCATACATGGGGTCATCTGTGTCACAGGCCAACCTGATAACAACGTTTGACACAGAACTGTATGTATATATGTATGTTTGTGAAACATCTATGAGCATCCCTCCAAGGAACATCCTTTATTGAAGAGTCTGGGTTAAAGGCAGTCCAGGGAGCCAGGACCTAGTCTGAGTCACCTTTGTACTCCCTGTGGCCTAGCACAGTGCCTGGTACACAGTAGGCACCTAATAAGCAACTGCTATCTAAATGAATGGGGAGAAGGCAGAAAGAATGACTTATAACGGTTTTCAAATCTTTAAAGTGATACAATGTTGGCAGCGCCAGGCAACAGCTCTCTGTTTCAAAGAAGGCACACGCTTATATTGCAGCAGGAGAGATTTTGGAAGCCCTGCTCAGAGTTTAGGATTACAACTCACCAAAATAGGCTTCCAAACTGAGCTGTGCTGCTTCTTTCTGTGGAGGTGTTGGTCTAGCACTTCGGCACAGCCTGGAGTCTGCATGCAGCCAGCCACCCACTCAACCACCCACCCATCCATCCATTCATTCATTCAAATGCTCACTGAGTACCTACTACGTGCCAGGCACTGCTTCAGGAACAATCCCTGGGGATCCCTTCCAAAACAGTGTGTTGTGTGAGAAAACCCAGGCTGCTCTAGAGGGGAAGGAAGAGGGGAATTTGAAAGTGTGAGGCCAGGAGGACTCAAGTCCAGAAGCAGTAGCCCATACACCTTCCCAGAACAAGAGGTAGTAGAGGACGAAAGAAGGATGGAGCTGTTACAATTTCACACTGACACAAGAGGCTGGCCTAAAGAATAAAGCCACCACTGTCTCCTAGTGTTTGTTTGCCTAGCCCCCTTTTCCAGTGACTATGTCCCATTGTTCCCAGACAGCATCCCTGCCCCCACTTCCAAGTCCTTCTACTCCCCAGGCTCACATCTCCAACCTCCTCTTCCTTTCCTTGAGCCCTACTCCCTCCCTCTCCTTCAAACCATCCCCTAATTCTCTCCCTCCATCCCCTGACTTCCTTTGTTCTCCACACTCTGTACCATCTACTCTGGACCTAAGCTATCCTCTGTGGCTTTCATACCAATTTACTGATCAAGAGAATTAATAAACCAGGACTCAAACCTAAGTCCAGCTTTCTAAGGACTGAACTACCCCCAATGATGAACCACAGACTGCTTTACTTCAAACAAGAAGGAGGGAATAGGAATGGTTTGGGGAATGGACGAGAGGAGAATCTGAGCACAGGGTTAAAGCATCCCTCCCACCCTGTCACCACCACCACCACCACTGCTACCCCATCATCTCCCACAACTGCATCCCTGCATCAGTACGTCCTCACGAGTTCCACCTGCACACCTTCTTATCAGTCTGCAACTCTGCAGCAGTTTTGCTTCTTTTAAGCAGAGACTGAGAGATGGGCATGATGAGAAGGCACCCCAATGTTGCAAGTAACTGGACCACCGAAGCTCAGGACTGGGAATGACTTGGGCAATCATCTTGGCCAGTGGTCCTAAATTTAAGAGCTGATCATCAAGATCACTTGCGGAATTTTCAATATTACACTCAGGCTATTTAAAAAGAAACAAACCCATGCCTGGGCCCCACCCCAGATCTTTGGAAGGCCTGCATCTGCAAAGGTCAAAATTTTCCCTGACACTTATGATAAACTAAGGTTGAAAATCATTGATTGAGTGGCCTGTCCAAACTTCCACCAAGAAGACAATTTCCTTAGGAACAAGTGTGGCAGATGTCCCTCTAGTCTCCACTTGAATACCACCACCGAGAACTCGCTATCCCAAGAAGCATCTGGCTTGATTGCTGTTCCTCCAGTTGTTATACAGATAGTTCCTACCTATGGAAATCTGCCTGCTATTTTCACACATTTGCCTCAACTCTGCCCTCAAGAGCAACTGAAACAAGTTTAGTCCCTTCTCTAAAATCTGATAATAGGGATCTCAGCAATAATGCCTTGCTCATATCCCACTGAGTTTTCTTTCCTTGCTACAGTTTGCTCTTCTCTCTGTTAAAATCCCCAATTCTTTCAAATGTTCTCTCACAAGTCAATGTTTCCAATCCTCTCCTGAATTCTAGACTCAAACGCTGATTGGGGAGCCTCAATCATCCTATGACCTGGATAAATCCATAAATCTAATCAAGATTCCATCAGCCTTCCTTTTCTAGCAGTCAATCCAAATGACAGATCTCTGATTTTGTTCTTGATGTGCTAAACAGAGACCATCCCTGTCCTATATTTGGATATATATTGTTTTAAAGAAAATAAGTCCCAATTACCAACAATTTTTATTTGACATTGCACTGCAAGTCCTAACCAAAGCAATAAGACAAGAAAGGGAAATAAAATGCATCCAAATTGATTAGGAAGAAGTAAAACTATCCCTATTTGCAGATGACATGATCCTATATAGAGAAAACCCCAGAGATTCTACGAGAAAATTATTAGAACTGACAAAAGAGTTTAGCAAAGTGGCAAGGTACAAGATCAACATACAAAGTTTGGTTTGAATCCTCTCATAGTGTGCCGCTATACTGGACTGCTAACAACAATGTCCACAGTTCAAACTTATGAGGTACTCCTTGGAAACCCTATACAGGGTTGTTATGAGTTAGAACCAACTCAAAGGCACTTAACAACAACAACAACACACTAGCAAGGAGAACTCCAAAACAGAAATTAAGAAAATAATAGCATTTTTAACAGCCTCCCAAAGGATAAAATAATTAGTAATAAATTAAGCTAGGCACATAGTAAAAACTTATACAAGGAAAACTACAAAACACTACTGCAAGAGACCTACCTAAATGGAAAAATATGCCATGCACATGGATAGAAAACCTGAACATTGTGAGACTGGTAATACTACCCAAAGTGATCTACAAATGTAATGCAACACTGATCCAAATTCCAACACTATTCTTTAATGAAATGGAAAACTCATCTCCAAGTTTACAGGAGAAGGAAAACATTATTGATGAAGCAAACCAAGTAGGAGACCTCACAATTCCTGATCTCAGAACTTACTATGTACAGCTATACTAGGTAAAACAGACCCGTATTGGTACAATGACAGACACATAAACCACTGGAACAGAATTGAGAGCCCAGAGGGTAGAAGTCTATTTAATGGGAAGAGATTGTCTCTTTAACAACTAGCATAGTGGTTATGAGTCAGACTGCCAACCTCAAGGTCAGCAGTTCGAAACTACCAGCCGTTCCATGGGAGAATGATGAGGCGTTCTGCTCCCGTAAAGATCTACAGCCTCAGAAACCCTATGCAAGGTCACTGTGAGTCGGAACCGACTCCACGGTACTTAACAACAACAACTGGTAAAACCAGATATCCATTTACAGAAAAATGAAACAAAACCAATACCTCACATCATACATAAAAACTAATTCAAAATGGATAAAAAAACCTGAGTCTCAAACCTAAAACTATAAAGTTAGTTGAAGAAGAAAATAGGGACAAAGCCAGTGGCCCTAATCTATGACACAGATCTCTGAGGAAGCTTCAAAAAGTTCATGGAAAATGGAATTTAAAAATCATGGAATTTTTCCACAATGTTTGTGAAGGCCCTTCATAGACTATCAAACATAACTAAACAATGCACTAACAGCACAAGATAAATTAAATAGCTAGGACCTCTTAAAAATAAAATACTTGTGCCCTATGTTCTTTATAAAACTTTACCAAAAGAGTAAAAAGAGAAACCACAGACTGAGGAAAAAGTTTTGGCAAAGACATACATAGCAAAAGTCAACATTTCAACAACAAAAAGACAAAATAAAAAATCCAATATAAGAAAAATAGGAAGAAAGGAAAAAAAATAGGCAAAGGATAGGAAAATGCAACAGATCTATAAGAAAAAGACACATAACCCAATTTTGAAATGTGCACAAGACCTGAATAGACACTTCATCAAGGAAGACATTCTGTCAGCAAACAAACATGAAGAAATGTTCAAGATCATTAGCCTCTAGAGAGATGCAAATCAAAACAACAATGAGGCATCATCTTACACCAGCAGTAACAGCAAGGTGAAAAAAAGCAGAGGACAACAAATGCTGGTGAGGGTGTGGAGAGACTGGAACCCTTCTACATTACTAGTGGGACTATAAGATGGTTTAACCACTCTGGAAGACGGTATGGCACTTCCTCAGAAAGCTGGAAATAGAAATACATTATGATCCAGCAATTCCTTTACTTGCTATACATCCACAAGAAATACGAGCCAGAACACAAGTAAGATATATGCACACCAGTGTTCATCACAGCACTTTTCACAACAGCAAAAAATGCCCACCAATGGAAAAATGAATAAACAAACTAGTGCATACACACAATGGAATACCATGCTACCTTGAAGAATAACAACTAGGCTGCAAGACACCTCACAACAAGGATGAGTCTTGAGGACATAATGCTGAGTGAAATTAGTCAGGCACAAAAGGACAAATATTGCATAAGTCCATAACTGTAAAATCTTAAGAAAAGATTGCCATAGTAAAACAATAGTTCTTTGAGGGCTACCAGGGGTGGGAGGGAGGGGATAGTAACTCATAGGTCAGGGGATGGACACATGTTGACTCGGGGGACAGGAAAGGCAGTAAATAGGAGGAGGGTACAATACACAAGGAGGGAGGAGGGTAGGGGACCAGGAATATGGTGAAAGACTCTGGGAGGTATGCATGGACTGAATAGAATAGAGGTGGACCGTGACATTTGCACAGTCTTGGAATAACAAGTGTGGCATGGCGCTACGGGCTAATGCGTCAAACTGCAAAGTCATTTGAACTGCAAGCTCGTTGGTTCAAGTTCACCAGCTGCTCCTTGGAAACCGTATACAGGGTCGCTATGGGTCGGAATCGACTCAACAGCACTTAACAAAATGCTATAGGGACCTAGACACAGGCTGAAGGAGTAAAGGAGAGGAAATAATTCAAGATATCTGACTGTTCACGAAAGGGCAAATATAGCATAAAGCCATTATTGTCAAAGCTTAAGAAAAGATGTCCATACTAAAGGGGAGGAAAACAACAAATTTTTTTTTTTTTCTGTTGGTTACCAAGGGTAGGAGGGAGGGGACAGTAAGGCACAGGCTGGGGATAATAACATCATAGGTTGGGTGAGGAAGCGGAAGGCAATACACAAGAAAGGGGAGAGGGATGGAAGAACACGGTAGATAGGGAAACAACGTAGGAAGGTTTGCATGGGCTAAATGGGACAGAGATAAACAGGGATATATGCTCATCAACCTCGGAACAACAGGGATCAAAGCATAATCGGTGTGGTGAAATAATGTTAAGGTGATAGATTGCATGATGGATATTGATTTCCCCTGACTACTAATAAAAAATAAGACACTTGAGTAGGATAGAAAGGAGTATCAGGAAATATGATTACAGAAAACTTGTAAGCCCACCTTCAGCTTATAACATATTGGAAAACTTATAAGGGGTTGTAGCATTTGTCCAATGAAATAAGTTTCTTGTGGAGACTTTGTAGAGTATGGGGCATTAGATGGAATCCTGAACCCATACAGAATCTTCTGAGGTGGGGGATGCAGACCAACCCAGAGTGGCTAGAGGAACAGAGGATACTTCTTACAAGAATGACCAGCAGGTAAGGGGGGCGGGGGAGAAGCAGAATGTCTGGCTTTTACAGGAACAAGCAAGCTATTTGCCTGGGAGCCACCAAGATAAGTCATCAAGTCACTTCAGGACAAACCCCTTCTAGGACTAGAACTCAAAGGAAACACACGAGCAGGCTTGTAAGCTTGCTGGTCTATTTGTGAGTAGAAGTGGGGAAAAGGCAGTAACGAAGACATAGGCTGAGAGTGACCATGTTCTGTAGACCCCTGTTGACCTTGAGATGAGAGAGAGAAGAGGAAGGGCTGGTCGATCCGAAGTATGGGGAGACTTGGGAACCACTGAGCCCATTGACATGGACCTAGCCACTGAGGGATAGAGCTGAGCGTAGACTGTCCAGCTGATACAAAGTGAGGAGAGATGCATAAGAACACCCAAACTTGTAGAAAGTACCAATTTGACCTAGCTTGGATGACCTGATGATCAAAACTCAACTAGAGGAAGACAAAAGAAATTTGACATAGGAAGCAAGTGTAAATTGCTACAATTTGATGAACTTGACCTTACTTTATAGACGAAGTAGCACAAAATACCAACTGAGAGAGAAGGAGTCTTCAAATCAAGGATCAAGCATGTCCCCTCAGTACACAGGGTTGATAGGGAAGGGAAACTCAGACATTGGCTACCTAAAGTAGGGGGGCTTTAAAGGCATGAAGTAGCTGAATTACAAGTTTTCAGGAGGAAGTTTAGTTTCAGAGCAAATGGGGGCAGGTAGAATCCCCACTGAAGAGTTTCGATCTTGTCTAGATGGGTCAGGTGAAAGGAGATGGGGATAGGATTCTTTTGATTTAATAGTGAGTAGTTGTTATCATGACTAATTGTGATTGTCGCAATTGTAAAGGTAGAAGACATGCAACAAAAAGGGAGGAGTACAGTCTTAATCTTACAGTCCAGGAACAGAGGACCCTGGGACCAGCAAGAGGAAAAAGCATGAGTAAAACATGGGATCCTAACCAGAGAAGCAATGACATCAGAGTCAGCGGCAGAGATGGTGGCAAGGAGAGACAGAGCAGCTGAGGACTCAACTTATGGAAAGAAAAAGGCTGTGTGCTGATGGGCAGGGGGCTGGTTTTCAAAATGTGCCCTTTGGTTGTTTAAATGATTACATATTCCTGTGTGTTTTTGTGTGCACCAAAAAGGGGGACTGTAATCATTACAATGAAACAAGATGTGATTGGTTGAATGCAAAACTGATGTTCTGCCATGTAGACTATCATTCAATTAACAATAAAAGCTTTTTTTAAAAAAATAGATAGATGATAGATAGATAGATTGATAGATAGACACACAGATAGATAGGCAAAGGATGTAAACAGACACTTCACCAAAGAAGACATTCAGATAGCTAACAAACACATTAAGAGATTATCTGATCAATAGAACAGAAAACAAGAAATGCTAGAGAGGTTATGGGGAGATTGAACTCTTACACACTGGTGGTGGGATTTTAAAAAGAACCTTGGTGAGTAGTGGGTTCCGCATTGGGCTCCTAAGGTAAGTGGTTCAAACCCATTAGTCACTCCACAGGAGAAAAAGGAAGCTGTCTTCTCCCATAAAGACTTCATCTCAGGAACCTAAGGAAAAGCTCTACTCTGTTCTATAGCATAGCTAGCAAGAAGTCAGAATCAACTCACTGGCAATGGACTTGGTTTGGGTTTTGCTGGGATTTAAAAATGATATAACCACTATGAAAAATGGCAGAATGCTTCCTCAAAAATTCAGAAATCCAGCAATCCTACTCCTAGGTATTTGCCCTAGAGAAATATGAGCTGTGACACAAATAGATATATGCAAACCAATGTTCATTACAGCATTATTCACAATAGTAAAAAGATGAAACAACCTGAGTGTCCATCAACAGATGAATAGGTAAACAAAATGTGATACATACATTCATCCACTGAAATTCACCAGTGGAATACTATTCAAGATACAGAAAGAAATCATCTGTGAAACACATCATGGATGAACCTGGAAGATACTATGCTGAGTGAAGTAAGTCAACCACAAAAGGACAAGCATTGTATGACACCACTTTATCAAAAGTCAAGAATATTTTTAAACACAGAAAGAAACATTATTTGATGTTTGCCAAAGAGGGGAGAGGGAGATAAGAAGAAATATTTACTAGATAGTTATTATTAAGTACCATCGAGTCAGTTCAGACCCATAGCAAGACACACATTAATTCTGGCTAAGGGAAAGCCAATTCGCAATATGGGAGGATGTCAACACAAAGTAAATGAAGATACTGAGAGGTTTACAAGAATAAAAGACAACTTCAAACAGATCTGTGCTGGAAGAAGTGCAGTCAGAGTGCTTCTGGGAGGCCAAGATGGCCAATCTTCGTGTCTCATACTTCAGACGTATTGTCAGGAGGGACCAGTCGCTGGAGAAGGATATCATGTTTGGTAAGGTGGAGGGTCAGAGAAAAAGAGGAAGACCCCCCCAGCGAGATGGACTGACAAAGTGGCAGCATCAATGGGCTCAAGTGTGGCAAGAATAGTGAGGTTGGCCCAGGACTGGGTAGTGTTTCATTCAGTTATGCATAGGGTCACTATGAGTCGGTATCAATTCGATGGCACCTAACAACAACAAATTCCTGGTGTGATGCTATAGGATGGCACAGGACTACTCACTGCAAGGTCAGCAATTCAAACCCAGCAGCCTCTCCTTGGAAACCTTATAAAGTGTTGCTATGAGTCGGAACTGACTTTATAGCTAACAACAGCAGTGGTAAATACTGTAACATACACAATTCTGCAACAATAGAAATAACAATTCTGTGAATGACTACACAGGTAGGTAGGTATATAGCATATAGGTGTAGGAAGGCACATGGGAGTACGTGACCATGCATATTCACGTACATTTTTGTTGTTGTTGTTAAGTGCCATTGAGTTGGTTCCAATTCATAACGACCCTTTATAGGGCTTATGAGGGTTTCTGAGGCTGTAAATCATTATGGGAGCAGAAAGCCTCATCTTTCTCCTGCATAGCAGCTAGTGGGTTCAAACCACTGACATTATAGTTAGCAGTCCAGTGTTTATACTACAGAACCACCACACTCTAATATATAGGTATGATGTTGTTGTTAAATGCCACTGAGTCAGTTTTGACTGTACAGAGTTTCCATGGAGTGATTGGTGGGTTTGAACCTCCAACCTTGTGTTTATCAATCCACTACTCATCCTATGGTGCCACACCAGAAATCCAATATTTAGGTATAGTTGTGCTGTAGGAATTTAAATGCACATATTACAGTATTGTTGCTGTCGTAGGTGAAATCAAGTTGGTACTGACTCATAGTGACCCTAAACACAACAGAACAAAACACTGCCCGGTCCTGGGCCAACCTCACAATCATTGCTATGCTTGACCTCACTGATGCTGCCCCTTTGCTAATCTATCTCACTGAGGGTCTTTCTTCTTTTCTCTGACCCTCCACTAGTCCTTCTCCAGTGACTGATCCCTCCTGACAATACATCTGAAGTTTGGCCATCCTGGCCTCCAAGGAGCACTCTGGTTGCACAAGAAGAACCAACACAGATCTATTGGTTCTTTTGGCAGTCCATGGCACTTTCAATATTCTCCTCCAACACCACAACTCAAAAGCATCAATTCTTCTACAGTCTTCCTTATTCACTGTCCAGCTTTCGCATGCATATGAGGTTATTGAAAATATCATGGCTTGGGTCAGGCGTACCTTAGTCCTCTTCAACACTCTAAAAGGGTCTTGTGTAGCATGCAATGCATCATTTGATTTTCTGACTGCTACTTCCAATGAGTATTGATGGTTGATCTGAGAAAAATGAAATCTTTGACAACTTAAATCTTTTCTCCATTGATAAGAATGCTGTTTACAGTATACATATTTGTTGTTGTTAAGTGCCGTTGAGTCAATTCCGACCCATAGCAACCCTGTATTGGGTTTCCAAGGAGCAGCTGGTAAGCTCGAACCACTGACCTTGCAGTTCAAATGACTTTGCAGTCTGACGCATTAGCCCACAGCACTACATCAGGACTCCAAGCATACATATAATCATATATCATATAATCATATATAAAATAAAGCACGTAGGGGGACACAGTTATGGAAAGTTCGTAGACATATCCAAACACCTCGTAAGACTGAGTTACTGGACTTGAAGGCTAAGGATCTGTCTGTATCAGGGATCCTCAAGGATCAACATAACACAGTTCATCTAGTTAGTTGAGGAGTAACTGGGGACTCCAAAGCTTGCAAACACCCATCCAAGATACAATTACTGACTTTTTTTTCCATCTAGAGCAAAGAAAAGTTTAGGAAACCAAAGACTCAAAGAAAAAATTTGACCACAGGACCAATTCACACACAAACTGAGATCAAAAGAACTAGATGGTCCTTGGCTACAACTGACTGCTCTGACCAAGGACACATGGAAGTCTAGGATAGAATGGGAGAAAGATGTCTAACAAAATTCAAAGCTATGTCATAAAAAAGGCCAGCCTTACTGGACTGATAGACTATCTCCCTATGACACCCTTTTACTCAGGTACTGAAGCCACACCCAGAGGTCACCTTACAGTCACATAATAGATTGTCCTATAAAATAAACAATAAACACCCGTTAGGAAACTACTCCTTAGAACCATTCACTATAAGAAACTAAAAGCAAAGATGATACAAGAAGGGGCAGGGAAACTGGAGGAATGGGACGGGAAGAGACAAGGTAGAAATGAGGAGAGTGCTGACACATTTGGGGGAGCAGTAATCAATGTCAAAGAAAACAATTTGTATATAAATTGCTGAATGGGAAACTAATTTGCTATGTGAATTTTCACTTAAAACACAATTAAGATGTTAAAAAAAAAAAAAAAAGAAAAGGTAGGGCCTTTCCAATGATCTCCATTAGGTCTTGTGTTTGGGAAAGAAAATGAATGCTGGTTCCTCCCCCATTAGTGAACTACCCAGCATCTGATAAGCATGCAGGAGAGGATATGCTAAAATATAACTTACATAACTGTACCCATAGGATTTATGGGCACAGTTAATGTCAGAGCTCCTAGAGCAAATTGTTTCCATTCCCAATACAAGCTACTATCCTGAGAAATAAGTGGTCACACATACCAGACCCACCACAAGATAATTAACTGAGATATCTAGTGGGCAGCAAGAGGCTTGCAGGCTCCCAGGCCACCCAGCCCATCTTTAGCTAGAAGGTGGTAGGACTCTTCCCCTTTGTCAGGAAAAAAGGGTGCCAGGCTCAAGCCCATGCCACAGCCCTGCCTCAGCTGCCGGCACCCTGACAGAGCTGACCAAGTGAAGTGTGGTAGGGGCCTGCGGGAGCAGGCAAAGTTTCCATCCAGACTTTTTACGCTACTTTCTAAACTCTTGTGTTTGGTTGAGCAGGTTTTCTTGGAGGGACTTTAATACATCGTGTGTGTCCTCTTTATAGACAAACATGAGCACACTGTTCTGGGCTCCACAGCAGACCTCATGCTTTGCTCCAGATCAAAACTTAGGAACAGTGAACATTCATTCCCACAAATACAGCAGCTGTCCGTTCTGCTCCTCAGCTGAGTCTCTGCCATCCCTGAAGTCCTCCCCACAGGGATGGAGGCATCCCCAGTATCTAGATGACTAGAAGCCCTGCTAGACCCTCACTCCCAGCCACTGTCTTCTCCCAAAGAGCCCCCCCCCAACTGCCTCGAGAAGGAGGCAAGAACTACATAATGAAAACAATTAGCAATTATAATTGGCAAATACAATTAGCCTTGAGGCAAGAGAAGCAGACCCTCCTCAGCTCCAAACTCAAAGCCAGCCCACCCTCACCCCGCTGCTGCTGCCGCTGCCGCTGGAGTAAACCTTGACCAGATTTCTCCTGTCCAGAAATGCAAGGGGTGGGGGAAGCAATTGGTGGCAGATGCTGCCCTAGCAGAAGTGTGCCCTCCTCCACAATGCCCCACAGGCAGGGAGACAGCACCTGCCAACAACACACATGGGGTGGCTGCAGTGGTGGAGCAGGAGGGATTTTTAAAAAGGAAGAGTGGGGCTCCATGGTTTCAGGGGAGCTGACCACTCCCCTCAGCCTCACTAAGGAATGAGAGGGACATCCAGGATAATGTGTTGTGAGAGGCTAAGGTCAAGGTTAGCAGGGCAATTAAGGTCCAGAATGAGAATGGCAAAGAACCATGGGAAGCCAACCACAAGCCAAGAATAAAGAGGGCAGAGCTTCTCCTATCTCCTTTCAAAGTCAACATAAAGGGTTCCCCCAGGCCCACCTCCTTCACCCCTGCTGGCACGACAGGCAAACAGACACACTCCTGGACAGCCACAGCCATCCATTCATGGTCTGCATTCCCACTCTGCCCCCCATACCACAGACACACACGTGTTCACAGTCATAGAACTTCACCCACATGATGCCTGTGACTTTGTGATCTCTGGAACAACTGGAGACAGTCACAGGTTCAAATAGGCACAAAGGACAAAATGCAAGAAATCACCAAGTTTCTCCAAAAGGGTTAGGGAAAAGAAGAAGGACTTGGAGAATGATAGGGCGGGGTGGGCGAATGGATCGTCCCACACTTGGAGCAGCTTTAGAAGCTCTCCTCCTGAGGTCACACAGGGGCACGGAGGCATGTCAGACAGGTTTACTGAGGCTGTATAGTACTAACACCCCACATCTGAACAGGACTCTACTTCCCAAAGAGCATTCTGGCTATTCTCACCCCCTATGGGTGACACTGGACAGTGGAGATGCTTATCTCCTGGGTCCAATGACTATTGCTACCCCCACAGGTCCCCAAAAAGGTTCTCTCCAAAATCATCTTTCACAGTTAAGCACATGTAATAGTTGTGTGTGTGTGCCCGTTTGTGTGAGAGTGCACGCAGAGGCTTTTTGTAGCAGAGTGGGATACAGTCAAACAAAAATGAAGTTGCCATGGCAACGGGCTCCAGCATCATTGCAGCCTATTAACACAAGTGAGGAATGTGTTTGGCAGATGCTCGAGTGTTATTTATGGTATGGGTGTAGCAGAGGGACTTCTAACAGGCAAAGAAAGGGGGGGGGGGGAACAACCCGTGACGCTCCTACTGTACCCAGCGAGAAGTCGACAGTGAGACAAGAGCACAGAAGGAGACACTGAGAGGCTGCGTATGAAGAGTAAGAGATGGAAAAGCAGAAGGAGAGGAGAGGTGGGCAGAGAGCAACAGGGGAGCGGGGAGAGGGAAGTAAGAGAGGATAAGAGCAGGCAGAGAGAGAGAAAGAACGTGCGAGCAGAGGGGGAGTGAGGGGGAGAGTGTCAAATACCAGGCAAAGAGAAAGAGCAGGAGAAGAAACAGCTCACAAAGCAAGGCTGCCCCACCTTGCCTCCTGGTTCTCTGTGAATAAAACCAGCAGGAGGCACTGATTAAGAAACCAAATGTTACTCCCCTAATTGGAGCAAAAGGCAATGTCCCAAACATGAAACAGACTTGGAAGAATAAAATACATGAGTGCAGATAATGATGTTGAAGAGCTGGACCGTGGGAAGAAGGGAGCCAGGCTTGCAGGAAGGGAGATGAAAAAAATATTTAAAAAGCCAATTGTTTACCTACTACATGCCTAGGAGGACCTAGGTGGTGGAAACAGTTCATAGGCTCAGCTGCTAACTGAAAGGTTGGAGGTTCAGGTCCACCTAGAAGTACATCAGAAGAAAGGCCTGGTGATTTACCTCTGAAAAATCAGCCATTGAAAACCCTATGGAGCAGTGTTCCATTATGACTCACACGGAGTCGCCAGGAGTCAAAGTTAACTTAATGGCAACTGGTTTGCTATGTGTTCGAAGTACAATGGAGGAGAAGTCGCAAATACCTAATGTAGAAGCTATTCACTGCTACCCCATTTCCCAAGATATGTGATTTCATCCCAGAAAAGAATGTGGCATCTAATCCTAGTCACCTTCAAACACCTGCCACTGTGGAATAACCTGAGGTCAAGGTTAATGCTTAATTGCCTCACTAATATTGCTGCCCCTCTGCAACCCAGTAGAGTTTGCTCAAGAAATACAAATATTATATCAGTAATAATCAGGAAAGGTAAACCAAATATAAACAACAGTAAGAAAGAAAAAGATGACAGTCTTCTCTGAAGCCAAATTGAAAGGATTTTTTGCATTCCCTTGTCTTGGACCATTCTATATTCAATAAAGCAAATCATGAAAAGTTAAGGGTAAACCCACCCAAAATCCTGTAGCCAAGCATAGATCTTAAGACCATAGCAACTCAAAGTGGCATGGGAGTCAGTGTAAATGGGAGGTGGAAAGAGAAAGGAGAGATTTACACAAGGAACTAGAAGGGATAGTCAGACAGATGCTTTGTGGGTGCAACATAGGATTGGCCCACCAGTGGTTCAGTACTCCTTTGTTGTTGTTAAGTGCCATCAAGTGAATTTCAACTCATAGCAACCCTGTATAAGGTTTCCAAGGAGCAGCTGGCTGATGAGTCTGAACCACCAACCTTGCGATTCAAACAAACTTTGCAGTCCAGTGCATTAACCTGCAGCACCACACCAGGATTCTAGGATCGAATTCTAATCTCCTAAAATCAGACATTCAGAAAATATCTGTGCTGCTTCGTGAGGATGACCTGTTCTTCTTCCCTCTGTAGAAAAACTATATCTACTCAAGCAACTAGCCTCCCACCAAGCTAGGAACAATCCCCTAAGATACAACACCCATCTGAGAGCATGGGTCCTCAAGTCAAAAGAGTCAGAGGCTTTACAAAGCACTAACAGTAAGTAAGTAGTAGCAACTTGTTACTCTCCCAAGTTCAAAGCTGATCTTTAAATATTTTTTCTTCAGATCCCAGATCAGCAAAATTTTAACACAGCAATAACAAACCCCCTACTCCACTCATTGGACCTCAAACAAATCGGCAAGCATTTTATTAAGTCCCAATCAAGTACTGTAAAAAGTGCAAGGCAAGGGAAGTAAGGTAGAGAGAGAAAAACGTGTATAGCTCAGAATTCCCACATCCACAGAGCTGACACTGGATGGGGAGTGATACCAACAGACAATACACAAATAAGTGCTCCATTCTTCTTTAGCTTCTTGCTAGCAGTGCAGGACAGGGAGAGGCCAGCAGAATAGTTGGAAAGGGTTTCATGCAGGAGGTGAGGTTTGGGACAGATATTGAAACGAGAAGGAATATTCTCTAAAAAGGGAATCTGGGGCCCAGACAGGTTACATATCCACCAGTCCCCAAGTCACAGAGCATCTTAAAGGCTCAACTAGAAGCCAGCACCCTTAAGTCCATGCCCGTGCTACTTCTCATGAGTAAGAGCAATATCCAGGAAACATCTCAAGAGACATGGTACTCAACAGGATCAAAGTTTGGGGTCAGCAGTAGAAGTGGGGAGAAGGAAAAAGGCAATAGTGAGGGAATACAGTTAACATGTTCTGTTAGAGGGCATAAGCCATAAGTGAGGGGCCCTCAGTTAAGAGAGTCACACACAGCAAGAGCCCCCTTGACTTTCTAGCAGTCCAGCAGCATGAAAACAAACAAGTTCAGCAGGGATCAATGGATTAGGAAGATGGAACCACAAACACAGGGCTAGAACACTAAAGGGAGAAAGCTGTGTTAATGTCAGAGGAACCACCAGTTAACCAGTTAAAGACTTAAGCAGAGCCTACCAGTCTAAGTTCACTGAGTTAAGTCTGAGCAGGGATAAAAGCAATGTCCTGCAGCACCCACATGAAGGGTTATGAAGTCCAACACTATCTTTCTGCTCAGGCCAAGGGGCTACTGTTTCCACCACATCTCAGAAGCTTTCCCCCACCTTCCACTGAAGGCAGCTCTTTGGATTGGGGCATTTTGGTACAAACTTGTCACTCCTCTTTCAAGTCCAAGGATATCTCCAGCCTCCCACAGGTGACAGCCCTCTCATTTCTCCTCTTTAAGACTGGACAAGGGGCACCCAGGGCACCCTTCTCCATCCGTTTATCCAGACTTAGGGACAAAAACAATGAGTTGGCTCTCAGAAGGCAAAGACTGCCAGCAGATCCAGCCACCTTCCCAATGACCTGTTAGAAACAGGGACAGAAGTGTGGGAGAGATAAAGACCCTCTCATCATTTCCCCACCACCACCAACCTCGGTTCCTCACTGGAATCTCCACAATAATGGCTACGGTTTAGTGTATGTCTTCTATGGGCAGGGAACATTACAAATTATACAAGAGCATTCATATTTTTGTAAATGCAGACGCTGGGCCTCAGGGGTGTTTAAGAGGCTTGGCATGCCTTGTTTCTCTAGATCTTTTCCCCACTTAAAGGGTGAGGGTGGGAGCCAACTCTTTAGAATCAGGCCAAGGCCTGCTCACTCTACAATCCAGTTCTTATGGCCGGGTAGGCCCCTACCTGCTTGAGCAAGAACTGGTCCTGGGCATTGGTGCGCAGGGCGATGGCCAAGTGAAGCGCCGACAGCAGCACGCCGCTAACCACGGCTGCCCGCATGCGCACGGGGAGCAACGTGTAGATGGTATAGATGAAGAACACGGTCCACCAGATGCCCTCCGAAGCGCTACGTGGCTGGGGCAGCAGCAGGCCCACCACTTGAACCGCCAGCACGACGGCGATGAGCGCATAGCAGGCTAGGCCCATGTGGTCTTGATGGAAGGCGGCGCGGTTACAGAGCACAGCCATGATGAGGATGACACCCATGGCTGTGGCCAGTATGGCCAGGTAGGGCAGCTGGAGCGGTGGGTGCGCAGCGTGGAAGGCCAACATGACGAGACACACAAGTACCAGCACTGCCATGAGCATGGTGAGGCTGCTCTGGTTTAGGCGGAAGAAATAGCGTTGGTACAGCCGCTCCAGCTTGTCCGACGGGAACTTCTTGGAGCGGAATATCTGCAGCAGCGCCATGCAGCAGGCGCCCAGCGACAGCACCGCGCCAGGCCCCGCGTCCGAGCCCGCGGAGCTGCATCCATCCTCTGAACCCTCGCCTCCATCCACCGCGTCGGCCTCCAGGTCGTCCGCCGCGCTGCCCTTGCCCCGCCGCTCCTCTAGGCCCAGCTCCACCGAGCGGGGGCGCACCTCCGTCCCACTGGCAGCGGCCGCCGCGCCAGCCGAATCGCCGCCGCCACCCGCAGGGGGCGCCCGGGTGCTGCCCCCGCTAGCCGCGCCCCGCCGTTGCCTGCGGCTGCCGCGACCGCAATCCTCGCCGCCGCGCTCCTGCCAGGCAGACTTGGAGCGGAAGCTAAAACCGAATCCCCCGGCTAAAGGATCGTCGCCGCTCAAAGGAGGATCGTCGTCGTCGTCGCTGCGCCAGCGGCTGGCCAGGCGCTGCTGCTGCGGGGTCACGGCCCCCCCGGGTTTCTTGGAGCCTCGTGCCGAACCCACTGGAGGGTGGGGGTAGCCATTAGCACGGGAATCGGCCTCTCCCCAGGCGGAGCGGTGTTCCGGGCCTCCCCGGGGCGCGGGCGCCGCCGCTGTCTGTGCCGCGTAGCCCGGGGGGCTCACGCTTTTAGAACGGGACATCCCCCCCTCGGCCTCGTCTTCTTCCTCCTCCCCCGGGGGTCGGGCCGGGGGTCTCCAAGGGGAGGGCGGACCGCCGAGCAGGGGGACCAGGCTGGGGTCACACGTCGGGGGCGGACCGGGGCCCTGAGCTGCAGCGGGGCATCGTGGCACCCCCGTCCTGAACGAAGGAGGGTCGCTAGAGAGCGAGCCGGGAGGCAGGCGCAGCCCGGAGGTGTGAAGTGGCTGAGAATCCGCGTCAGGAGTCCCAGGTCCAAGACAGAGTTGGCTTCAAGCTTGGGCAGCAGGGATTGCTCTGACAGCTGCACCGCGCTCAGAGGGACGTCCGGACTCCTGGCTCGCGTTGAGCTCGACCAGGGCCGGAGTTGCGACGAGGCGGGACGGAGAGGTGTCCTTGCGGGCGGCGCCTCCCCGGAGCTGACAGTGCTTGAGCGCGGCGCTCGTAGATTCTGCCTAAATCGAGCCCAGAGGCGCGCGAGGCGAAGCGGTGGCGAGGGTGGCTAGGCTGGGGTCCCGACACGGAGAGTGAACGGGTATCCTTTCTTGGTGGCTGACTGGGAGTGTTTGAGAGGTGCGGGAACCAGCCAGCATTATTTTCTTGCTAGGGGTGGGGAGGTGGGATAAGGGGTGGAGAGCACGGGGGAGGGGGCGGCGGGCGGAGCAACAGCTCGGAAGCCCTTTGGGGGAGGGTCCTGGATCCCAGGGAAGGGGGGCGTCTCCCGCATCCCCCACCTCCCGCGGCGAGAGTAGGAGCGTGGCCCCAGCAAAAGTCTAGCCGAGCCTACAGCGCGTCCGCGCAAGGGGCGGGGGCTAGGACCGGCTCCTGCGGCGCGGCCCTTCCCCTCTCGCCTCTTCCTCTCTCCAAAGGGAGTGCGTTGGCTGGGACCCGTCGGCAAGGAGGGCGGTAGCTCCGGCTTCGCAAACCCCAGCCTTCTGACCGCCGACTGCGGGCCCACGGCGGCCAAGCGCGGGCGCTGAAGGACTAGGTGGAGGGCGGGATCCGGCGCAGCGCCGCCGCCGTGCTGCCCAAACGCAGACGGGCTTCTTCTGGAGAGCTTGGCATCCAGAGATCGAGAGCCGGATCTCAAAAGCAGCCAGCCGAGAGCTGCCCGCCGCAGAGCCGCTGAGCCCCGGGGTCGCTCCGGGAGAGCCCGGAGGAACCGCGGGAACCGGGCTCTGGGCGCGCCATGCACGCCTCGGGCCCAGCGCTGCTCCGGCCGCTTGAGCCGCTCCTCCCTCCTCGCCGGCTCGCCGCCGCGGGAGCGCCCTCCGCATCCCCTGCTTCAGCCGCTTCCCCGCCCCCAGCGCAGCTCTGGCCTCCGCTCACAGCGGCGCGCGGTAGCCTCCGCCCCCGTCCGGGCCGCTGCCCCCGCCTCGGCGCCCCGCCGGCATCTTCTGGCCGGGCTGGGTGAGGCTCCCGAGGACAGCGGGGACCCCCAACTCCCCTTCCTCACCTAAAATTCTCGCCGCGCCCCCTCCCTCCCTGGCGTCTGGAGCTGGGTCCAACCCGTGGTCCCTTTGCTGGACCTGGGAGGTGCGCGTCCTTTCACCCTCCCCCGTCTCGTTCAGTTCCTGCGCCCCCAGTCCTATCTCCCCTCTTTTGTATCCCCTTCATTCCCCCTCCCCCCATCCAACCCAACTTCAGCCTCGGCGCTGAGCACCCCCACCTCCCCGGCCTGGCACGATTGGCCGCTTCCCGAGCTGTCAGACTTCGGTCCGGCGCTCTTATTGGGCGATTCTCTGACCGCGCGGCAGTGCCAAAGGAGGACGAGCCCAGCGGGGGTCGCCCGGGTAGCGACTGCTGCAAGGAGTTGAAGACTAGTGTTCCTGGAGAGGCCGGAGGACCCCCAGAACCAGACCCGGAAATGGACGGGGGAGATGAGGATCTTTAAGGCGCAGAGTGGCAGTGACGGAAAGATGGAGCTGCACTGGTGAGGCCGATGCAGCCAGGGCGGGGGGCGGGCAGGAACGCTTTGGTGGGCAGTTATATCCTGCTGGAGATGACTCCCTGGACTACAGGAAAGCCCCGCAGCCAGCACTAGGAGCACCTGGTGTTTATAGAGAGCTTTTTGCTGGTACATACTTTTCATTTCATTTGATCTTCTCAGTGGCCCACAGGGAACAGGGCTAGTGTGGTTATTCCCAGTTTACAGATGCGGGAATTAAGGCTCTAAGAATATAATCAACTTGCCATAGGTCACACAGGTTTCCTGATTTACAACCCAGAGACCTTTCGTCAGCACCAGTCTGCTTTCCCCATCTAGGAAGATGCTATAGGGAAGGAAGCAGCAGGGATGGGAGGGACAGATACAACTGCACCGCCCACCTATAGAGACAAGAGTGCCAAGAGAACCTAAACTTGTGGAATGTGTCCACCCCATTCCCCTTGCTTCTTAGCTGTCCTATTGGATGGTCCTGGTGCAGGAACCAAAGTCTACCCAGTGGAGGGGAAATTGCCCTAATTTACCTCTCTGCATCCTCCAGCCCTCTCCCTCGAAACTGCTTGGTGCCTAGAAGCTTAGAAGCCTGAGTTAGCTTTCTTTCATCTCTCTGCCCATCATCTCTTTGGGGAGAAGATAAACCTTGCCATTGCAACAAATTGGGAGGAGAAAAATTCCAAGAGCGCTGAATAAACTAATCCTTGAGTCATCTAACCTTTGAGTAATCCATGATCAGCTAAATCATAAAAAAGCAACACAAATTTAGTCAACAAAGATTCATTGAGCACCCTCTATATGTAAGGTTGAGAGGGAGAAAGATGAGGCTGTCTGTTCCTGTAAAAATCTACTGTCTCAGGAACTCCAAGGAGATGTTTTACTCTGCCCTATAGGGTTGCTAAGGAGCTCTGGTAGCGTAGTGGTTACGAATTGGGCTGCAAACCACAAGGTCAGCAGTTGGAAACTACCAGCTGTTCCATAAAGATTTACAGACTCGGAAACCCTGTACAGGGTCGCTATGAGTCGGAACCGACTCCACGGCACATTACAACAACATAGGGGTTGCTATGAGTCAGAATCAACTCTACGCCAGTAGGTTTATGTGGGTGCTACAAGAGATGATTGGCGCTGTGGGTTAATGCGCCAGATTGCAAACCCATTTGAACTGCAATGTCGGCGGTTCAAGCTCACCAGCTGCTCTTTGGAAACCCTCTACAGGGTCACTATTGGTCAGAATCGACTCAACGTCACTTAAACAAGAAGAGATGTTTGGACTATGCCCTCCATGACATAGGGGAGAGAAGATAAGCTAACCACTAACTCCAGTTTCTAAATTTCATCAGTGATAAGGTCAATGGTTCGAGCCCACCAGCCACTCCGTGGGAGAAAGATAACGCTTTCTGCACCCTCAGAGATTTATAAAGCTCCATAGAGTCTGTTCCCACTGGAAAGTCGGAATTGACATTATGGCATTTTAACAACAACAATGTATCTGTAGATGTTTTATTCTCAAATAACCATGTTGAGGAAAATGTTAATCTTCCTAGTATAAAAATGAGAAAACTAAAAGAGATTAGCTCTGGTAGCGTAGTGGTTACGAATCGGGCTGCGAACCTTAAGGTCAGCGGTTCGAAACTACCTGCTGCTCCGCGGGAGAAAGATGAGGCTTTCTACTCCCATAAAGATTTACACCCTCGGAAACCCTGTACAGGGTCGCTATGGGTCGGAACCGACTCGATGGCACTTAACAACAACAATAGTTTTAAAGCTTGCTCTCTATGGTTTATGTTGCAGACTGGAACCTAGTTGTGAAGTCTCTTCCTTGCACTCTACATATTTACAGCCATGTGGTAAATATAATATGAGAAGGGACATTCGGGTTATAGAGGACTATATTGACAGAAGTCGAATAGCCAGAGGTATCGAGGCTATTGGGTTCTTTAATCCTCTTTTCTCATTTCCTGAGCTCACCCAAAGATGCTTCTTTTAATTTTCTCAGTGTTCTAAAATAGCCATCTTCTTATAACAAAAATCGTGTATATATGTGTAATGTTGTTGTTGTTATTTGCCATCGATTAGGTTCTGATGCATAGTGACCCTGGGTTTCTAAGGCTGTAAATATTTGCAGGAGCAGAAAGCCTCATCTCTCTCCCAAGAAATAGTTGGTGGACTTGAACTGCCGACCTTGTGATTTGTAGTCCAGTGCTTATCATACAGAGCCACTAAAAAGAGAAAAGCAAGAGTAAAAAAACACATTCATAATCATACCTGTGGAGTCCTGGTGTGGTACTGTAGGATAAACACTCGACCGCAAGGTTGGTTTGACTACATGGTTGTTGTTGTTGTTAAGTACCATGGAGTTGGTTCCGACTCACAGTGACCCTGCACAGGGTTTCCGAGGCTGTAAATCTTTATGGGAGCAGAACGCCTCATCTTTCTCCCGCGGAACCACTGGTAGTTTTGAACTGCCGACCTTGAGGTTAGCAGCCCAATTTATAACCACTACCAGCCATTCCTTAGAAACCCTATACCGGGTCGCTATGAGTCGGAACCAACTCGATGGTACTTAACAACAACAATCATATCTGTAGGATGCACACTGGACTACTAATCCCAAGGTCAGCAGTTCAAACCCACCAACTGCTCCTTGGAAACCCTATACAGGCTTGCTATGAATGGAAATAGACTCGACAGCACTTAACAGCAGCAAAATGATACTACTTAGAAAACACCTTTATTAGTATCTTAATTTTTTTGTTAAACAAAAAGAGGGACTGTCACTCTACAAATAGTTCTACAGTCTGTCTCTTTCTACTTAGCAAAATATTGTGGATGTTTTTCCATGTCAATAAATAGCCATTGACAATATCCTTTTTATTGTCTGAATAGAATTCCAATGCATAGATACAGCATAATCTATTTAACCAAAGCTCTGTTGTTAGACACTTTTCACTTTCATAACAGTTTATAAAAAGTGTCTACTCTCTGTTATAAACAGTGAGCATATTTGTAGCTAAATCTTCACACGCATCCTTAATTATAACCTTAGGAGAAATTTCTGGAAGTAGAATTACTAGGTCAAAGGATAAACACATTGATTTTACTTTAAGGTATTTGAAATCTGTGTCTTCAGCTCTTGTCTCCCTTCCCAGTTCCAAGCCTACATGCCCCCGTGTCCACTGTAGAGCTCCCCTTGGAACCTTTGGTACCCATCAGCACCAAAGGTTCAATTTGTCTAAAGTTAAACCCATCTATCTCCCAAGAAGCTTGCCCCTCCCTTATGTACCTTCCCTGAACTTGCTGATCTTCAAGTCATATTCTCTCTCCTGTCGTCCTGTCCCAGTTCCTGTGCCTCCGTGTCTTTTCACACTCTCCTTTTCCACAATTTTTTGCTACTACTACCTTCCTTCATGTCGTCCGTACCCCCACCCCCACCCCCTTTTCCTTATCTGGATAATTGCCAACTCTCCCATCTACCACTGCTTGCCCTCAAATCTGTCCTCCTCTCTGTCAACATTTAATCAAGTCACAAGCCACTGAAAACTGTCCACAGAACAGCCTCATACTACCTGTCAGGCTTAAAGGTATCTGGAAACTTCCCCCAAGTATCCTTCTTCCAATCACCCTACACTGCTTTTTGCGTCTGTGCCTAGATTACCTTTTCCTCAATGCCCAGCAGATAAAATCAGGCCACTACCATGAAACCCCTCTCTAATCTCCCCCTCCTCTTCCCCTCTTCTATAGGTTTACTAGGCATGTGCCCGCCTTCTCAGCTCCCAGCACACCTTTGACTATATTATAGCACTTGTCACAATGTATTATCATGCCCTGTTTACAGAACTGACTTCCCCAGTCTGCTGAACTCCTTGAGGGCAGAGTTGGTGTCTTATTCATTCTGGTGCCTGGTGCATAGAAGGTGCCAGTAGAAACTTGTTGGATAAATAAATGGTCCTTCTGGGATATAATGAACACCATCCCATGAGGTTGGGCTTCAGTTTAAAGATAATTAAGGCCCCTGAATTTGAGGACAGGAGTGTCCTGGTCCATTATGTTTTGGGAGGCAAACTCTATAACTAGTTTGGGAAAGCAAAATATAAAAGCCTGGGAGACAGCCAGAAAGCTATTGCAGAGCAGATGTAGATTGGGTCCCAAAGTGTTGATGATGGGAATGGTGAATGGCGCCATTGGCTGCAGGGAGAAAAGCAGGAAGCTGAAGAGGAAACCAAGGAACCAATCTCTGTGTAAGCCAGTTCTCTAGGGCAGAGGAAGAGCAAGAAAGACAAGGGCAGAGGTTTTCAGGACAAATTCCAGGATGTACACATGGTGTTATGACATAGGACACTAACCCAAGGACCATCTCAAGCCTCAAACCTCCCTGAAATGAGTACTTGGTGTGTTAGAGTTGAGGTAGCTACAGATGCCAGGACACAGGGACCCTTTGGGAGACCATCTGTAGACAAACACCCTATCTACTTTCACCAACCTTTTTCTACCATGCCTCAGTTATCCTTCAAGACTTCTGTACTCTTCACTCTTTAGTCTTCTTTTAGATTGAATATTTCTATAAGTGGATACCAAGTCCTGGTGTGGTGCTGTGGGATAATGCACTAAACTGCAAAGTCAGCGGTTCAAACTCATCAGCTGCTCTTTGGAAATCCCACACAGGGTCACTATGAGTCAGAACTGACTTGCTGGCACTTAACAACAACAATCCAAACCACACACACACTGCAGAAATTCCCCCTTTAGATAGTCATGCTTTGGGCTGACAATCATTTTCTTAAACATGAATGCATCCACTTATCTGGAATAGACAATTCATAGAGACAGAAAGTGCAACAATAGTTACCAGGGGCAGAGGGGCTGCTAGAAGGGAGGAATAGGGAGTTACTGAAGAAAATGTTTTGGAAATATATAATAGTGATGGTCACACCATACTGTGAGTATACTTAATGTCAGTAAATTGGACATTTTAAAATGTTAAAATGGTGTATGTTTGAGACAGCTTCAAAAAGTTTCTGGAAAATACCATTAGCTTGTAATTCCGTTTTCCCATGAACTTTTTTAAACCCTCTCATATATTTTACCACAAGAACAACAACAACAAAATGAATGAAAAAAAAAAAAAAAAAAAAAAACATAGAAACTAGAGGGAAGAGTGGGGAGTAACTGCTAACGGGTGGAATATTTTTGGGTGGGTAGGTGATGAAAAGATTCTAAAATTAAATTCTGTGCGTAATTGTACAACATGGACCCTGGGTGACACAGTTTGCATTTAGCTAACATAAAGGTTGTCTACAGCCATACCACCCTGAAAGCGCCTGATCTCATCTGATCTTGGAAGCTAAGCAGGGTCGGGCCTGGTTAGTATTTGGATGGGAGACCGTCTGGGAATACCGGGTGCTGTAGGTTTTTGTTTGAGAGTCCTGGTGTCGCACAGTGGGCTAATGCGCTGGACTGCGAAGTCATTTGAGCCACAAGGTCGGTGGTTCAAGCTCACTAGCTGCTCCCTGGAAACCCTATACAGGGTCACTATGGGTCAGAAATAACTTGACAGCACTTACCAGCAACATAAAGGTTGGTGGTTCGAAACTACCCCGTGGTGCCACAGAAGGAAGACATATCAATCTGCTTCCATAAAGATTACATCCAAAAAAAGGTCCTATGAAACAGTTCTCCTCCATAGCATGGAGATCCTCACAAGTCTCAATAGACCCCACCACACCACAAGTGATTAGCAAGTCAATGTGAATGAGTTTTATGAGCAGGCCTCCCCCACTAATGCCCTGCCAATGCAAGGGCACTAGGAGAAGAGATGCTTTGCTGTTTAAATGTGCCTTAGTTAGGAAGAATATGGAAAGAGCATCCCTGGCCACTGAGTATTTCCTGAGGCAAATAAAGCCATGAATTAGGAGAGGAGGACTTGTGGATGGAAGGGGATGGTTGCAGGGGGTGGGCGGAGAGACAGAAATGAACTTTATTCACCACACAGTTTTACCCAAGAAAGCCAGATTCTGTAATGAGTTCTTTACCAGGATTGAGGGAACTCCAAGAACCACGGGTTCTCTTAAGGCTGGAAAGATCATCCTACTCCCACAATTAGGTAGAGATGATGGCACAAAGTGTGTCAGTCTCCTCTAGATATTTGCATCTTGAGAGCAAGTCCCACACTTCAAACGAAATGATCTACCTTTCCCGGGACTATAGTGAGCCTATGGAACAGAGTGAAACTACCCCTGAGAGTTTCCAGGACAATCTGCAGGGACAGACAGTTTCATCTTTCTTCCATGAAATGGCTGGTGGGTTTTAACAGCCAGCCTTTCAGTTAATAGTCCAACTGACTTAACCCGCTTAACCCCCTGCACCACACAGCATGGAGCAATGAGCATCTTGCGGGCAGGTCATAAATAAGAAATTGGGACACAGATGGCTGAGGTCCCTGGGAGTCATTCTCCACCGCAACCTCCTCCCCCAGGCTTTAAGAAGGATCCAAGAGCACCAGCAGCCCTCATACTTTTGACCTCTGCAAGAATGAAGTTTGCAATTGGACATCTGGGGAACGGGGCCCTAGATTTTTCTGTTGAGTACCTATCCTGACCTCCAAACCTCTGAAGCACTGGGTGGGCCTCCAGGAATAGGAAAAATTCAAAGAGCTCAAATTGGAGCTGAGGTGGCAATGGCTGATAATAGCTCCTATCTGCCACTCTCCCAGGTGTTGACATTTGCATCTTAATGGAGGCGGTTAAAGCCTCCAGCTAAGGGAGTGACTAATATGTTCTTTGAATTGCCATTGGAGGTAGGTGGGAGACCCTTAACAGTCCAGAGTCCTCTAATGTCCCTGGAGTCACATCACTAGGGCAGCACCTGATCTGTAGCTTTGGACTCTAATGCCCACATTCCATCTCTGTACTTGTTTTTGATTTTCCTTTCCTTCTTGTACTTGATCCTGAATCTTTTTCCCCCCATTAAAAGTCTGGGAGCATCCCCGAGAGTCATTTCTTTCAACGTGAATAAACTGATTACCCACTTCAGTCAGAAAACTGTTGGACACAGATGGGTGGGGAAAGCCCAAGAAGCATGATAGCAGGGTCTCCCCCTGTTGCCCCTCTTGTCCCTCCAAGGAATCGGAGGTAAGGGATTTACAGAAAGGGCTGGAGAACAGCACAGTAGATATGAGCCAATCTGCTTATGCTGAGGGTCTCCTGAACACAGCAAACAAAAGATAGTGAATTCACTCACCACCACCAGCTACTGTTCAGTCCATTTTGACTCGGGACAGCCCCATGTGTGTCACAGTAGAACAGTACTCCATACGGTTTTCAATGACTGCTTTTTCAGAAGTAGACTGCCAGGCGTTTCTTCCAGGGCACCTTTGGGTGAACTCGGGACTTGAACTTTTCAGTTAGTAGCCAAGCACTTAACCATTGATCCACCAAGGTTCCCTCCTAAAGTATGCATTGTTGTTAAGTGACATTGAGTCAGTTTCGACTCATAGACACCCTGTACAGGATTTCCAAGGAATGGCTGGTGGGTTTGAACCCCCAACCTTGCAGTTAGCAATCCAGTGCTTATTCTACAGCACCACACCAGGACTAGAAGTTGTATAAACAGGATGGTTGGAGTTGTGAATTCAGAACATTCCCAAATTACTTTGGAACCCAGATCACACGCACATAAAAACACATACCATGAAAAGCTGGCCTAGTCAGAAGTTTAGGAACTCCTGAGCCCATGGGCACTAACCTAGCCTCTAAGGGCTAGGGCTGATTGTGAAGCAGCCAGCTGATCTGAAGTGTAGGGAGATGTGCGTGAATTTCCAAAGTTGCAGCTAGTACCCATTTAACCTGGCTTGAATGGCTACTTGACCAGAACTCCAACCAGGGAAGATAAAGATGTTTGATATCATAAATAAGTGGAAACTGCTACAATTTGACAAACTAGACTATTGCCTATGAATGCAGTGACTCAAAATCCCAACTGGAGTGGAAAAATTCTTCATATCAAGGAACAACCTTCTTTCCTCAGTGTACTGGGTTGGTTGGTGGTGGTGGTGTTAAGTACCATGGAGTCGGTTCCGACTCATAGTGACCCTGACAGGGTTTCCAAGGCTGCAAATCTTTATGAGAGCAGAAAGCCTCATCTTTCTCCCACGGAACAGCTGGTAGTTTTGAACTGCTGACCTTGAGGTTAGCAGCCCGATTTGTAACCAGTACGCTACCAGAGCTGGGTTGGAAGAGACAAAAAAAATTTAGACATTGGCTATCAAAAAATGGGGGTGGGCTGTAAAGGCATGAAGTGCTGGCTTACAAGCTTTCATGAGTGTGCTTAGTTTCAGGATGATGGGAGTAAGGTAGAACCCCCACTGAATAGCTAGCTTCCCTCTCTTCCAGATGAATTTGATGAAAGAGGGTAGAGGATGATAGGATTTTATGACTCAATGGTGAATAATTGTTAGCAGGATTAATTATGATAATCACAACTTTAATTGTAGAAGATGGTCCCAAAGGACCATCAAGAAGGAAGAGCATGAGTGGAGTGTGAGCTCCTATCAAGAAACGCTGCGGCAGCAGACAGTGGCAGAGGCTGTGGCCTGGAGAGACAGAGCAGCTGAGGACTCTAGGTCCACGGACTGAGAAATCAGACTGTGTGCCTGCAGGCAGGAAGCTAGCTGTCAGAATGTGCCCTTTGGACATTTAAATGAATATATATTTTTGTCTTATATGTGTACATCAAATATTTTTTCTTTGTTCATTTGTAAACTATAAGATGTAGATGGGGAGCCACAGGGAGCAAACTGTTGTTGCAGGGAGGGGATTGTAATCATTGAGATGAAACAAAGTGTACAACTTGCTGAACATAAAGCTAATGATCTTGTCTATAAACCTTCACCCAATTCACAATAAAAAGTTTTTTAAACAACCACATACTGTATGATTTTATTTATATCATTGTCCAGAAGAGGTAAATCTATAAAGATAGAATATAGTGACTGTCTAGGAGGAGTAGGGTTGGGGACAGTGAGGAGTGACTGCTTATGAACACAAAGCTTCATTTTGAAGTAATAAAGAAATTATAAAATCATGGTGAAAATTCCACAACTCTAAAAACCATTCGATCACTTTAAATGACTGAACTTTAGAGCATGTACACTATATTTCAAGAAAGCTGTTAACAAATTAAAAAGTGGGTTTCCAAAGAAACACATCTCTCCAGTAACCCCGCCTCAGAGTTAGAGAAAAAATACCCTAGTTTCAGTTCTGTCTTTTCCTGAATTAAAAAAAAAAAAAATCCAAGGATATGATCTATATTTAAACTAAGAAAATACATAATGGTAAAAAGCTATCAGTGTTATTGGTTGCCGTTGTTAAGTGCTGTTGAGTTGGTTCTGACTCATAGCAACCCTGTATAAGATTTCTGAGGAGGAGGTCATGGGTTTGAACTGCCGATCTTGTGGTTAACAGCCCAGTGCTTATCCTATGGTACCCTTAAGTCCATTTCGACTCATAGCAACCCATGTGAGAGATGAGAACTACCTCTCAGGGTTTTCTAGGCTATAATCTTTACAGGAAGAAGCCCTGGTGGTACTGTGGGTTAAGCATTGGATTGCTAACCACAAGGGCTGTGGTTCAGACCCACCAGCTGCTTGGAAAGAGAAAAATAAGACTGTCTGTTCCTGTGAAGATTTATAGTCTCAGAAACACCATGAGCTGTAATTGACTCAAGGGCAGTGGGTCTAAAGGTTTGGGTTTGCTTTTTAATTTTTTACAGGAGTAGATCGCTAAGTCTTTCTCCAAAGGAGACACTGGGTGTATTCAAACTACCAGCCTTTTGGGTTAGCTGCCCAGTAGTTAATCATTGCACCAGTAGGGGTCCTGAAACAATCATAAATTTATGAACTTTTTTAATGAATAATTTATTGTTATCCAAATACCATCTATACGTGTTAGAAGAATGGTTTGCATTTGTGGAATTCGCATGATTGTTACACCTCTAGATTGGGCTTGGTATAGAGAGTGGTGGCCCGCATTCAAGTTCTCCTTGATTCCCAGGGGTTTAGAATCCTGGTCTGTGCTTTAAGAGGTATGGTTGGTTCAGCATCTCGGTTAGGAAAATGTTAATGGGTGGGGGCCCATTAGCAGAAAATCTGATACATCATGTTGCAGTCCCAGGATGTTTCTGCCTCTTCATCTACACAGTCAAAATGGCACCCTTTCTCCTCCCAAATCATGTGAGTTTTACTGAAAGCAATTCCAGCACAGAAGTCAGGCAGAGCCACGCTGCTTGGCAGACACTCGTCTCTAGCAAATGTAATTAAAGGCAGCAGCAAGTAAGTGCCTATTAATTTTTCATTAGGAAAGTCAAAGAGCCTTCTTGGAAGGCAAGTACCAAGGAACTTCAGCTTTGGTAGTGAAAGTCTCTTCCTTCCCCACTCACGTAGTCATACGATGAGTCCACAACCTCTTTATCAGAATCAGACACCCCTATACTCTTCAAAAGTCATTTACCCTGTCTCCAATGACCGCAATGCCTTTCTGCACATCATATAGTCTTCACTTTACAATACAGAGGTCACTGGTGGCACAGTTAAGTGCTTGGCTGCTAACCAAAAGATCTGTAGTTCGAAACAACCAGCCATTCAGTGGGAGAAAGATGTGACAATGTGCTTCCCTAAAGATTTACAGCCTTGGAAACCCTATAGGGTAGTTCTACTTTGTCCTACAGGGTCGACATGTGTCAGAATTGACATGAAGCCAATGGGTGGGGTGGCACAAACGGCTGGAGTTCTGCTACTAACTGAAAGAAGCCCTGGTGTGACACTGTAGGATAAGCACTGGATTGCTAACCACAAGGTCGGCTGTTCAAACCCACCAGCCACTCCTCAGAAACCCTATACAGGGTCACTATGAGTTGGAACCGACTCGAAGGCACTTAACAACAACTAACTGAGAGAAAGCTTCAAATCCACAGAGTGGTACCATGGAAGCAAGACCTCTGAGTAATCCTGTGCACAACAGAACAAAAGTGCCCAGCCCTACACCATCCTCACCATCTTTACACTTAAGCCCATTGCTGCTGCCACTGTGCCAACCCATTTTATTGGAGGTCTTCCTCTTTTTTGCTGACCTTCCACTTTACCAAGCATGAGATCCTTTGCTAGGGACTGGTCCCTCCTGATAGCATTTCCGAAGTATAAGAGACAAACTTTTGCTGCCATTTTGGCTTCTAAGGAACATCCTGGATGTATTGTTCTAACACAGATTTGGTTGTTCTTTTGACAGTCTATGATACTTTTCAAATTCATCTCCAACACCATAACTCAAATGCATCAATTCTTCTACTGTCTTCCTCATTCATTGTCCCTAAGCTTATAGCCGTTGAAAACCTCATGGAACAATTCTACACTGACACACATGGGGTCACTGTGAGTCAGAAGTGATTCGATGGCACCACATTTGGGATTTTATTTTTTGCAATATAGAGGTAAGTCTTCTTAAATTGTGTTTAATATAATTTTTATAGTTTGAACTTAATTTTAAATGCCCTGGGAGATTACCGTTCACATTCTCTATGATAACCCTTTCTGAAAAGAAAATAATGCTTCTTCCTAATATGCGTTTCATAAGTTAGGAGAAATGTTTTCATGTAAAAAGAGGGGAGTTGGGGGGATGTGACCCTAACAGCTGCTTGTTTTTAGGTGCCATCGAATTGATTTTCTACTCACAGCAACCCCACGTGACATAGTAGAACTGCCCCCATAGGATTTTCTTGGTTGTGACCTTTACTGGAACACATCACTGGGTGGGTTCCAACTGCTCAATAGCAACTGAGTGCTTAACCATGGCACCACCAGGGCTCCTTTTCTTTATTACTAGGTGGGCAAATTCAACTGTTTTGACACCACATTTGGCTTATTCTTCTGCCTTTCCATGCCTCCTACTAAGTCTTCCCACCTGGTAAGAAAACAGCCTTTCCATTCAACACAGATGAGGCTTGAACAGGGAGGCTCTAATCTTGGAGTCAGCATACCTGGATGTTCTACACCAGCTCTACCACCTTAGACAAAAAACTTCACCTCTCTGTTCTTCCCCCCACTTAATGGCTTATTATGAGGATATGGAGAAGGATACAAATCCCCATTTTTCCATTACACACCCTTATGTAAACTAGGAAAGTCCTGGTGTGGCAGTGTAGGATAAGCATTGAACAGCAAGGTCAGTTTGAACTGCAAGGTTGGCTGTTCAAACTCATCATCCACTCCTCAGAAACCTTATACGGCGTCGCTATGGGTCAGAACCCACTCGATGGCACTTAACAACAACAATGTAAAATGTGAGGTATCCTTAATAATAAAGAATTAATAAGCTCATTCTTTATAAATCCAGATGTTCTTTTATGAGGTTAGTACAGAATGAGAAACATCTCTAGGTCTCAAGGTCTTGCATATATTTATAGCTGTCTGTAATGTTTTTATGTCTGTGCTGAACACATACCAGCTCCTCTAGGAGTCTGGGAGATCTGCTCTTTCATCGCTGCAGTATTCAAAGGAGAGCCCCCAGGGCCATGCAGATGAAGTGTCTGTTCTCAAAGACTTTCCCTCTTTCGGGATTCTGACAGACAGCAGCATGCCTGCCATTCAGGCTGGAGAGCTGTATTGTCCTGTAGGTGTGGGTTAGAGTAGCTAGCTGGGAGTCTGAGAGGTGCTGAGGGTGTTTTCTCCCCTCAGCGATCACTCTGTTTGGCTTTGGAGTGGTCCTGCTGGGTCTCTGTGTCTCTGAATCTGAATCTGTGATGGGGACAGTAAGCCACGCTGTGTGAGAGAGCGTGCTGGGGCTGGCTGACCTTCCCTAAGCCTGGATAATCTCCGTCCCTGGCAACAGGCTGGGGCACCGAGGGACAGTGACAGATTGTGAAATCCTGCTGCTGCTTTCTAGAATTACTTAAAAAGAGAAAAATCATCATAATACCTTGCTTGCATCATGCTTTCAAAAAGAAAAGAAGAAAGTAGTCTTTAAAAGCTATTGAACGAGCAGGCAGTTTTAGAATTGTCTGATAGCAAATTTACCAGGTGGGTAAGAAATGTGTTGTCCTATTCTTATTCAATCTGTAACACTGAGAATGTTAGAAGAGATTGTTATTATCTTTTTCTTTGTTTCACAGATGGGGAACCAGAGGAAGGAAAAAGTCGAGTGACTCAATCACAACCATGCATTATTAGAGGCAGAATTTGACCTAACCTTGACTTTTTTCTTCAGTCTAAAGAAGGTGGAGAGAATGAAGTTGAATGTGCCCTAACAGCTCACTTTGTCTACCTGAGCTTCTGGCATGTAGCCAGTTCCTCCTGAGTCAGAGTTTGTACTCAGTCCCTGAGGCATACAGGAATATGGTCCTTCTGTGAGGCTGTAGGACAAACACTGGACCGAAAGATCTGTTTGAAGCGCAAGGTCGGTGGTTCAAACTCTTCAGCTGCTCCTCAGAAACCCTATATAAGTTCACTGTGAGTCGGAACCAGCTGGACGACACTTAAGGACAACACCAGGTCAGAAAGTGCCAAGGAAAAGGAGGGGTGAAGCGGTAGAAAAACTAGCATCCTCTTGCAAGGTACCTACCTGAGGTGATGTCACTAAGGCAAAGCCATAACTTAACAAGGTGGGGCTGGGGATTTGGACCAAACTATGGACTGTGAGACCAATGAAGCCCACCGCCTGCTTTTGTATATAAGGGTTTTTTGGGAACACAACTACACTCATTTATTTATGCATTGTCTATGGTTGCTTTGGGGAGCAGTATACTTCATGGGCAGCCACTACCTGTCTGTCAGTGGAGCTTCCAGACTAAAATGAAGTAGGAAGGAAGGTCCGGTGAAAATCAGCCAGTGAAAACCATCCGGATGACAATGGTCCAATCCATAAGCAAGTATGTGGCTAGCACAGGAATAGACAGCATTTCATTCTGTTGTGCCTGGGGTCTCCAAGAATCAAGGGCACACTAGCTAACAGCTAATAGTAACAGAGCTGCTTTTGCCCTTCACTGGAGAGTTGATTCATTGTGACAGAGAACTTATGGCTCATTAAACCTAAAATAGTTACTCTCTGGACCTTTAAGAAAAAGTTTGCTATCCTTGTCTCATATCGTACACAAAAATTACTCAAAACGAACATAGACCTAAATGAAAAGCCTAAGACTACAAAACTTCTGGAAGATAAAGGGAAAAATCTTGGTGAGCTTGGTTATGCAGAGATTTCTTTGATGTACTAAAAGCACTTCTGATAAACTGGGCTTCACAAAAAATAAAATGCAGAGGGAATACTAGAATTGAAAATACCATTTTCTAATCATCAATGGAATACTTGATTCAAGCAATGATCATCATTGATATTGGAACCATTGATTGGAAGATAGAGAACAGTATTCACAGGGTCTAAAAGTATCACCCCACCGTTTCTTTGTTAAGAAGGGAATGCACTTTTACAATGCAACCATTACTGCACACTTGTTAACAAATATTCAAACTTAGCATCAACAATAAGATAATATGTCTCCTTGCTGTGATGTAGTGGGCACTACACATGATCTCTGCTATTGTTCTTGCCAAAAATACTTAACCAGGATCTAATCATGAAAAATGATCAGATGGGTATAAATTTGGGGATATTACCCAAAGTAATTGACCTGTTTTCCTCAAAAATGTCATTGTCACTAAGACTTAAAAAAGGTGATGTACTAGTCTAGATTAAAAGATATTAGGGTTAATGCTCTCAGCTTCTAACAGAAAAGGTTGGCAATTCAGATCTAGGTGGAGTTGCCTCAGAAGAAAAGCCACGCAATCTTTTTACAAAAGATCATAGTCATTGAACATTTTGGAGCACAGTTCTACACTGACACCTTTGGGGTCACCATGAATAAGAGCCAACTTGACAGTTATTGGTTAAAAGAGCTATGGCAGCTGTGGTCCTTGGGTAGATCTTGGCTGATAGGGGTGGGAGAAGGGAGGGGAAGCTATAAAGCTATTTTGAGAGCAATTGAAGACATCTGCATTTAGACTGTATATCAGATAATATCATATCAACATTGAATTTCTTATATGTGATGGTGATTATAGAAGATACATGCTGAAGTATTTAAGCAATTTATAACTAAAAGACATAAAAATTCTTGGTTTTTCTGATCCGGACTTGGGAGTCTCCCACCTCTCTATGGGAACTTCTCTTTACACATATACATATATAAATTTCACTGGTTTTGCTTTGGGTCCTGTAGGATAACCACTGGATTGCTAATCACAAAGTTGCAGTTCACACCTACCAGCCTCCTCTGAAAATCTGTACAGGTTTCCACAGAGAGAAAGCTACTCACTGCCCCCCTCAGAGCAGCCTGTCAGCCTTGAACACGTGTCAGAGAGCACTCACCACTCACCGTTCTGGAATTCTACAATTCTTTGGGATTGCCTCATGATGCTTTGGGGAGCTGAGGGGAGTTGGGATTATAGAGTGAGCTCCAACCAGAATAAGCCTGCTTTTATCTGGTTTTGTCAGGTATACTTCTCAGCTGAAATACTCAGTGGGTTGCAGAAAATATAATTTTGTTTATTTTGTAAACAAATCTGGTTTTGTCAGGCATATCTTTCAGTTGAGGTACAGAAAATATTGATTTGTTTATTTTGCAAGACTTTTTTTTTAGCGTATCTGTCTTTCCAACCAAACCCCAGGGTGGGCTCCTTGTTGCCATTTCCCAGTGACTGTGGGCATGCTTGTTACTCCTTCCACCTCTCACAGCCCAGTCGTAGGGATGTTGTTGTTGTTGTGATGTGCTGTGGAGTCGGTTCCGACTCATAGC
>NW_006408648.1:2470932-2485306 GCF_000296735.1 Chrysochloris asiatica
GTATTAGATCTTACCTTGGGGATAACTACCACTTGTCTGTCAGTTTGTCACACTGTGGTAGCTTGCATGTTGCTGTGATGCTGGAAGACAGGCCACCGATATTTTGAATGCTGGCAGGGTCATCCATGGTGGAAAGGTTTCAGATGAGTTTCCAGATGACGACACACTAGGATGAAGGAGAGAACTACTTCCAAATATTTAATCACTGAAAACCTTATTGATAGCAGTGGAACACTGTCAGATAGCACAAGACCATTGAATATTAAAACATGAGGAAAAGCATGAGAATGTTGTCAGGTATAATACCAGAAAATGAACCCCTCAAGTTGGAAGGCAGTCAAATTATGACTGGGGAATTGCTGCTTACTCAAAGTAGAGTTGGCCATCATGACACGAATGGAGTCAAGCTTTGGGGACAATGGAGTCAAGCTTTTAGGGCACAACTCAATATGAGGAGAAACAGTTGTAAACATCCATTAATAATTGGAACATGGAATGAGATAAAGACTGAATCTAAGAAAACTGCAAATTGTCAAAAATGGAATGGAATGCATAAGCATCAATATCCTAGGCATTAGTGAGCTGAAATGGACTGGTATTGGCCATTTTGAATTTGACAATCACATGGCTTTCCATGCCAGAAATGACAAATTGAAGAGGAATGGAGTCACATTCATCATCAGAAAGAACATTTTAAGATCTATCTTGAAGTATAATACTGTCTACGATAGGATAATACCCATATGCCTACAAGGAAGACCAGTGAATACAACTATTAATCAAATTTACACACCAACCAATAAAGTCAGGGATGATGAAATTGAATTCTATTAACTTCTCCAGTCTGAAATTGATCAAACATATAATCAAGATGTTTTGATAATTAATGATGATTGGAATGCAAAGGTTGGAAACAAAGAGGAAGGAAAATATGACCTTGGTGACAGAAATTATTCTGGAGATCACGTGACAGAAATTTACAAGACCAATGACTTATTCATTGCAATTACCTTATTTAAACAACATTGTTGTTTCTGTGGTTATGTGCCATCAAGTCGGTACCAACTCATAGCGACCAACTATGCACAACAGAATGAAACACTGCCTGATCCTGGTCCAACCTCACAACTGTTGCCACGCTTGAGCCCATTGATTCTGCCACTTTGCCAATCCATCTCACTGGGGGTCTTCCTCTTTTTCTCTGACCCTCCACCTTACCAAACATAACATCCTTCTTCAGCAACTGGTCCCTCCTAACAATATGTCTGAAGTAAGAGAGACTAAGTTTTCCAATTTTACTAGATAACATACTTTGTACATTCCATGTTCCAATTATTAATGGATGTTTACAGCTGTTTCTCTTCATTTTGAGTTGTGCCCCATCAGCAAATGAAGGTCCCTGCGGGCTTTACTTCCACAGGCTTTACTCTATTCGCGTCATCACAGTCAACTCTCTTTGAGGAGGCAGCTCTTCCCCCAGTCATATTTTGAGTGCCTTCCAACCTGAGGGGCTCATTTTCTGGCATTATATCTGACAGTGTTTCTCTGCTATTCATAAGGTTTTCAGTGACTAAATATTCGGAAGTAGATCATCACCCCTTCTTCCTAGTCTGTCTTTCATCTGGGAGCTCATCTGAAACCTGTCCACCATGGGTGACCCTGCTGATATTTAAAATACTGGTGGCATAGCTTCCAGAATCACAGCAACTCACAAACCACCACAATACGACAAACTGACAGACAAGTAATGGATTTAATAGGTGAATATACACATGGACATCACAAGATGAAAGCACAGAAATCAAATTGAATGCATCTGTGTAAAGAGATAGTGGATAACCATCATCAGCCAAAACAAGGCTAGGGGCATACTGTGGAATAGGCCATCAATTGCTCATATGCAAGTTCAGGCTGAAACTGAAGAAAATTAAACAAGTCCAAAAGAGCCAAAATTTGGCCTCAAACATTTCCCACCTGGATTTAGAGATCTGATGCATTAAACACTAATGACTGAAGATCAGAAGAGTTGTGGGATAACATCAAGAACATCATACAGGAATACAGCAAAAGGTCACAAAAAAGACAAGAAAAGAAGGAAAAGACCAAAATGGATATCAGAAGAGACTCCGAAATCTGCTCTACAGTGTAGAGATGCTAAGGCAATGGAAGATATGTAGAGGTAAAAGAGCTGAATAGAAAATTTCAAAGGGCATCTCAAGACGACAAAATCAAATATTATAATGAAATGTGCAAAGAGCTGGAGATACAAAACCAAAAGGGTAGAACATGCTCAGCATTCCTCAAGCTGAAGGAACTAAAGAAAAAATTCAAGCCTCGACTTGAAATATTGAAGGATTCTATGGGCAAATACTGAATGCTGCAGAAAGCATCACAAGAAGATGGAAGGAATACATAGTCACTGTACTCAAAATAAGTGATTGATGTTCAACTATTTCAAGAGGTAGCATATGATTAAGAGCCATAAAATCTCTGAGTCCATACTGATTCAATGGCACCTTAACTAGCTAACTATGGCGGGGGTGGGGTGGGGTGGGAATAACCACATCTCAATTTCCAAACCACTGGGAATCCTGGCCCAATCAAGTTGATAAAAAAAACCTTAATTATCACAGTCCACCCCTTGCAACTTGGCACCAATAAACCATATGCATAATCTCTAAGTAAAGACAATTCTAAAGCCATACTTGCAGCTAATATGATATAACTAAAATACATACAACTGAAAATACACCAGGCCAATTTATATCATATATTTCACAAATGAACAAAGCAAAAATATTTGATGCACAATATGAAACAATATATATATATATTCATAACTATTACAGTCTTCATTTCTGAAACTGGTCACGTGGCCATAGCTGATATTTACATTCTTCCATTACCCATTCCGTATTCTCTTTGCCTTCAGCAAGCACCTCAGCTGGTCGTGGTTCTTTACCTGGTGGGTCTGGGCTATTAGTTGTCATGTTGGAATTACCATTGACTTTAATCACAGGACATAGTAGTACTAAAAGACATCCTAAGGAATCTCCTGGGTTCCACACATATTCTTCTTTACCTTTGTTATGTAATGTCAATCCAATTTCCCATTGGTAATCAGAATCTATTACACCACCCAATACAGTAACTCCCTTCTTTGCCTGTTGATCCAGAAACATGAGGAGTGAAAACTGGTCATGAGACATTCTTAGCTTCCAGTTCAATGGAATCAGTGCTGTGTATCCAGGTGGGAGTATTCCTTCTTCTGGAACTAAAATGTCCAGACTTAAAGAGCATAGGGTCACAGGGACCAAAAAATTTTCAAGTGTGTCACTAGGAGTAATAGAGAGTGGTGCCACTCCCATTTCCACCCCTTGGTTTCTGGACCCATGGATCCTGAATTGGAGAAACAGCACCATATCTGGGATGCTTGTTTACAGTATAAACAGCGTCCTGGAGAACATTCCCCCATCCCTGCAAAGTGCTGCCACCTAGCTGGTGCTTACTTGCATCTTTAAAAGGCTATTCCATCATTTGATGAAACCATCTGCTTCAGGATGACGAGGAACATGGTTAAGACCAGTAAGTTCCATGAGCATGGGCCCATTGCCACAGTTCATTGGCTTTGAAATGGGTCCCTTAATTCAAGGCAATGCTGTGTGAAAAACTGTTCTGTAAGTTCATGGATGGTAGTTTTGGTAGAAGTATTGCATGCAGGGAAGTCAAATCCATATCCAGAATAAGTGTCTATTCCTGTAATAACAAAACACTGCCCTTTTCATGATGGAAGTAGTCCGATGTAATCAACATGCCAACAAGAGCTGGTTGATCTCCAGGAGGAATAATTCCATATCTGGAACTCTGTTAGTGTCTGCAGATTGGACACTCAGCAGTGGTTGTAGCCAAATCAGTCTTGGTGAGTGGAAGTCCATGCTGCTGAATCCATGCATAACCTCCATACTTACCACCACAGCCACTTTATTCACGAGTCCACAAGAGTGGCCGGAGAAAGAGTATGATTCGTTTCTACAAACTGTGTCATCATGTACAGTTGGCTGTTAAGATTCTCCTCTGCCGAGGTAACCCTTTGGTATGCTTTCACATGAAACACAAATATTTTCAGGTTTTTGGGCTCACTCAGAGAGGTCAATCTATATACACATCTTTCCCACATCTGCTTGTCACCAATTTTCCAATCAGGTTCCTTCCAAGTCCTGATCATCCAGCCAAACACGCGTTGGCCACCGCCCATCTGTCATTGCACATCTGGTCATTTCACCTTCCAAGAAAAATGGACAACCAGTTACCCTGCACAAAGTTCTGCCCATTCAGAAGGTTTCCCTTCATCACTTTCCTTTAGGGTGGTCCCAGGTAGTGCTGCTGCTGTCCACGTTCACGTGGTGCCTCCATATAGTGCAGAACCATCTGTAAACCAAGCATGAGTATTCTCTTCCTCAGTCAGCTGATCATAAGGAACTCCCCATGAGGTTACAGGTGTAAACTTGGAGAAGGAAGGTTATATCACACCAGGGGAGACCTTGGGTCACTTGATCATGCACCTCACTTGTGCCTTTAAGTCCTGCTCGATCTGAGTCTTGTTTTCAATGATGGAGTGCTGCTGTGCTTGTCGAGCTTTATGACTCTGTGGGTCAGACAACACCCAGTTCATAATGGGGAGCTCTGGTCACATGCTGACTTGGTGGCCCATGGTTAGGAGTTCAGTCTTTACCAAGGCCCATAGCCAGGTCTTTCCCTCAGTGTTCTTGTGTGTGAAATAAGTGTTTTTCACACTGAGTTTCCTGTAACCCTAAGATTCCTTGAGATGTTGCAGAGGCTGGGAGGAACTAGGATTGATCAGGAGTGAGGGATGGGAGAGCACCAACCAGAACATTTTTATTTCTATCTGTTTTGTGCCTGGCATAATCTCCCAGATGACAAACTCAGACAGTGCAGAAAGTATCAATTCCTACTGACAGAACTCCGTCTGCCTGGTGGACCCTGTGGGTCCTGCTACTCTCTGCTGATTCCATGTCATTCCTGGGACATGGGTGCCTTTGGGAAACTATCAAGGATCCTACCTGCCTTTCTCTCATTCAACTTCTCCACTCACACCCCCAGATCCTTCTCCTCAACCAACTTCCATAGCCTGAAAGAAACCCTTTCTAGTCTGAGGGAAATGTTCCCTTTGTGTTCCTCCAAGACATGAAACATTCATTCAGTCTAGGCCAGTGAGTGTCCTTCTCCACAGCTTATTCATTTAATGCCTACTTTAATAGGAGAAGGTATAGGGAGAAAAATAAAGGATAACATTTCACCATCTCATTGAGAATAGAGAATCAGAGATAAAACAAAACAAAAACAGCTTAGCAATCTTTGGGCTGATGAGTTGATGATTATTGTGACTGGGAGATGGGTCCATGGGGTCCAGTGTACTATTCTCACCACTCTAGTGCATGTTTAAAAATTTCCAGTGTAAACTGTTAAAAAAGAAAAAAGAGAGAGAGAAAGCATCACATCACCAGGCTAGAAGATGATTGAGTTGCTTCTCATCTCAATGTTCCATAACTCTATTACTCTCCTTGGCCCTGCCAGCCAGGCAGCCCTCTACTGACACCATCTCCAAGAGCCAGCCCAGCCCCCTACACCACACTACCACTACCATCAGAGCCAGTGGTCAATCTTTAACATGGAGACTTCCTTCCCCAGTCAGGTTTTCATACTGGAGTCACAGATTTATACTGTGGAGCAACCACAGCTTCCCCCACACAGACTCTCTCTTAACATCTACCCAAGCTCCACAGCCCAGTTCCCGTCTCCCAAATTCCAAATCCTGAGCAAACCTTTCTGGGCCTCATTATCACCTTGATTAACCTTTCTAGGTTCTCTTAGGTGTCTCCTCACCCCTCTCTCCTTTCAGAAGTTGTCTTCCCTATATCCTATTATTACAATGTAAAATATCAAACAACTACTCCGATATTACTAACAATCACTCAAATTATTTCTAGGACAGACATAAAGTCTCTTGCCCAACTTTTCCCTTCACCAAAAGCGATTCTTGAGCCTCAACCCTGGGTCAGGCCATAGAAACACTATTTAATATAAACAGCTAAAGTAATCAAAACAACTGGTACAATGACACAGATATAGGTCAATGGAGCAGAACTGCGGACCCAGAAATAAATCTATCCACCTATGGACAACTGATCTCCAACAAAGGCTGACATTCACTAAATGGAGGTAAAGACAAGTCTCTTGAATAATGGTGTTGGCAAAACTTGAGGCCCTAACTGGTCCATGCCAAGAAATTTGGAAGATAGTTAACTAGCCAATCAATTGGAAGAGATGCATATTGGTGCCCATTCCAAAGAAAGGCAATTCAACAGAATTCAGAAATTACTGAGTGATATCATTATTATTATATGAAAGTAAAATTTTGCTGACAATAACTACAAAACAGTTGCTGCAGTACATTAAAAAGGAACAGTCAACATATTCAGAAGAGAATTTGGAAAGAGGAATGTCACTGTTGATATCAGCTGGATCTTGGCTGGAAGCCAAGAATACCAGAAAGATGTTTTACTATGGATCATAGCAAACTATGGACAGCATTGTGAAGAATGAAAATTCCAGAACACTTAGTTGTGCTCATGAAGAACCTGTATATAGATCAAGAAGCAGCGATTTGAACAGAACGATGGATTACTGTGTGGTTTAAAATCAGAAAAGGTGTGTATTACGGTTGTAATACTTATTCAATCTCTATACTGAGCAAATAATCTGAGATGCTGGATTATATGAAGTGCTTGCTAAAAGTGAAGAAGACTTGAAGTGTTTACTCACTAAAGACTATAGTCTTCAGCGTGGATTACACCTCAACATAAAGAAGCAGCATGTGGTAAGCAGAGAAAAGATTGAGGTTCTCAAGGATTTAATTTTACTTGGATTCACAGTCAATGCCTATGGAAGCTTGTGGTTGTTGTTAGGTGCCCACAAGTTGACTGTGACATATAGCAACCCTATGCACAACACAACATAATGCTGCCCAGTCCTGCCTCATACTCGTAATTTTTGTCATGTTTGAACATATTGCTGCAGCCACTGTATCAGTCCATCTTGTTGGGTCTCTTCCTATTTTTCAAGGACTCTACTTTACCAAGCATGATGTCCTTTCCCAGGGACTGGTCCTTCCTGATAGCATTTCCAAAGTATGCGAGATGAAGACTTGCCATTCTCATTTCTAAAGGACTTTCTGGGTGTACTTCTTCCAAGAAAGATTTGCTTGTTCTTCTGGCATTTTATGGTATATTCAGTATTCTTTGCCAAGTAATGTATGAATTCAAATGTATAAATTCTTCTCCAGTCTTACTTATCCATTGTCCAGGTTTCACATGCATCTGAGGCAATTGAAAATACTATGACTTACAATTGAAAATACTATGACTGAAGGAGCTCTGATAACGTAGTGGTTATGAGTTGAGCTGCTAACCTCGAGGTCAGCAGTTCTAAACTACCAGCAGTTCTGCGGGAGTAAGATGGGGCTTTCTTCTCCTGTAAAGATTTACAGCCTCAGAAACCCTGTACAGGGTTGCTATGAGTCAGAACCGACTCCACGGCACATAACCACCACCACCAACAACAACCACTATCATGACTTACTTGGGTCAAGTGCACCTAAGTCCCCAAAGACTCCAAAGTGAACTAACAATGTTTGTGCTTTTGTGATTGATTTGCTTTGCTCAACATAATGCCCTCCAGGTTCATCCACATTAGGCGGTGTTTCGTATATTCTTCCTTATTCTTTAATGTTGCATAACATTCCATTGTGTCTATGTACCATAGTTTATCCATTCATCCGTTGATGGGCACTAAAGTTGTCTCTTTTTGTCATGTGAGTAATGCTGCAATGAACATATGTGTGCGTATACCTGCACATGTCCTGGCTCCTATTTCTTTAGAATATATACATTACGTAGTGGGTTTGCTGCATCTATCTGTTTGTTTATTTTATGGACTGGATCTTGCTTGGGGCTGGCACTTTTTTTTGAGGAGTGTGTGCCAGATTTATTGAAGTATAATGTACTGAGTCTGGCCATCCTAACTTCTAAGGAGCATTCTGGCAGTACTTCTTCCAAAACAGATTTGTTTGTTTTTCTGGTAGTCCATGGTACTCTTAATATTCTTCTCTAACACTATAACTTAAGTGCATCAATTCTTCACAGATCTTCCTTATTCATTGTCCAACTTTCACATGCATATGAAATGATTGAAAATACCGTGGCTCAGGTCAGGCACACCCGTAAAGATATTGGATATGTCATTGGAACCCTAAGGAGCAGTTCTGTTCTGTCTTATAGGTTGCTGAGATGGATTTGACTTGAAGACAGTAGGTGGAATGGCTAATAGTCAAACAAGCATTTCTTCATGTGTTTGTTACCTGTCTGAATGTCTTTTTTGGTGAAGTATTTGTTCATGTCCTTTGCCCATTTTTAAGTTAGATCATTAGTCTTCTTGTTGTTGAGTTGAAATTTCCTATACATTTTTTTATTAGTCCCTTGTTGAATGAGTCATTGCCAATTTTCTTTCCAATTTATAGACTTTCTTTTTACTCTTTTGGAAAAGTTTTTGATGCACATATTTCATTTTTAGAAAGTTCCAATTATCTAGTTTATCTTCTGCTGTTTGTATATATTTGGTTATGTTTGATAGTCTATTTGTGCCACAAATTTGGGTCCCTAAGTTTCTAACTATAATTTGATGATCTTTATACTTTTAGGTTCTCCATGTAGGTCTTTGATCCATCTTGAGTTAGTTTTTGTATATGGTGTGAGGTATGAATCTTGTTTCACTTTTCTTCAAATAAATACCCAGTTTTGCCAGCACCATTATTCAAGAGACTGTCTTTAGCCCCATTTAGTGAATGTCAGCCTTTGTTGGAAATCAGTTGTCCATAGGTGGATGGATTTATTTCTGGGTTCTCAGTTCTGTTCCATTGATCTATATGTGTGTCATTGTACGAATTGTTTTGATTACTGTAGCTGTTTATATGAAATACTGTTTTTCCATTAGTATCCCATCAATTCCTGGAGCCTTGTTTTTTGCCAATGCCTTCAGTAATACTTGGGCTTCTCCCTTCAGTACCATTGGTTTTTTTTTTATCATATGTTACCTGTTGAAATGGTTGAACATAAACCAATTCTTTTTGGTATAGTGACTCTGTATATTCCTTCCATCTTCTTTTGATAATTCCTGAGCCATTCAATGTTGTGGCCATAGAATTTTTCAGTATTGCAACTTGGAGCTTGATTTTTTTCTTCAGTTCTTTCAGTTTGAGAAATGCTGATCTTGTGTGATTTGTGGGAAATCCAAGAAGAGGCCTGGACCTTCATTCTGGTGTGTGAGAATGTGCTCCAGTGAAGAGCCAAACCAGGCCCAGTGGGCACTGGCAGATAATAGGACCCTTGGCGCTCCAATTAGGGGATTATGTTAACAATCCCAAGAAGAAAATTGGTTCCATGAAAATCTCTGGATCCCTGGGGCTGGGCAGCTTAATGAATCCCAGCAGAAAGGACCTGCCATTTCTCGCTTCAATTGGATCTTTCTTGTAATCTCATGATTTGTGCTCAAAATGCACTCCAAAATAAATAAATAACTAAATAACACAAAAAAGATGGGCCCCAGTCCTCAGTCCTATGTGGAAATGTTTGGGGAAATGTGATGACCATCTTTGCTCACGATTTGCTTAAGATTTGGAGATTTGCGAAACATGTTTATATAACTTTCCTTTGCCAATTTCTCATCAAGGTCTTTAATTTTGTTCTGTTTTCATATTAAAGCATGGACTATTATAAAGAAGAAACAAAAGAAGAGATATAAATGATATCATCACATACTGATAAAAAAAAAACAAAAAAAAAGTACATTTGCAGAGCATCCCAAACTTAGCCATTTTCACTAAGGTCCAATCATGTTGGCTGTGAACTTTAAGACAGGAAAGACTTGTGTTGAGTCCTGAAGGCAGGTTACTTCCCTTTTCTGGGGCAGTGTTCTCTCATCCATAAAGTGTCAGGCTTGAACCTGATCAGTGGTTTTCAAATAGGGTGACTTGGAGTTCCTAAAGGTGATCTGGGAGAGTTCCCACTGCATACATCAATCAGAGCTGCTCCTCTTTTGTCTGTCTCACACTTTAGGGTTCAGAATCTGATATTTTAGAAAAAAGAATCTCCAGCTTAGAAGAAAGGAAAAAAAAGATTTGAAAACCACTTTTTTTTTTTTTTTTTAACTTTTCATTGTGAATTGAGTGAAGGTTTACAGAGCATCAGTTTTAACTTCAACAAATCATACACTTTGCTTCATTACATGATTGCCAGCCCCTCCATGTACCAATAGTTATCGGTATTTATCTATATTCCCTTTATTTAAACTTCAAAAAAAAAAAACTTTTATTATGAATTAAGTGATAGTTTACATTGCAGAAAGTCAGGTTTGCACTCAAGCATTCACACTTTGCTTCAGTGAGCCATTGGCCAACAGTATTTGCCTCTATTCCCTCCCCTTTCCCCTTTGATGTATACAAAAAGCACACAAGAATATAAAATTGTTTAACCAACCAAAGGGTACATTTTGCAAGCCAGCCTCCTGCCCACTCACACTCAGCCTTTCTCTTTCCATGAGTCTAAAGTCCTCAGCTGCTGTATCTCTGGTGTTGCTGTTTCTCTGGTTAGGATTTCACAGTCGGTTCCTGTTCCTCCGTCTTGATGGTCCTAGGGTCCTCTGTTCCTGGAATGCAAGATTAACTACTCCCCACTTTTTGTTACATAAATTCTACCTTTACAGTTGTGACTATTGCAATTAGTCATTATAACAATTACTATTAGACCAAAAAAAAAAAAAAAATCGTATCCCTTTTTTTTTCTATCACCCTACCCATCTAGACAAGATCTAAACTATTCTGTGGAGATTCCACCTCTCCACTCCCCTTTGCTCTGAAACTCAAGTCCCTCTTGAAAACTTGTAAACCAGCCACTTCGTGCCTTTATAGACCCCCATTTTAGGTAGCCAATGTCTAAGTTTGCCATCCCTATCAACCCTGTGGACTGAGAGGGTAGGCTAGATCTTTGATGTGATGACTCCTTCCCTCTCAGTTGGTATTTTGAACTACTACATCCATAAGTAAAGGTCAAGTTCATCAAATTACAACAATTTACACTTGGTTCCTTTATCAAATTTCTTTATCTTCCTCTAGTTGAGTTCTGATCATCAAGTCATTCAAGCTTGGTCAAAAGGTCTTGACTATCTGCAAACCTGGGTGTTCTTTCTCCCACTTCATATCAGCTGGATGTTTCATTCTTAGCTCTAGCCCCCAGTGGCTTGGTCAGTGTTCATGGGCTCAGGAGTTCCCAAGTCTCCCCAAACTTCAGACCAACCAACCCTTCCTCTTCTCTCACTTCAGGGTTGACAGGAGTCTATGGACCATGGCTGAACTCAGCCCAAGTCATCATCACTGCCCCTCCCCAGCTTCCACTCACCAGTAGACCAACACAGTCACCAGCAAGTTACAAGCCTGCTGGTGTGCTCCCTCTGAGTTACAGCTTGGGATGGGGTTTGTCCTGAAGGGGCTTGATGGCTTGCCGTAATGGCACCCAGGCCCTCAGGCAAACAGCTTGCTTATTCTTGTAATAGCTACACACTCTGCTGGGGTTTTTTTTTTGTTGTTGTTGTTGTTTTTCTTCAATTGGTCTTTCTGTCAAGAAATGTCTTCTGTTCCTCTGGCCACTCCAGGTTGGTCTACATGTCCTTTTGAATGTGAATGTCTCACTTCAGAAGGTTCTGGGTGGAGCTCAGGATTCCACCTAAGGGCCTATAATCTGCAAAGGCTCAGCAAGAAGCCCATCTCACTGGACAATCCTAGAACCCCTTTTAGGAATTCCAATCTGTTATAGGCTGAACACGGGCGTACAAGCTTTTCTGTGATTATATTTCCCAGTATGTCTTTCTATCCCACTCAAATGTCTGTTTTACAATAGTAGTCAAGGGAAACCAATATTGATAAGACACTCAAGCACCTTAACATTATTTCCCCTCTTTTACCCATTCAGATTATGTCTCAATCCTTGTATCACATAGCCCTCTAGTTCCAGTGTTGAGTATACATTACTATTTGCCTCTGCTCCATTTAGCCCATGCAAACCTACCTAAATGTTCCCCTATCTTCCTTCTTCTTCCACCCCTCCCCCTTCTTATGTATTGCCCTCTTCTTCCTTGTATATTGCCCTCCCCAACACCCAAGCTATGATGTGACTATCCCCAACCTGTGCCTTACTGAGCCTCGCGCCCACCCCTGAGGACCAACAAAATTTTTTTTTCTTTTAGTATGAACATCTTTTCTTAAGCTTTTACAATACTGGTCTTATGCAATATTTGTCTTTGTGAACAAACATCTTAACATTATTTCCTCTCCTTTACCCCCTCAGCCTATGTCTCGATCCCTATATCTCCGAGCCTTGTTATTGCAAACATCACCATCTACCTTTATTCCATTCAGCCCATGTGTACCTCCCAAAGTCTTTCCCTATCTTCCCCACTTCTCTACCCCCTCCCCATTTTGCATTGCCTTCCCCCCTATTTATTACTCTCCCTGTCCTCCGAGTTAACCCATGTCTATCCCCCTACCTGTAAGTTAACTGTTCCATCCCTCCCACCCCTGGTAACCCTCAGAGAGTTATTTTTTTTAGTATGGAAATCTCTTCTTAAGTTTTTACAATAATAGATTTATGCCATATCTGTCCTTTTGTGCCTGACTAATTTCACTCAGCACTATGTCCTCAGGCTCACCTATGTTATGCGGTGTCTAGCAGCTTCATTGTTATTCTTCAAGGTAGCATAGTTTTCCACTGTGTGTATGCACCAGAGTTTGTTTATCCATTCTTCCATTGATGGGCACTTGGGTAGTCTACAGCTTTTTGCTATTGTAAATAGTGCTGTGATAAGCATTCATGTGCTTACATCTACTTATGTTGTGACTCATATTTCTTATGGCTATCTACCATGTAGAGAAATTGTTGGATCATAAGGTATTTCTATTTCCAGTTTTCTGAGGAAGCGCCATACCATTCATTCTTCAGAGTGGTTGAACAAATTTGCAGTCCCACCAGCCAGTGTAGGAGGGTCCCAGTCCCTCCACTTCCTCATCAGCTTTTGTCCTCTGCTTTTTTTGAAATTCATTGTTACTGCTGGTGTGAGATGATATCTCATGGTTGTTTCGATTTGCATCTCTCTAATAGATCTGTTTTGGAAGAAGTGCAGCCAGATTACTCCTTGGAGGCCAAGATGGCCAAACTTCGTCTCTCATACTTTGGATGTATTGTCAGGAGGGACCAGTTGTTGGAGAAGGACATCATGTTTGGTAAGGTGGAGGGTCAGAGAAAAAGAGGAAGACCCCCAATGAGATGGATTGACCAAGTGGCAGCATAGATGGATTCAAGCATGGCAAAGTGGTGAGGTTGGCCCAGGATTGGGCAGTGTTTTGTTCTGCAGTGCATAAGGTTGCTATGAGTGGATACCTATTCGATGGCGCTTAACAACAACAGTGGCTAATGATTGTGAACATTTCTTCATATGTTTGTTTGCTGCCAGAATGTCTTCCTTGGTGAAGTGTCTATTCATGTCCTGTGTCCATTTTTTAATTGGGTTGTCTTTTTCTTGCAGATGTGTTGTAATTTCCCATAAGTTTTAGAGTTTAGTCCCTTGTCTGATGTGTCATTGCAAAATATTTTTTTCCCTGTCTGTGGGCTCCCTTTTTGCTCTCTTGGTGAATTCTTTTGATGCACATAAATGTCTAATTTTCATTATGTCCCAGTCATCTAATTTGTTTGTGAGGTTTTTGCCATGTTTGATAGTCTATGTATGCCATATATTGTTGTTGTTTTCGTGTGCCGTGGAGTCGGTTCCAACTCATAGCGACCCTACATAGGGTTTCCGAGGCTGTAAATCTTTACGGGAGCAGACCACCTCATCTTTCTCCCGCGGAACCGCTGGTAGTTTCGAACTGCTGACCTTGCGGCTCGCAGCCCAATTCATAACCACTACACTACCAGAGCCCTTAAATTTGTCCCTAATTTTTCACTGATAATCTTTATAGTTCTGAGATTTACATTTAGATTTTTAATCTACGTTGAGCTAGTTTTTGTTTATGGTGTGAGGTATAGGTCTTGTCATTCTTTTGCAAATTGATTTCTAGTTTTGCCAGCACCATTTCTTTCTTTCTTTTTTTTTTTTTTTTAGAGATTTTTATTGTGGATTGAGTGAAAGTTTACAGGGCATATCATCAGTTTTACATTCAACAAATCATATACCTTGTTTCATTACATTGATT
>NW_006408648.1:2487636-2488674 GCF_000296735.1 Chrysochloris asiatica
CTTTCCTGACTTCTTCATTATTTTTCTCAACTCCATTGTATAGTGTTTTGATACATTTTATAATCATTTTTCTGAATTCCTTCTCATGCATTTCCAAAGCCTGCCCATCTTCCAGTATGGAGTGTAGGTCTACTTCCAGCTCATTTGCCTTAATCACTTTATCTCATTTCTGGACATGTGCAGATATGGTCACCTGCTTCTGTTTTTTGGGCATATTCAGGGGTTATATGTGGCCTTAATACTTAGATGGGTACATATTTTGGTATTTTTTATGCTTTCTGATTGTCTCCAGGTAGATGTGATCAGGAAATGGGCTTCCCTTTTCACTCTTCTTGAAAAATTTCAAGATGCCAATGTTGATCATTTTGACATAACTTAGGATTTAATTTTTGGCCTATTTCCTTTTTTGTCCCAGCACCATTTCTTGAAGAGACTATCTCTTCCCCATTTAATATATTTTGGCTCTTTGTCAAAAATCAGTTGACTGTATGTGGATGGATTTACTTCAGAGTTCACAATTCTGTTCATTGATCAAAACAGGCTGTTTTGATCACTGTGGCCCTGTACTGAGTTTTGAAGTCTGGAAGAGAAAGGTGTACCACTTCGTTCTTTTTCTTAAGCAGTGCTTTGCTTATCTAAGGTCTCTTTCCCTTCCAAATAAAATTTGTGATCATTTTTTACATCTCTTCAAAGAATGTGGTTGGAATCTGGATTGGGATTGTATCATATCTGTGGATTGCTTTGGGTAGTATTGACATTTTCTTAATGTTAAGTCTTCCTGTCCATGAGCATGGTACATTTTTTTCATTTTTGTAAATCTATTTTAGTTTCTTTGTAGTAGTGTTTTGTAGTTTTCTTTATATTCTTTTGCTTCTCTGGTTAGATTTATTCCTAAATATGTCATCCTTTGAATGGCTATTGTAAATGGTATTGTTTTCCTTTTTTCCTCTTCAGAGCTTTCTTTATTAGTATATAGGGATCCAACTAATTTTTACATATTTCTTGTACCCTGCCACTTTGTTGAATTTTCCAATGATT
>NW_006408648.1:2489779-2498607 GCF_000296735.1 Chrysochloris asiatica
ATCGAGTTGGTATTGACCCATAGCGACCCTGGATAGGGTTTCTGAGGAGCAGCTGGTGAGCCTGAACTGCCAACCTTGCAGTTCAAATGGCTTTGCAGTCTGGCACATTAACCCACAGCACCACACCAGGACTCCCAGTTCTTCATAGTACTCTGTTATTAACTCTTTTTTTAAATTTTTTATTTCCATTGGTTCTGTTGTAATATCTCCCGTGCGGTTTCATATGCTTGTTATTTGTGTCTTTTCCCTCTTTTCTTTTGTTAGGTTTGTCAATTTTATTAATCTTTTCATAGCACCAGCTTCTTGTTTTGTAGATTTTTTTGTTTTCTGTTTTCACTCATATCTTTATGATTTCTTTCTTTCTGGTGGCTGTAGTTTGACTTTGCTGGAAATTTACCCTTTTTTAGATAATCTCTAGGCTCTTATTTAGCTCTGGAATTGTTGGAGTCTCTATCAAGAGGAGGGAACAGGCATTTAAAATGGCATAGAAATGCGGTCTAGTTATTGTACTCCTTGGCATCTGCTCAGGGGAGTTGAAAACATAACTCCATACCAAAACCCTCGCATGAATGTTTATGGCAATTCTGTTCATTAGTGCCCCAAATTAGAAGCCACCAAGATGTCCTTCAATAAGTTAATGGGTTAATAAATTGGTATTTTAAATCCATCCAATGCTATCATATCAGTTCTGATTGATAGTGACCCTAAGTTGTTGTTGCAAAGTGCTGTTGAGTTAGTTCTGACTCATAGTATAGAGTTTCCAAAGACCAAATGGTGAGTTTGAACCTCCAACTTTTCAGTTATCCTACAGCATAACACCAGGAATCCATAGTGACCCTATGTTGTTGTTGTTAAGTGCCATTGAGTCAATTCCAACCCATAGAGATCCTGTATAGGGTTTCCAAGGAGCAGTTGGTGAGCTTGAACCACTGACCCTGAGGTTCAAATCAACTTTGCAGTCCAGCACATTAACCCACAATGCCACACCAGGACTCCAATGACCCTATGTTGTTAAGTGCCGTCGAGTTGATTCAAACTCATAGTAACCCCATATAGGGTTTTCAAGGAGCAGCTGGTGAGGGTGAACTGCTCTCCTTGCAGTCTGGCGCATTAACCCACAACACCACACCAGGACTCCAGTGACCCTATAGTCGGTTACAAAGACCTAACCAAACAAAACCAGCCAACCAAACAACAACAACAAAAAGATGGAAAAATCATAAATGCACATTGCTAAGTGAAAGAAATCAATTTGAAAAACTACATGCTATATAATTTCAACTGTATGACATTTGGAAAAGGTAAAACAATAGAGACAATGTAAGGACTAGTGGTTACCAGTACTTTAGGGGTTCTTTTGTTAAAATAAATAAATAAATAAATAAAATAAATCCTCACCACTGGAACAATAAGCAGCATCCATATAAATGAAGAAAAGATTGAATTGTCAAAGACTTCATTTTGCTCACTCATGGAAGCTGCAGTCAAGAAATCAAATAATGTATTGCATTAGGCAAATCTGCTGCCCAAGACCTCTTTAAAGTATTTAAGAGCAAAGATGTCAGTTTGAGGATGACAGTGCACCTGACTCAAGCCATGGTATTTTCAATAACCTCATATACATGGGAGAGTTGGACAGTGAATAAAGAAGACTGTAGAAAAATTGATGCATTTCAGTTACGGTGTTGGAGGAGAATATCAAAAGTACCATGGATTGCCAAAAGAACAAGCAGATCTGTATTGAAAGAAGTATAGCTAGCATGCTCCTTGGAAGACAGGATGGCCAGACTTTGTCTCTCATACTTTGGACATACTGTCAGGAGGGACCAGTCCCTGGAGAAGGACATCATGTTTGATAAAGTGAATGGTCAGAGAAAAAGAGGAAGGCTCCCAATGAGAAGGATTGGCACAATGGCAGAAGCAATGGGCGTAGCAATGAGTGTTAGGGTGGCACAGGACCAGACAGTGTTTTGTTGTTGTGCATAGGGTCACTATGAGTAGGTACTGACTCGATGGCACCTAACAACGACAGTGCTTTGGGGAATGGGGCTGGGGAGAAATGAGGAGGGATGAATAGGTGAAGAGCAATCAATTTTTAGGACTGTGAAACTATTCTGATACTATAATGGTGAATATATGATATTGTACGTTTGTCAAAAACTATTGTACTGTACACATAAAGAGTGAACACTAATGCCAAGGAGCTTGAAAATGTTTATAGAATATTGGAATTAAGGAGTAGAATTTCTCCCCAAATGTTTTGAAGCCCCATGGTATAAACTTGGACTTTAGTTAGGAATAATGCATCAAAAGTGGTTCATCAGTTGTAACAAATGTACACCAATGCAAGTTGTTAATAATAAGGGGAAGTCTAAGGAGCTCTGGTAGTGTAGTGGTTACAAGTTGGACTGCTAGCCTCAAGGTCAGCACTTGGAAACTACCAGCCCTTCCGCAGGGGAAAGAGAAGGCTTTCTGCTCATGTAAAGATTTCTAGCCTCAGAAACCCTATGCCGGGGCGCTGTGAGTCAGAACCAACTCCAAGGCACATACGGCACACTATGGAGGAGGCAAAGAGGATATATTTGTGAGCTGTTTAAACATTCTGCTTATATTTTCTATAAAGCTAAAGTTACTCCAAAAAAATTAAGTCTGATAATGTTCTTTGGAGCCCTGGTGTGGCATTGTAGAGTAAGCACTGGACTGCTAACTATAATGTCAGCAGTGCAAATCCACCAGCCACTCCTCAGAAATCCTATAGAGTTGCTATGAGTCAGAACTAACTTGATGACATTTACCAACCAACGACATTAATTTTTTTTGTAAAACATGGGAAATATAGGAGTCAGAAATTTCCTAAGAGCAAAAAGCATAAATTGTTGACACTAATAACATGGAAGAATAGCTGAAGCATTTTCCTTTGTGGGGATCTTTGAGAAGAGAAGAGTTTGGATATGGGAAGAACTGTTCAACCCAAGGCTGAGGGGTAGATGATATGACGCAGAGCTAGAGGATTCCATGGCTCTGTGAAATTCCTACGTGGGCTGAGCAATTCCTGAATGGGGAAAGGCCCTGCAAACTATAAGGCCAACTCTTTTTTTTTTTTTTTCTCACATTTCTTTTTTTCTGCCTGAGCTTCTTCCTCCCAGCTCTGCAACCCATTCAACATTTATTCTATATTCAATTTGTATATGATATTAGCAATCACCTCATATGTATGTGAAAGGTGGATAATGAATAAGGAAGGCCATAGAAGAACTGATGCATTTGAGTTGTGTTTTTTAGAGATGAATATTGAAAGTATGTACCATGGACTGCCAAAAGAAGAAACAATAATGAAGATCAAAGACCATAGTCTTCAGTATGGGTTGCACCCCAATGTAAAGAAAACAAAAAGCCTCACAATTGGACTAATAAATAGCATCATATTAATTGGAGAAAAGATTGAAGTTGTTCAAGACCTCATTTTGCTTGGATCCACCATCAACACTCATGTAAGCAGCAGCCAAGAGATTAAACAATGTACTACTGCATTAGGCAAATCTGCTGCACAAGATCTCTTTGACGTGTACAAGAGCAAACATATCAGTTTGAGGACTAAGGTGAGCCTGACCCAAGTTATGGTATTTTCAATAGCCTTATAGGCATGTGAAAATTGGATCATGAATAAGGAAGACTGTAGAAGAATTGATGTGTTTGAGTTGTGGTGTTAGAGAAGAATATTGAAGGTACCATGGACTGCCAGAAGAACAAACGAATCTGTCTTGGAAGAGTACAGCTGGAGTGCTCCTTAGAAGTCAGGATGGTGAGACTTCATCTCTCATGCTTTGGACATGTTTTCAGGAGGGACCAGTCCCTGGAGAAGACCATCATGCTTGGTAAGGTGGAGGTTAGTGAAAAAGAAGAAGACTCTCAATAAAATGGGTTGACACAGTGGCAGCAACAATGGACTCAAGCGTACCAATTATTGTGAGGATACCATAGGATTGGGCAGTGTTTTGTTCTGTGTGCATAGGGTTGCTATGAATCAGAGTTGACTTGATGGTACCTAACAACAAATGGTTTGCTCACATGACCTTAAAAAGTTACTCAACCTCTCTAAGACCCAATTTTCTTACTAGTGGAATAAAAACATTATCTTCTCTCAGGCAGCCCTGGTAATGTAATGGATTACAAACTGGACTACTCACCACAATGTCTGCAGTTCAAATCCAGAAGTTGCTCCAAGGGAGAAAAACAAGGCTTTCTGCCCCCATAAAGTTTTTTTTTTTTTTGAAATTAAAACAAAAATTTTATGAAAGAATAATCTCATTTTGCAAAGTAGGTTTATGTGGCAGCCTACAGGAGACTGGTGTGTGCCCTGGCTTGTAGGGGAAGCAGTGAGTTTTTATTTGGTGGAGTAGACAAAGGTTCACATCAAAGAGAAGGGCAGGGGTAGGGAAGAATGTTTACAAAACTTTATCAAATTTCAAACCTTCTTAACATCAATTCCTTATCTCCTGATACAACCTGACTAACACAATATTTCTAAAACATACTGTAAATATTTTCAAGTGGGGGTCTTGTGATTGATCATCAATCACATCAATTCGAGTTGCCGTCCTTGATGCATAAAAGCTAACTATTTATTAGGTTCAAGAAGAAGTGAAAGTTGATTCAACTCTAATCTGAAGCCTTGAAATGCAAGCATCACCCATGTGGCTAAGAAGGAGGAGAATGACATTAACTGTCTCAGAGTGCCTAAGACCCCATAAAGTTTTATAGCTTCAAAAACCCTATACGGGGTTGCTATGAACTGATTCAGTGCTACACAACCACTGCCAGATAGTAGTTTCTCAAGAAAGGAGAGTCCTTGCTCCAGCCTCAGGCCCCTGAGTTTTGTCTGCAGAGAGGAAGAAACATCAGGTTTCCTGGCCAGTGTTCAGTCCTCCCACCCCTAACATTCTGTATCCCTAGCACTAGCCTACAGATAGAGTTGGTTTCTGAAGATGACAGCAGGTAGGAGAGTTCCTTACCTGTAGTCAAAGGAGCCAAAGAGAAGGTTGTTGGGGGAAGTTTGGTTCCCAGGAAGGGAAATCCAATAGGAGGATGGCTGAACTGGTGTTCAAACTCCCCTGGGGAGACCCAGCACCAACACCTTGTTCTGTGGTATAATGATGCTTGATGTTACCATTAGGTGCCATAGAATCAGCTTCAACTCATAGTGACCCTATGCACAACAAAACAAACTACTGTCCAGTCCTGAACCATCCTCACAATTGATATTATGTTTGAGTCAATTGTTGCTGCCACTGTGTCGATTGATCTCATTGGTTGTCTTCCTCTTTTTCAATGATCCTTTACTAAGCATGTTGTCCTTTTCCAGGGACTGGTCCCTTCGGATAACATGTCCAAACCATGTGAGATGAAGTCTTGCCATCTTCAATTCTTTGGGGCATTCTGGTTGTACTTCTTCCAAGACAAATTTGTGTGTTCTTCTGGTAGTCCATTCAATATTCTTTGCCAACACCATAATTCAATGGCATGAATTCTTCTCTAGTCTTCCTTAGTCTTTGTCCAGCTTTCGCATGCAAGGCATGGAAATACTATGACTTGGTTGAAGTGCACCTTCCTCCTCAAAGTGACACCTAGGCTCTTTAATACTTTTAAGAGTTTCTTGAAAGCTGTGTTATTTGATCTTTATCAGCAAGTGCCTCAAGTCCTCCTCATTTTCAGCGAGCAAGGTTATGTCATCTGCTTATTGCTGGATAATGACCCTTCTTCCTATCCTGATGCCATGTTCTTCTTTGTAGAGTCCTGCTTCTCACATTATTTACTCAGCACAAAGATTATGTGAAAGGATACAACTCCAAAATACAATTTCCTAACTTTATACCACTCAGTATCCCCTTGTTCTGTTCCCATGACTGTCTCTTGGTCTATGTACCAGTTTCACATGAGCACAATTAAGTGTTCAGGAATTCCCATTCTTTGAAATATTAACCATAGTCTGTTATGATACACACAGTCTAATGCTTTTGCATAGTTAATAAAACATAAGTAAACATCTTTCTGGTATTCTCTACTTTTAGCCAAGATCCATCTGATGCCAGCAATGATATCTCTTGTTCCCTGTCATTTTCTGAATGTGGCTTGAATTTCTGGCAGCTCCCTGTTGATGTACTGCTACAACTGTTTTTGAGTTATCGTCAGCAAAATTTTGCTTGTTAGTGATATTAATGGTATTGTTTATTAATTTCCTCCTTCTGTAGGGTCAGCTTTCTTTGGAGTGGGTACAAATATGGATCTCTTCCAATCAGTTGACCAGATAATTCTTATCCAAATTTCTTGGCACAGAGTACTAAGTGCTTCCAGGGCTACATCAGGTTGTTGAAACATTTCAATTGGTATTCCATCAACTTCTGGAGCCTTGTTTTTGGCCAATGCCTTCAGTGTGGCTTGGACTTCTTCCTTTAATACCATCAGTTTTTCATCATATGCTGCCTCTTGAAATGGTTGAACATCAACCTTTTTTTTTTGGTCACAGTGACTTTTGCATTGTCTTCCTCCCATCTTCTTTTGATGCTTCCTCAGCTGTTTGATATTTTGCTCATATAATTCCTCAATATTACAATTTGAGACTTCAGTTCTTTCAGCTTGGGAAATACTGAATCTGTTCTTCCCTTTTAGTTTTCTAACTCTAGGTCTTTGTACATTTCATTACAATACTTTATTTACTTTGACTTCTTGAGCTACCCTTTGAAATTTTCTGCTCAACTATTTTACTTAATCATTTCTTCTATTAGCTTCAAGAGCAAGTTTCAGAGTTTCTTCTGACATATCCTTTGGTCTTTCCTTTCTTTCCTGGATTTTTAGTGACCTTTTGCTTTCTTCCTGTATGATATTCTTTTTTTTTTTTTTCACATCGCAACATTGTTTATTATGTGAATTTTTACAGTACAAACAAAAAAATACAGAAATGCAATATATGAATACAGCTAAATGCAGAATGGTGCCTCCCCCAACTCCCTTTAAGAGGCCATGATTCCCATTTCTAGTAAAGAGACTGCACATAGGTAGAAACAGGTTGGTCGTTAGCTTCACAATTTTGCCTAGAATTGATCTATAAATGCATTTCCCCCCTGCTACTTAACCTTAAGTGTAACAAAGGGAGTTAAAGGAAAGTTTCCTTGTTGGTTCTACCATATGAAAGATGCTATATTCTATTTTAGCAGGGCTAATATATGGAAAATATCTAAATTAAATGTTATTACAAAAATGAAGCAATAATGAGATTTTGGCTAAAAAGGGTACTAAATGAGAATAATATATATTTAAAGAATCCAAACAAATAAACAAAAAATGGTTGTTATAAAAAAGCTCTAGGTACATTGTAAGCATATAGTGTTTTTTTTTTTTCCATGTGTATTTTTAATCAATGGAAGTGTCAAAAATAGGATCAACTGTGTTAGACTAAATTACATCATTGTATACGCTGCACTGAATGGAACTTTTGTATTATAATTATCATAGAGAAGCATAGTTTGCATCCTATTATGGCAATTTATCATCAATGAAAACCTTCCAGAGTCCTTTTATTTTGGATATCCTGTAAACAATCAAACCACCAGAACATGATTGTACAACAGTAAAATGTTCTCTTGCATTAAACTGAAACATCTGTTTAATCAAAAAAAAAGAAAAACGTAGGAAAGGTAATTAGGGTTGTTACTTTCTAAGTACACAATAACCTTAGACAAATCAAGGCATCTTAATCTCCAAGAACAACAACAACAAAAATAATTTTTGTCATGCTGTTAAATCCATCATTTTGGATAAAACTGGTGCAAATTGGTCAAACGGACCCAACAAACACTGATGTCCAAGCTGGCATATTGGCAACTAATACTCACTGGTGGTCAATAGAGGGGGTTTAAAAGATCTTCTCTTTCTTCTTGTTCTTTTCCAAGGTTCTCGAAGAGTTCTGCTGTTCTATTATATGCTGCTGAGCTTCCCAGTTTGCTTTCTCATCCTCAAACTGACGACGTTTTCCCTCTAATTCTTTGTGCTGTGCTTCCAAGTTCTTTTTCATTTGCTCATGACGCCGTTGGAGCTCAACTTCAGAATCTTTCAGTTTCTGAACTTTTTCTTTGACCTTGATCTCAAACACCTGCTCCATCTTCATCTTCTTCATCTTGGCGACATGCTCCCTGCTTTCCTCTTCCATTTATGCCAGAGGGCTCTTTGTAAGCTGTCCTTTATTCTTGTTGTTGTCAACTCCTTTATAAGGCACAGCTGCCAGCTTTCTGCTTCTGTAGTTCTCATAGTGTACATTATTAGTGACATCTTTCAAGTTTTGCATATGTGTCCTTATCAACATATTTCTTAGAATTGTAAAATCACAATGCTCACCATTTTCAACTTCACTAACACCCCATGGATACTGCCTTCCTCTGACTCTTTTGCCATTAACTTCAATGATAGTATTACTACCTACCGCAGCAAGAGGTAAACGGTTCTTTATCTTTTTAACAAGCTTATTTTCTCCTTCATCATCTGTTTCTGGAAACTCATATATTTTAATTTTATGTTCTTGACTTTCTTTCATTATCTGTTTTTTAAACTGTTGGCACTCCTCTGTTGTGAATATATCTGCTTTGGCAATAAGGGGGATGATACTCACTTTTTCATGTAAACGCTTCATAAACTCAATATCCAGTGGTTTACGTCCATGTCCTCAGGGAGCAATGAAGTAAAAACAACACTGCACTCTGTTGCCCGGCATCTGACGTCTGTTCACTCGAGATTCTGCATTTAGGTAGTCCTCAAATTTACTATCAATGTAATCGATA
>NW_006408648.1:2500192-2502811 GCF_000296735.1 Chrysochloris asiatica
TCACAGCAACATGACAGTCACCACAGAAGGACAAACTGACAGATGAGTGGGTTGCTGGTGCTGATAATTCCAAATAACATACCACTTGGGTTGGAACTGGAGCTGCTTTGAGGGTGTCAGGTGAGTACCACAGGGCTGTTCATCACTGTCTTGTTCATCTGTTCTCTCAACACCCAGCACAGGGTCTGGCATCAAAGAAATGTTAACAATCAAAATGTACATGAATTGTTGAAGGATAAGCTAATTTGCTCTGTAAACTGTCACAATAAAAAGTTTTAAAAAAAGCTCCACAAATATTTGTTGAATGAGTTTATGATGGTTACAGGGAAGGTTCTGGGTGGGGATGGATGTTGTTGTTGATGTTAAGTGCCATTGAGTCAGTTCTGACCCATAGTGACCCTGTTAAGGCTTTCTGAGGAGTGGCTGGTGAGCTTGAACTTCTGACCTTGTGGCACAAATGACTTTGCAGTCCAGCACATTAACTTACAGTGCCGCACCAGGTCTCTGTGTGGGGATGGATAGGGAAGGAAAAAAAGTGAATAGAGGTAGTACTGTCACCTGATAGCTCCTGGAATGGACTGCAATCATTGTAATGACACGAAGTGTATATTGCATTGAATGTGGGACTGCTGCACTGTTCTGTAAAGCTTCACTTAATTCACAATAAAAAGCTTAAAATGTTTTGTTGAAGCAATGAGTGAAAGGATGAACAAATGGATGACAGAATATGAGGTGCTATGATGTCAAGGTGAAAAGACTGGGCTCTAAAATTGGACAAATCTGGCTGGGAATCCTGGTTCTACAACTAGCTGTGCACTTCGGGCAAGTTCCTCAGCCTGCCATGCTTCCCTCTCGTCATCTCGGGAACAGCCACCACCCAGTACCACTGGAAGAGCACATGAAATGAGATATGAGATGCACTTAGCACAGAAAGTGGCCATAGTGCTCACTCATACTGGACTCGGTGAAGCACAGAGAGCAACTTGCCGAAGGCTCTAATGCAAGGGGAATGGGGTGTGTGCTTGGTCCAGATTGTCAGGTCTTCAAAGGGGCCTCATCAAAGGAAACTGTCTTAGTAACCTAGAGCTGCTGTAACACAAATTAAAAAAAAAAAAAAAGTTGCTGTCAAGTTGACTTTGACTCATGTTGCCCCAGCATGTGTCAGATTAGAAATGTGCTCCATGGGTTTTTTGTTTCTGTTATTTTTCAGGACTCGTTTATTGCCAATGCCTTCAATGCAGCTTGGACTTTTTCCTTGAGTCCCATCTGTGCTACTTCTTGTAATGGTTCTTGGAATGGCTTCTTGGTACAGTGAGTCTGTGTATTCCTTCTATCTTTTTGTTTTTTAAGTTTTTATTGTGAATTGAGTGATAGTTTACATGAGGGAGCATCAGTTTTACACTCATCATTTCATGGCGATGATTACAATCTCCTCTGTGCATCATCATTCAACAGTATTTGCCTCTATTCCCTCTAGGTTTTTTGGGAGGGGGTGGGGGAAAGAGATGTACACAAAAACACTCAGGAATATATAATCATTTAAACAACCAAAGGACACATTCTGCGAGCCTGCCTCCTGGCCACCAGCACCTGGCTGCCAGCACACAGCCTTTCTATTTCCATGAGTGTTTTTTTTTAATGTTTTTATTGTGGATTGAGTGAGTGAAAGTTTACAGGGCAGATCATCAGTTTTACATTCAATAAATCATACATTTCATTACAATGATTATAAATAATCCCCTCTATGTACCATCAGATAACAGTATTTCTCTCTATTTACTTTAGCCTCTTTTTTTTTTTTTTAACACTCAGGCATATATAATAATTTACACCACCAAAGGGCACATTCTACAAGTCTGCCTCCTGGCTGCTATCTCTTAGTCCCTCTCTTCCCATGACTCTAGAATCCTCAGCTGCTCCCTCTCTCCATGTCCCCATCTCTGCCTCTATCTCGGGTGTCGCTGCTTTTCTAGATAAGTTCTTGCATTCTGCTTGTGCTCTTCTCCCTTGATGGTCCTGGGGTCCTCCGTTTCTGGACTGTAAAATTAACTACTCCCCCGTTTTTGTTACAAAACTTCTACCTTTACAATTGTGAGAGTCACAATTAGTCATGATAACTATTACTCACTATTGAATCATAAGAATCTTATCCCTATCTCTTTTCACTAGACCCATTTAGACTAGATGAAAACTATTCAGTGGCGACTCTTTATCCCCCACCCCACCCCCCACACACACTCTTAAACTAAACTCCATCTTGAAACCTTGTAAGCCAGTCCCTTCGTGCCTTTATCCCTCATTTTGGTAGCCAAAGCCTTTCTCTTTCCATGCGTCTAGAGTCTTCAGCTGCTCTGTTTCTCCATGCCCTCATCTCTGCCTCCATCTCTGGTGTCGCTGCTTCTCTGGATAGAGTCCCACATTCTGCTTGTGCTCTTCTCCCTTGATGGTACTAGGGTCCTCTGTTCCTGGACTGTAAGATTAATTTGTTGTTGTTGTGAAGTGCCGTTGAGTCGGTTCCGACCCATAGTGACCCTGTATAGGGTTTCCAAGGAGCAGCTGGTGAGCTTGAACCTCCAACCTTGCAGTTCAAATGGTTTTGCAGTCTGGCGCATTAACCCA
>NW_006408648.1:2503501-2509346 GCF_000296735.1 Chrysochloris asiatica
GTTCTTGTGCGTATCCCCTCACTTCATATCAGCTGGATGCTTCACTCTCAGCTCTAGCCCTCCATAGCTATATCCTTGCCTATGGGCTCAGGAGTCCCCAGGTCTCAGTACACTTTGGACCAACCAGCCCTTCCTGTTCTCTCTCTCATCTCCAGGTCAATGGGAGTCTAGCTCTATAAGGTTTTTAATGGTTGATTTTTTGGAAGCAAATTGTCTCTTCTGAGGCACCTTTGGGTGGCTTGAACTGCCAACATTTTGTTTAGTAGTCAGTTTGTGCCACCAAGGGACTTAGTAACACAAGTACCAAAGCTAAAAGTCCAAATTATCGTCTTGGCCATGTTGTTTCCTTCTTCACCAGTAGTCCCCGGCCTGCGTTGGCTGGTGTACGTCCTCACATGACATTTATCTTCCCCAGTGTATGTTTGTCTATTCTGTTCTTTCCATAACTCAGTGTGATGAGTTCTGGGACCCATTCTATATTAGTATGACGGCACTAATGTAACTATTTCCAAACAGAAGCGCATACACAGGTAAAGGGATTAGAATTTCAACACATATTTTTAGGGATACAATTCAATCCATAATCGAGATGACCTTTTGTGGTTTAACCTTACTGAGGAGAGACAGGGAGGAAAGCGTTATTTAGTACAAGAAGTTAGATGGAGCCAAATGAGAGAAAGAACTTCCACATTGAAGTTGCACTAGAAGAGGGCCTGGCTGGACCTCACAGAGATCCCTCAGGGTTTGAGCAAGCCCTTTCTGTTCCCTGGAATGGTCAGGGTCATGGCTTTGCTGTAGAGTTTGTCTGGATCTTCTCCCTCTGGTCCCTGCCTCCTCTCCACTCCCCTCTTTGACTGGAGCCTAAGGAGACCATCAGCACTGCCATGGTGCTTGTCAGTGTAGAAACCAGGAGAGCAGAAGAAGACCAAGAGAACAAGGGGAAAGTAGGGGTAAAAATCATGTAGACTAATGACCACGGCACATAACAACAATAACAACAATGGCCTAGCTGCTCACCTGGACTAGGGTACAGAGGGGCTGCTGGATGGACCCATTGGTGTGACTTCAGACTCTGGAGTGAGGCCTCTGAGGTCATTCAAGTCAGCCCCCCAGTTCTCAAGTCAGACAGCGTCTTTCTAAGCCAGGTGAGGCGATGAAACTAACACCATCAGAGGCTGCTTTGAGAGGCGCCCGTGCAGGCGTGCATGCTAAATGGGTAATAGCAGGGTTGTTATGCTTTGTAGAAGATCTGAGACACTTAGCTTCGTCCCTGACACGGAGCAGCACTGAGAGTTCATAACAGCCACCGCAACCACAATAGTGGCTCTGGCCGAGGCAATGGGCTTCTGTTGTGGGGGTTGGGCCAGGAGCCAATCGCAAAAGCAAAGGCTAGCAATGGGCCTTCTAAAGTTTTCTTTTGTTTGTTTTTGCTTAGCACACAAAGACAGAGTTCAGCATTATAATTAAATAAATCCAATAACAAAATTAATCTACCACATAATTATATACATAACTGCTGCTTTGCTGCATGGTAATTAGTCATAACTTATGTAAACAGCCCACAAAAACAAAGGTAACCGAGGGCCTCTTATGCAGCCAAGCCACATGGTTACAGCATTTCTTTTTCTGTCTTGTTACCCTTTAGGATCTGTCATAGATCGGGGCTGAGAATTTACCATGATGTACTTGTTCAATCACAGTTGTGTTTGGGCCTCTGTTACCTTCATGTCCCAGGGCCCTCCTGTTATCTTCCCATCACTCCCCAAATCCCACCCATGTCCACCGCCAAGGGAGGGGTCCTTGAGAAATACACTCAAGAGCTCCTTTTCTCTCCTCTGACCTTCAGACTGTCTTCCTCTCTCAATTCTCCATGAATATCTGCACCCATCCCCACATGGCAGGCTCTGCATGGGAATGCTAGAGAGACAAAGGGGAAGGAGACTAGTGAAACTGGCAAGAGAAAACAGAAACATTTGGGTTGATGATGAAATTGTTTGCTCTCTGATGTCTCTACACACATATTATATTGCTCATGATCAGAATATTTTTGCATGATTCAAAAAAGATTTTTTTTTTTTAAAGAAAGATTAATAAGATTCAGAACTTGACCCAAGGATCCAATAGGCATTCAGAAGAAGCCAGTTTCTATTCAGCTCATTATACAGTGCCCTGAGATATTGCTGGAGGTGAGTCTACAAAGGCTGTGGAAGGAGGTGTGCAGATGCTGCTATTGTTTACCGGAAGCGTGACAACTCAAAGGAAGGCTCAGTGAGTTGCATCTTGAAAGATGAGAAGGAGTTTGGCAGGTCGAAAAGGCAGGATAGTAATGGCTAACATTTACTGAGCAGTTAAGCGATATGCCTGGCACTGCTCCAAGTACCATACTTGTATTAACCCATGTAATCCTCACAGTAGCTTGTGAAGCAGGCGCTATTGTTGCCCCCACTTTATACAAGAAGAAAGTGAGACACGGGAAAGTTGCGACTTTTCCAACATCACTTGGCTAACAAAAGGCTGTGTTGGCGTTCAAAGCCTGGAGATCAGTCTTCAGAGGCCTCACTCTTCCTCCCTCCACTGTGCTGTCTCTCTGAGGTCAAAGAGAAGATAAAGGGGCATGTGTGGATTGAGTTTACATGTGGAAACATAAAGTGGCTTAAACATACTCATACAAGGTTCTACCCTCTCATGTAAAAGAAGTTTGAAGCTAGACACTGCAGGGATGGGATGGACGTCTAATGAAACTGCAATCTAATATATGATCTCATCTGAATTCATGAGGGCTAAGAACTAGGATGAACACAAAACTGGGTGCTGCGAGGTGGAAGTCAGACATTCCTCCACTCCCCAAATTCTTCACTGACACTAGCTGTTCCTCCCACAGCACTCTCTAGTTCTCTGCTGGGCCCAACAACTTGTGATAATGTCCACGCAGAACTCAGATACAATACTCACAGTTCCATGCTTTATTAGGGAAGATTAGAGAAGTAACAGACTATGACATGGCATCAGAATAGAGAAAGTAGCAGGATAGAGCTCAGTAAGACAGGATGCAGTTCGCCAACCAGGATAGCTTTCAACCAGAACAGCTCTCTCTGCTCCTACCTGCCATGCTAGCAGACCTTTCTCTCAGCTGAGCATGCACCTTTGGTGGGCTGTGCACAGCTTGTCTGTCTTCAGTTAACGTCACTCATACTGCCTGGGGGCCTGCATGGTTCCTGAGGTTTCTAGTCTGCTCCTGAGCCTCTCTGGGCCTTGCCTTGCCAGGGGAAGACCCCTGCACAGCATCTCCCAGGTCTTGCTACCAGGTCCCTCTAGGCTTCTGCCCTTCTCTGGCAAGTGTTACAACTCTTTTGCTCTGTTGACAAGTACCTGGAGGCACCTACCTCTGTTAGTAAGCCTCCTGACAGACGGTTCTCAGTTCTGTCTCTCTCTGTGGGCTGGCAAGTCCTGAGGCTCCTGCCACCTGTACTGTTGCTGCCGATTCCTGACCGGTATTACAGCTCTTTTGGGAGGTCCTCTGCTCCTCACTCTCTCATTGCCTCTCTGAACACTTTTTGCTGGGCTGGCTGCTTCTTCAAGGGGGCTTTAAAAACTGTGGGGAAATTCCAATATCTTTCGATCTAATTTTCCACAAACTTCTCGAAACCCCCTAGTATAAGCAAGCTTCTTATCAATTTCAAGACCTAGCCCTCCCAGAAGGACCACAAACCAACCATTCCCCACAAGTCACTCCATCCTGTTGGTTAGTTTTGTGTACCCTATTTGCATAATAAATTGACCAATCTCTCTGCACATTATGTATAATACACCAATAACAGGGAAGACTGTGGCCCAACCAATTATTTTTTGGCAGACTTGTAAGCCTAAGACCAGAAAGACCATATATATAAAGAGAAACTCAGTGCATTGCAGAAGGCATCTGGATTCCAGGTTCTGCAGCAGTCCACTCGTCCATGCTGTCATGGATTCAGTTGCATCCCCACAAAGTATGCATCAACTTGGCTAAGCCATGATTCTCAGTGGTTTAGCTGTTATTGTAATGACATAACCTGGCAGTTATGTAATGATCCTTCATGATGTGGTCTCCTGTGATAAACCAATAAGAGGATTAAAGGTGGGACAAGTACTCTTAATCCCATCACAGCCCTGACTCAATGTAATGGAGGGTTCCCTAGGGGTGGCCTGCAGCACCTCTTATCTTACAAGAGATAAAAAGGGACAGAAGCAAGCTGAGCTCAGAGGGACTTAATACCACCAAGAAAGAAAAGCCAGGAGTGGAGTGTGCCCTTCTGACCTGGGTCCCAGCACTGTGAAGCTTCTAGATCCAAGGGAAAAAAGATGCCAAGACACATGGAGATTGCCACAAAATGCTAGGCCTGAGGATGCTGAAAGGAGAAAAGGGCCCTTCCCCAACCATGGAGAGAGTAGGCCTTCCTCTAGAACTGGTATGCAGAATTTGAACTTTTAGCCTCCTACACTGTGAGACTCAATTTCTGTTTGTTAAAGCCCACCATTTGTGGTATTTCTGTTATAACAGCACTAGAACACTAAGACATATCCCTCAGAAGTGACTTCATCCTTTTGACCCAAGATAGCTGGTAGAACTCCAATCACCACATCTATATTCTAGGCAGCAAGACTGAAGAAGAAAGAAAGGGATCCATCTTCTCTTTTCCACTGAAATTCAAACAAGTATGACACACACTTGTTTTTACATCCCAATAACCAGATCCTGGAGTCCTGGTGTGGCTCTGTGGGTTAATGTGCTGCACTACAAAGTTGGTTTGAACCACAAGGTCCGTTGTTTAAGCTCACCAGCTATTCCTCAGAAACTGTATACAGGGTCGCTATGGGTCGGAACCGACTCAACAGAACCTAAAAACAACAACCAGAGCCTGATGTAGTGTGTAGGATAAGCACTGGGCCACAAGGTCAGTTTAAACTGCATGATCAGTGGTTCAAATCCACCAGCTGCTCCTCAGAAACCCTATACAAAATCACTATGAGTCAGAACTGATTTGTTGGCACTAAACAACAACCAGATCCTGGTGTGGCACTATAGGATAAACACTGGACTACAAGGTGACAGTTCAAACCTACCTGCTGCTCCTCAGAAACCCTATACACTATGAGTCAGAAGCAACTTGACGACATTTAACAACAAACAACCAGGTCTTAGTTTCATGGCCATACCTAGCTATAAGGACTCTCCTATTCTTTGTTATTGGGTTTTTTTTTTTGTTGTTGTTGTTGTTGTTTTCTTCTAATTTTCCCCTTCACCCAGGTTAACATGTGTCTGTCCTCCTGGTGTGGCACTGTGAATTAATGCCCTGGACTGCAAAATGGGTTTGCAATTCAAGACCAGCCACTCCTCAGAAACCCTATACAGAGTCACTATGAGTCAGAACTGACTCGATGGCATTTAATAACAACCTTCCAGTCAGTAAACTATCCTCCCCTCCCCTTCCACTCCTGGTAATCATCAAAGAATGTCTCTTTCACTGTGAAAACTTTTTTTTTTTTTCTTCCATGTTTTACAACAGTGATCTTATGCAAGGTTTGTCCTTTGTGACTAACTTATTTCAGTCAGAATAATAACCTCCAGATTCACTCATGTTATAAGGTATTTCAAAGAGTCATTCCCCTAAGTTTGGTAGATCGGCTTTGGATTTGAAAGAGTTTGAGTTGATGCAAGACCCACAACTCACTACATAGCAGTCACTAATGGTGATACTTGCTAAAGGTAATACAGAAATGGCTGCAATCATACATTGACAGAGAACTTCCAGAGGTTCAAGCTGGATTCAGAAGAGGCCGTGGAATGAGAGATATCATTGCTAATGTC
>NW_006408648.1:2510776-2549191 GCF_000296735.1 Chrysochloris asiatica
ATAACCTTACTACTGTGAAGCAAAGCAACAAAGAAGCCGTGTCAGATTTGTTGGCATAACTTCCCTGCATGGGTTTTACAGATGCAAGAAACATGTTGCGGTTTGTTGTTAATTGCCATCGAGTTGGTTCCTGCAGAGGGTTTCCAAGGAGCAGCTGGTGGGTTTGAACCACCAACCTTGTGGTCATCAGTCCAGTACTTATCCTACAGCAAGAAACATAAAGGTAATTAATAGAAGAATGGGAAGAGGCAATTGGGACAAAACTTACCCCAATAGGAGAGAGAATTTTAGATATTTGCTGGGAAATGGAACTAATATTGTTGGCATTGGTGGAGTTAGTACAAATGTTTTAGTCCAGCGTTAAAGAAGGTTGGGTAGATCAAGGGAAACTTCTGCTGGTCTCCCAATGTTAAAGAGGCCTAAACAAGTCTGTTCTAGCCAGGAGTGATTTAATGATGGGAATTCTCATCTAGGGCCATTTGGAGAAGAGGCTCAGCTTTGACAAGGGGGTTAGAGTCTTCTGGTTAATCCCCAACAGGGGACCCAAGGCTATATGCACAGTTGTGGGTAAAATGGTCTGAGGGTGAGAAAGAGACTTTCTTGGTGTTTCTGGACACAGGGGCCCAATATACTATAATCCCAAAACCAGCCAATAAAATTTTAAAGGAACCTACAGTTAGACTCAGAGTCTTGATGAGGTGATAAAGCATTGACCACAAGGATAAAGCACTCGTTCAAACAGTGGTTCAAACTCACCAGCTGCTCCTTAGAAACTCTATACAGGGTTGCTATGAGTTGGAACAGACTTGACACAACTCAATAATAATAATAAAAGTTAGACTAAGATGAAAGTTTGTATGCGAATTGGAAGATTTAAACAGATCTTGTATGAAGTTGTTGTATCTCCCTTACCTGAATGTATTGTTGGTATGGATATTACGTCTAATTGGGAAACACTTCCTCTACCTGCTATTGTAAAATGGAAGGCGTGTAAGTCTGCCCTTAGGCCAGTAGTTACTGGACACCCTAAATGGGAACCATTAGAATTGCCCAAACCCATTCAGATTGTTCATTTGAAACAGCATAGGATACCTGGTGGGCCGATTACTGCCTTGATGAAAGGCTGGAGTGTTGGTATCAACAAATTCTCTATGTAACAGTCCTGTATGTATGGTTGTTAAGAAGGCAGATGGTTCATGGAAGTTCATGAAGCCTAACTAAAGTAGTGTCACCTGTGGCTTCAGTTGTTCCAGATATGTATCCACAGCTCAGAAAATACACCCGGCTAAAGGAAATTGGTACTCAGTAATTAATCTAGCAAATGCTTTTTTCTCCATCCCAATCTCAGAAAAGAGTCAGCCACCATTTGTTTTCATGAGGGAAGATCCCAATACACTTTCAGTGTGTTGCCTCAGAGTTATTTGAACTCACCAGCTTACTGTCATAGTATGGAAGAAACTTGGACTTGGTACATATCTCAAGTGGATTTGGTACATATCTCAAGTGCAGTGGAACTTTACATTGATGATAGGATAATATTTATTATGGAAGAAGAATTTAGGGCATATTTGAAAACAGTGGTGATCCACATGATCAACAGAACTTGTTAATAAATCCAGAAAAATCCAGGCCTCTGACCAAACAGTGAAATTCTTGGGAATAACTTGGGCTGGAGCCCTGCCCCAACCCGACACTACACAGGCAACCAAGAATATGTTGCTGCTGTAGCTACCTACCTCCACGGCTGGTCTATTTGGATTTTGGAGAACATATATTGTACATCTGGGGATGCTGCTGGCTCCTATTCATAAAATCACTCAGAATAAAACTGTGTTTGAATTGGGGCCTGAGCAACAGCAGGCTCTGTCTGAGTTACAGAAAGCCGTCTCACTCTCCTTTCTTTTAGGTCCATAAGACCCACATTCAGACATGATTTTGGAGTGTCTGCTCCATGTGCTTATGCAGACTGGAGCTTATGGCAAGAACCTGAGAATGTTGGCCTACAATGACCACTGGGATCCTGGAGTAGAAAATTTCCAGATGCCACAATGTGATACACATCACTTGAAAGGCAATTACTTACCTGCTATTGGGCTTTGACTGAGACTGTCTCAGTGACAGAAGACAGAAGACATAAAATCATCATGAGACCCGAAATACCCATAATGTCTTGAGTGATGTCAGTGAAACACTCAAATTAGGAAGGCAGTGTCTAAAGCAATTCCATAATAAAATGGAAATGGTTCATGCATGAAAAAGTTATGGGGGGAATGCAGGGAGGCACCCACCAGACCCACAAGCAAGTAGCCTCTTTTCCCATAGGTCCCACCCTGTGGAATGCCCCCAGAAGCTGCTGGAACCCATTGTCACATGGACAGCACCCTATGCACAATATTCTGATGATCAGAAGAAGGCTGCTTAGTTCATGGATGGCAGTTCCAGGGTACATGGACATGCTTTGATGTGGAAAGCTGCTGCAAGAAGACCAACAAATGGAAAGATCCTTACTGAATAAGGTAAGAACAGGTCACCTCAATGGGCTGAACTTCATTTTTCTTGGATCCACAATCAACACTCATGGAAGCAGCAGTCAAGAAAGCATATGATGCATTGCATTAGGCAAATCTGCTGCAGAAAATCTCTTTAAAGTGTTTAAGAGCAAAGACATCAGTTTGAGGTCTAAGTCATGGTATTTTCAGTCACCTCATATACATATGAAAGTTGGAAAATGTATAAGGAAAACCATAGAAAAATGGATGCATTTGAATTATGGTGTTGGAGCAGATTATTGAAAGTACCATGAACTGCCAGAAGAACAAACAAATCTGGGTTGGAAAGACAGCCAGAATGCTTCTTAGAAGCCAAGATGGTGAGACTTCATCTCTCATACTTTGTACATGTTATCAGGATAGCATGCTTGTTAAAGTGGAGGGTCAGTGAAAAAAAAGAAAGACCCCAACAAGGTGGATTGACACAGTGGCAGCAGCAATGGGCTCAAATGTAACAATTGTGAGGATGTAGCAGGACCAGGTTTTGTTCTTTTGTGCACGGGATCGCTATGAGTCTGAACTGACTGGACGGCACCTAATAACAACAATAAGGATTAAGGATGCCCCCACCTTACTTGTTGTTGTTGTTAGGTGCCATTGAGTCAGTACCGGCTCATAGAGACCATAGGCACAACAGAATAAAACACTGCCCGATCCTGGGCCAACCTCACAATTATTGCCATGCTTGTGCCCATCAATGCTGCCACTTGGCCAATCCATCTTACTGGGGGTCTTCCTCTTTTTCTCTGATCCTCCACCTTACCAAACATGATATCCTTCTCCAGTGACTGATCTCTCCTGACAATATGTTCAAAGTAGGAGAGACGAAGCTTAGCCATCCTGGCCTCCAAGGAGCACTCTGGCTGCACTTCTTCCAACACAGATCTCTTGGTTCTTTTGGCAGCCCATGACACTTTCAATATTCTCCTCCATCACCATAACTCAAAAGCATCAATTCTTCTATAGTCTTCCTTAGTCACTGTCCAGCTTTCACATGCTTATGAGGTTATTGAAAATACCATGGCTTGGGTCAGGCACACCTTAGTCCTCAAGCTGACATCTTTGCTCTTCAACACTTTTTAAATGTCTTGTGCAGCAGATTTGCAATACATCATTTGATTTCTTGACTGCTGCTTCTCTGATCCAAGAAGAATGAAGTCCTTTACAACTTCAATCTTTTCTCCATTCATAAGTATGTTGTTTATTGGTCCACTGGTGAGGATTTTGTTTTCTTGACATTGACATGCAATCCGTACTGAAGGCTGTGCTCTTTGATGGTTATCAGTAAATGTTTGAAGTCCTCTTCACTTTTTGGATCAAGTCACCACTCTTAGTTATCCTCAGGGGCATGGTCTGAGTCCAATTCATAAGACTGCTTTGGCAAATTAGTGCTCTTGCTCTGGATCTTGCCACATCAGAGACTTCTGGCCCAACACACGACATGATTCAAAGCTCCTGAAGCCTCATGCATCAGCAGTCTGTCATCTGACCTGTTGATTTGGTCTCCTCAGCCCCTGAGACTACGTGGGTGAAGACAATCCTCCAGACTGACCTCTCAATTACAGATTTGGGGCTTGCCAGCCTACATAATTGTGTGATCCATTTCCTATGACAGTCGTGAGTTCTGACAAAATGTGTGTTGTAGAATACTGCAGTATGAGGGAGGGGAGGAGTGGTGATTGATATCAAGGATTATGGACTGGCATGACATGCTGGAATAGTGGATATTTGGGATATCTTTAATTTCCACCTCAGAGGGACCAGTGTCTTGTTGATCTTTCTAAAAGAAACTATTCATGCAAAACAAGCAGAGGTACATCTGGGTTAAGCCCAGGTTGGACATGTGCCTGTAACTTAAAAGAGTTTCTCAAAATATAATTAATCTGTTTCAGAATAACTGAGCCTATGGGTTGTTGTTGAGTGCCCTTGAGTTGGTTCTGACTCATAGTAACCCTGTACAGGGTTTCCGAGGAGCTTGAACTGCTGGCCTTCCGGTACAGTGCTTTATACTACAGGCCTATGGGTAGTGCTTGATGAAATGTGGCCCTCTTGGGGGCTCATTGGGTCAGGCTCCCTGGGATGGTGTTAAGGGGTCTGCAATATCACACATTTCTCCCTAGAGAACCACAGGCTGGGATCACTTAAGTCATCTCACCCTCTACTCCCCCATACCCTACTACCTCTGCAGGTTCTTCAGATCTTAATAAGTAAAAGGTAAAGCCCTTTCTTTCCTTTGTCAGGGTGGCAATCACTTGTCCCATGGAACATGGCCCTGGATTTGCCTTAACCCGCCATAAGCAAGATGAAGATGAGCTGATGATCCTTTTCCTGAACCACATACTCTTCCCACTGACTTCTGATCAATCCACCAGGAACAGGCTGGCCACATGGCCACAGAGGGTGGAGCCTGCAGGCTGAGTTAGGCCCCTAGGTCTAAAGTCTGAACTCCTGCTTTGGTAGGGGTCTCAGTGTTTTCCCTGACACCTGTAAGACTGGCCACTTTTCCTGTTGGGAAAAGAGAGACACCCTGGGCTTACTAAACTTCCAATGGGAGGCTCCTAAGGAGGCAGGCACAGCTTTCTGATGGGGCAGAGGCAGGGGACACGGTTTTGTGTTTTCTCTCTTTCATCCCGGTTCTCAGAGATGAAGATGCCAGGTTTGCTTCTTGTAGGGGAAAATCAAGTCTTGTTACAGCAGGAAAGGAACGTTAGTGCTACTATGAGAGAAGATAGCAACAGTCAATCAAGGGCCGGAGGGAGGACAAGGTTTTGGGGAAACCTGTGGAAAAGAAAGCACATTTTTCCCCGGGTCCCTGAAGATTAGGACTCAGGAGCTAACAGAGGCCACAGGACATGCTGGGTTCAAGAAACCCTTGGACACTACTCCCATAGGAATGTGGGCTGTTCAGCTCAGGGGCTCTGCAGAGCAGGAGAGGGATGGCGGACACCTGGCAGGGCAGACACCAAACAACTTGTCTCTTTTTCTTACTTACATCTTCATCTCCTGGCCCTGCCTGGTATGCCTTCCCTTCCAGGGTAATTTCCAAGTTTCTTCTGGAGTCTAGGCACAAAAGCTACGCAGCTCCCTGTGTTAGGTCCTGAGAATGTTCCTATTGTGAGTGCGGGCCTGGCATCAGGGACACCTTGGGAGGCTGAAGAGCCCGCCAGCTCCAAGGAAAGAGAGTGCAAGGAACCGAATAAGGTGCTCAAAGGAAATCTTTGTGACTAGGACTGAGCAGGATGACAAAAATGAGGAATAGAGACATGTGGGCTGTCATTTTGTGGACATTCAAATTATTCTGTTCTACGTTGCTCTGAAACGAAGAGGATTTCATTTTGGGCCATTCATTTCTCTGTGTGATCAAGGGATTGATTTAACAATGGGAGGGGGCTCTACATGAAGGCAAAGCAATGGATTACTCTTATATGACCTTTCACTGTCAGGTAAGCACTGGACTGTGAATCACAAGGTTGGAAATTCAAACCCACCAGTTGCTCCTTGGAATCCCTGTACAGAGTTGCAATGAGTCAGAATAGACTGGACAGCACTTAACAACAACAACAACTCATCATGATCTTGTAACTCCTTCTGAAAGATGGCCTGAGACTATGCATGTAAGGTCAGAATCCCATTTGAGAACAAGATTTCTTTGCTATGTTAATATTAATATAGGGTCCATTTTATATCAATCTCTTCTGAGATATAGAAAGAGTAGATTGAGTAACCAAGCAAGCACAATCAGAGAAAGATTGATGTCATGCTATGCAAGATCTCTAAGGAACCAGGAAACAGAAGCTGAAAAGCCACAAGGACCTTCCCACAGAACCAATACAGAGAAAAAGCTTTCCCCTAAAGCCAGCACCCTGAGTTTGGACTTCTAGCCTCTTGTTGTTGTTGTGAAGTGCTGTTGAGTCGATCCCAACCCATAATGACCCTGGGTAGGGTTTCTGAGGAGCAGCTGGTGAGCTTGAACCACTGACCTTGCAGTTCAAACGGCTTTGCAGTCTGGCGCATTAGCTCACAGCGCCACACCAGGACTCCTCAGGCCTCTTAAACTGTGAGAAAATAAATGGCTGTTTGTTAAAGCCCCCTATGTGTGGTATGTTAGAGCAGCACTACATGATTAAAACAGAATTTGGTACCCTGAGTAGGGTGCTGCTCTAACAGAGAATAAAATGTGGAAGTGGGTTGGTAACTGAGTAATGGGTAGAATCTAGAGGAATTTTCATAATAAGGTCCTAGATTGTCTTGAAGAGGCTGTCTGCAGAATGATGGCTGCCAAAGGCAATTCTGGTGGGGGCTCAGTAAGAAGTGAGGGGAGTTAGTTATAGGGACAGTCTCTATCATCTTAGAGACTATAGGGAGCTGTCAACAAAATGTTGCTAGAAGTGTTGACATTAAATGTGTTTTCAGTGAGGCTTTAAAAGGAAATGATTGCGGGGGGAGGGGGAAGTGTAGGGGGTGGGTATCTAGGATATAGCCTTTGGTTGGTGGATGATGCATGGAGGGGATTGAAACCATGGCAATGAGATGATATATGATGGAATGAATGTAAAACTAAAGTTCTCTCATGTAAACTATCATATCAACATGTGATTGGACAAAGGAGGAAGAGTGATGTTTTTTATGCAGTGGCAAGAACTTGTTTGAATTATGTTCAAATATTTGGTGTAAGATAGAACTTATAAGTGATAAACTTGGGTATTTGTCTGAGATGTCTAAGCAAGATCTTAAATGCACCATAGTGTCTCCTTGCCATTTACAGTAAAATGCAGGAGGAAAGAGCTGGACTTAACAAAGAAGTATGCAAAATGAAACAAGAACACAAAGCTTTGGAAAATTCTGTTGTCCAAACTAAGGGCATTTGCCCTCAAACTCTCACCAAGAACTTGGTGATGCAATCTTTAGCTAAAGAGATTAAGGCTGTGACTACCACAGCAGAAAACTTATCAACTTAGACAGATGAAACAAAGGTGTATAAATGGCATGACAGAGCATCAACCTCCTTCCTCTAACTTCATGAGCGGAAGAAGAGAATCCAGATCAGCAGTCCAAGGCAGATTCTTATGAGATGAAGGTGAAACATACCTCCATCCTTCAGCCTTTACTGTGACATCAACCATCCCTTCCACGGCACTCTCTATTACTCTGCTGGGTTTGATAATTCATTACAATGGCCACACAGAACTCATGGAGAGTACTCAGGATAACAAGGTTTATTAGGGAGGTACCAGGTTACAATTCAGGATCAGGAACCACTCAGGATACAGTTCTTCAACTAGGATAGTCTCTTTTTCAGCTATGCCCATAGGCATGCCTCACTCTGGCCCTCATCCTCTTGGTCTGACCTTTGCTTGGGCAAGCATTTCTAAGCTCTTTAGCTTTGTAATAAGTGCCAAGAGGCATCCCAGTCTACCAGGAAGCATCTTATCTGAAGGCACTCAACTCTCTTGCTCCCTGGGTCAGGATGTCCCCGTGTAATTGCCTTGTTCCATGGGCTGTGAAGCTCATTGCTTCCTCTCCAGCTGGTCTACTGGTTTTGCTGCTGCCATTTCTCTGCCACCACGTCTCACCATCTGGCACCATCTCCTGTGTTACAGTGCCCCCTCTCTCTGTCTCCTGTGTCTAGGAAGTTCTCAGCACAGGTACCCCAGGCTCATAGGATGTACTCCACTCCTGTCTTGAGATCTCCCCCTTTTTACCACTGGGATGACAAAACTGACCAATCTCTTCCTTAGGGCGTCAGCTGTTGGTTTCAGCCCTATAAGAGTGCCATACACTTTATTTACATTATTAGCAAGCTATCCAATCCCCTTGGTGAGTTACAAGATCCTGGTGAGACAGACCATACAAAATAATCCATCACACAGCAGAAAGAGGTCTGCCTGCCTCTTGGAATTCTACAGGCAGGAAACAAGTCAAAGGAGCTATATCTGTTGTCCTCCAAGGAAAGAAAACATCCCTGGGGTAGCTTAGAAATCAGAACTGTTGGAAGAAACACTGGAAGCAGGGCAGACTCCATTTCAAAGAGTGAAGACACAATCTCCTAGGTTTCAAAAGGTGGGACTATGGCCTCCTAGGTTTCAAAGGTCAGATTCCCACCAACTCAGTTCCAGAGTACGGGCTGCTATTTAGATGGGCTGAGAGGATGTAGTCACTACCCAAAGCTAAGGGAGTAGGAATATTATACCCAAGGAGCAGGAGAACAAAGACTACTGGAGCTGAGAGGGTGGGGTCACCAGTCAGATGTACTAGAACAGGGTCACCTGAAATCGAGGTGTGAAGCTTTCATATCAGTGGACCTGAAAGGTGAAGTCACCCAAGGCTAAGAGATCTACACTCTGAATCTGGAAAGCATGGCCAACACCCAGGTCCTTGCCCAGATGGTCTCAAAGAACAGAGGATTATTTTCAAACCTTGAAAATGAATGTTATGTGTTCTGTTGGGTTTTAGATTTGCTTGGCTCCCACTATCACTTCTTTCCTTCCGACTTCTCCCACTCGTAATGGAAATGTCTACCTTATTAAGTCTGTTCCACTATTGTGCTTTGGAAGCAGACAACTTGGAAGTAGATCAGTTTGCTTTTGTTAGGTGTTGTACAGTCTGTTCTGACTCAGAGTGACCTGACGCATAGCAGAATGAAATACTGCCCAGTCCTACACTATCTTTACAATTGTTGTTATGTTTGAGCCTATTGTTGCTGCTACTGTCAATCCATCTCATTGGACGGTCTTCCTCTTTTTCACTGACCTTCTACTTTACTAAGTATATCAAGCATGACATCCTTTTCCAAGGACTGGGCCCTCCTGACAATATGTCCAAAGTATGAGAGATGAAGTCTCGCCATCCTCGACTCTAAGAAGCATTCTGACTGTACTTCTTCCGACACAGATTTATTTGTTCTTCCGGCATTTTGTGGTACTTGCTGTATTCTTTACTAACACCATAACTTAAATGCATAATTTTTCTACAGTCTTCCTTATTCACTGTGTAACTTTCAAAAGCATATGTTGTTGTTGTTGTTAAGTGCCCTTGAGTCATTTCTGACCCATAGCGACCCATAGGGTTTCCAAGGATACCATGGCTTGGGTATGGGACATCTTAATCCTCAAACTGACATCTTCGCTCTTGCACACTTTAAAGAGGTGTTTTGCAGCAGATTTGCCTAATGCAATATGTCTGATTTCTTGACTGCTGAGTGTTGTTCCATGTGCAAAATGAAGACTTTGACAACTTTTGTCTTTTATCCATGATGCTATTTATTGGTCCAGTGGTGAGGATTTTAGTTTCTTTATATTGAGGTGTAACTCATACTGAAGGCTGTAGCCTTTGATCTTCATCAGTAAGTATTTTAAGTTCTTTTTGCTTCCTGCAAGTGAGTGAATCCAACACTGCATCAGTTTGTTGAAACATTTCAATTGGTATTTTGTCAATTCTTGGAGTCTTTTTTTTTTTTCTTTTTCCAGTTCCTTCAGTACAGTTTGGACTTCTTCCTTCAATACTTGATCATATGGTACCTTTTGAAATAATTGAACTTTGACTAATACTTTTTGGTATAGTTGTGCTTGCTCTGTGCTGTCAAGGCAGTTCCGACTCATATTGGCCCTGTGTAGGATTTCCAAGAAGCAGCTGGTAGTTTTGAACTACCTTTGCAATTAGCAGTCTAGTGCTTATCCACACCAGCTCTCCTTTGGTACAGTAACTCTGTGCATTCCTTACATCTTTTTTTAAATACTCCCTTCCTTATTTAGTATTTTGCCCATAGGATAGTTCAGTATTGCAACCCAAGGCTTGAATTTTTTTCTTCAGCTCTTTCAGCTAGAGAAATGCTGAGTGTGTTCTTCCCTTTTGGTTTTCTAACTCCAGGTCTATGTGCATTTTGTTATAATGCTTTGCTTTGTCTTCTTCAGTTGCCCTTTGAAAATTTCTGTTTTCTTTTTCTTTTACTTTATCATTTCTTCCAGGCACTTTAGCTTCTCTACATTCAAGAGCAAGTTTCAAAGCCTCTTTTGACATCCATTTTGGTCCTTTCTTTCTTTCCTACCTTTTTAAATGAACTTTTGCTTTCTTCCTGTATGATGCTTCTTCCTGTATCAAACAAATCTTCTGGTTCTCAGTCATTAATTAGTGTCTAATACATCACATTTATTCTTGAGATGGTTTTTAAATTTAGGTGGGATATATTAAAAGTCATGTTTTGGCTTTTCTGGACTCGTTTTAATTATCTTCAACTTCAGCCTGAACTTGCATATGAGCAACTGGTAGTCTGATCCACAATCTTCTCCTGGCTTTATTTTGGCTGATGATATGGAGCTTTTCCATCCTTTCACCCCACAGATGTAGCCAATTTGATTCCTGTGTATTCCATTTGGTGAAACTCATACGCATAGTTGCCGCTTATGTTGCTGAGAAAAGTATTTATAATGAATAAGTCATTGATCTTGCAACATTCTATCATGCTCTCTCTGGCATCATTTTTATCATCAAGGCCATATTTTCTAATTACAGATCCTTCCTCCTCTTTGTCTCTAATTTTCAATTTCCAATCACCAGTAATTGTTTGATCAATTTCAGACTGAAGACATTGGTAGAAGCCTTTAGTGTCACCAATGGCGTTGATGATTGGTGCGTACATTTGAATGATAGTGGCATTAACTGGTCTTTCTTGTAGGTGTATGGATGTTATACTATCAGACAGCATTATACCTCAAGGTAGATCTTTTTCTTTTACATGTTTTATTGTGGATTATGTGATAGTTTACATGGGAGAACATTAGCTTTACATTCATCCTATCATATATCATTTCATTGCCATGATTGCAATCCCCTCCATGTATCATCAAACAACTAAAGGGTATACCCTGCAAGCCTGTCCCCAGTCATTAGCACACAGCCCCTCTCCCTCTCTGGGTTTAAAGTCCCCAGCCGCTCCATCTCTCCACATCATCATCTCTGCCTCCATCTCTGGCATCACTGTTTCTCTGGGTAGGGTCCCGCACTCCACTCTTCTCCCTTGATGGTCCCAGGGACATCTGCTCCTGGACTGCAAAGTCAACCACTCCCCTCCTTTTGCTACAAAACATCTACCTTTACATTTACAACCCTCCCAGTCAGTCCTGATAACAATTATTCACTATTGTACCACAAGAGTCCTATCTCCATCCCCTTTCATCAGCCCCGCCCAGAAAGATTGGATGCTACTCAGTGGAGATTCTATCCTCCTCTGCACCCTCTGGATCTAGGCTCCCTCTTGATAGCATGTAAGTCAGTCACTTCTTGCCTTTGTAGTCCCCATTTTGGGTAGCCAATATCCAAGTTGCCCATCCCTGTCTACCCTGTGTATTGAGGGGTGGGAATGGTCCTTGCTGTAGAGATTTGGTCTTGTGAGCTACTGCATCCATAGGTGTAGGTCAAGTTAATCAAATTGTATCAGATTGCTCTTTTTTTCCTCTTCTTTCTTCTTCTAGTCGAGTTTTGATCATCCAGCCATTGAAGCCAGGTCAGGTGGGTATTATCTGTAAGTGTGGGTGTTCTTGTGCATATACCCTCTCTTTTTATCAGCTGGACACTTCACTCTCCACTCTAGTCCTCTGTGGCTATGTCACGGACTCTGGGCCCAAGAGTCCCTAGGTCTTGCCACATTGCTGGCCAACCAGGTCTCCACTCAGGTTCATAGGAGTCTATTGAACGTTGTAGGGCTTAGCTTGCAGCTTCATTGCTATTTTTCCCTCACTTCCCCTTATCTGTGACCAATGTGGTCACCAATCAGAGCTCATGTCTGCTTGTGTATTCCCCTTGAGTCTTAGTCTTGGAAGGGGGTTTGCCCTGAGGGGATCCAACCACTTGCCTTGATGTCTCCTAGATGAGCAACTTGCTTGTTCTTATAGTAGTCAGTCAGACTGTCATTACTCTTTTTTATTTTTCCTGTAGGTCTTTCTTTCAAGAAGTATATTCTGTTCTTCTAGTTACTCCAGGCTGGTCTGCTTGCCTTTCAAGTGGAGATTTCCCACCTTACAAGATTCTGGATGGGGGTCAGGATTCTACCTATGGTCTTATGCAATGCAAAGGCTCCGCAGGAAGTCTCCCTCAAGGTAGATCTTGAAACACTCTTTTTGATGATGAATATGACCCCATTTCTCTTAAATTTGTCATTCTGGGCATAGTGAGCCATATGATTATCAGATTAAAAATGGACAATACCTGTCCATTTCAGTTCATTAATGCCTAGGCTATTGATCTTTTTCATTCAATTTCATTTTTGACAATTTCCAGTTTTCCAAGACTCATACTCTATACATTTCATGTTCCAATTATTAATGGATGTAGCTGTTTCTTCTCATTTTGAGTTGTGCCCCATCAACAAATGAAGGTCCTGAAAGCTTTGCTCCATCTTTCTCAGTAAGTTCAACTCTACTCTGCAACTCTTTCCCAGTCATATTTTGAGGACCTTACAACCTGAGGGGCTCATCTTCTGGCACTATACCTGACAATGCTCCATTGCTCTTCATAAGGTTTTCAGTAGCTAATCATTCATAAATGATCTGCCTCTCCTTCTTCCTAGTCTGTCTTTGTCTGGCAGTTCTGCTGAAACCTGTCCATCATAGGTGACCCTGCTGATATTTAAAATACCAGTGGCATAGCTTTCAGTGTCACAGTGACTCATAAGCCATGACAGTACAACAAAATGACAGATGAGTGGTGGTGATGAGAATATCTAGATTTCACAAGTTCACAGATGAAGGAGAATTCTACCCCAGATGGAATATCCCTAAAGCCTCATCCATATTCTATTTAGATGATTCAGAAGATGACATTTTAGACTGGAAGTTAAGACTTTGGGGATGATGTGATGGGACAAGTGTATTTTACATGTAGGAAGTATGTGAATTTTGGGGGGCCAAAGGGTGGAATGTTATGGATTGAACTTTCCACCCAAAATATGTGGTGTAAATCCTAACAGTCTCATTTGAGAAAGTTTTCTTTGTTAGGTTAGTGATGCAGTATGGTGTGTCTTAAGTCAGTCTCTTTTGAGATATAAAAAGAACAGATTAAGCAAGTAACCAAGCAAGCAAGCAGAGATGGGGAAGATAGATGCATTGTCACATAAGGTCTCCAAAGAACTGAGCAACAGGAGTTGAAATGAGACAAGAACCTTCCCAGAGTGAACATAGAGAACGATCCTTCTCTTGGCACCCTCCTAAACTGTGAGAAAATAAATTTCTGTTTGTTAAAGTCATCCACATGTGTTATTTCTGTTTTAGCAGCACTAGATTGCTAAGACAGCAGAAACCTTATGAATGGCTACAGAACATTGTCAGATAGTATCAGAATATTGAATGATGAATAGCACCAGAATATTGTCAGATATAGTAATGGAAGATGAGCACCTCAGGGTGGAAGGCACTCAAAATGCAACAGGGGAAGAGTTCCCTCCTCAAAGTAGAGTAGACCATGACAACGCAAATGCAGTAAAACTTCAGGACCTTCATTTGCTGATGGGCACAATGCCAATTGAGGAGAAACAACTGATCCATGGGATCCATGGCTATTGAAAGCCATGAGTACACATGAGAGGGTAACATGTCCTTTGGGACATGGAAGGTTTGCTTTGGCCACCGTCCCAGACCTTACTCTATTGGTCTCTTCATTTGTATCCTTTTTGATATAATTAAACTATAATAGCCCACCACTGGTCTGTCAGTTTGTCACACTGTGGTGGACTTTGTGCTGCTGTGATACTGGAAGATATGTCATCCGTATATTTAATACCGGCAGGGTCACCCATGGTGGACAGGTTTCAGCTGAGCTTCCAGACTAAGACAGATTAGGAAAAGGGAAAGGCAGACTACTTCTGAATGGTGAGCCACAGAAACCCTTATGAATAGCAGTGGGACACTGTCTAATAGCACCAGAATATTGAATACTGAAACATGATGAAAAGCACCAGAATATTGTTAGATATAGTGCCAGAAGATGAGCCTCTCCCATTGGAAAGGGAAGCGCTACCTCCTCAAAGTAGAGTTGACTGTGATGATGCAAATGGAGTAAAGCTTTTGGGACATTCATTTGCTGATGGGGCACAACTCAAAAGAAGAAACAGCTGCAAACGTCCATTAATAATCAGAACCTGGAATGTATGAAATATGAATGTAGGAAAACTGGAAGTTGTCAAAAATGAAATGATATCCTAGGCATTATTGAGCTGAAATTGTCTGGTATTTGCCATTTTGAATCTGACAGTCATATGGTTTACTATGCTGGGAATGACAAATTAAAGAGGAATGACATCATATTCATCATCAAAAAGAATATTTCAAGATGTAGCTTGAAGTCTCATGCTGTCTGTGATATGCCTACAAAGAAGACCAGACTTGTGGTGTGGTGCTGTAGGATCAGCACTGGGCTGCAAACCAAAAAATCGGCAATTTAAATCCACCAGTTGCTCCTCAGAAATCCTATAAAGGGTCACTATGAGTCCAAACTGACTGAACAGCACTAAACAACAACAATCAGTTAATACCATTATTATTCAAATTTATGCATCAACTACTAAAGCCAGTGATGATGAAAGTGAAGAATTCCACCAACTTCTTCAACCTGAAATTGATCAAACGTGCAATCAAGATGCACTAATAATTATTGGTCTTTGAAATGCAAAGTTTGGGAACAAAGAAGGATCAGTAGCTGGAAAATAATGGCTTTGGTGACAGAAGCAATGCTGGAGATTGCATGATTGAATATTGCAAGATCTTACGCTGAAAGAACTGAAGAGAAAAATTAAGCCTCAACTTGCACTATTGAAGAATTCTATGGGCAAAATATTGAATGATGCAGGAAGCATCAAAAGAAGATGGAAGGAATACATACAGAGTCTCTGTACCAAAAATAAATGGTTGATGGACAACCATTTCAAGAGATAGCATGTGATTAAGAACCAATGGTACTGATGAAGTTCAAGGTGCACTGAAGGCATTGGCAAAGAACAAGACTCCAGGAATTGATGGAATACAAATTGAAATCTTTCAACAAACTGATGCAGCACTGAAGGCACTCACTCATCTATGCTAAGAAACTTGGAAGCCAGCTACTTGGCTAATTGACTGGAAGAGATCCATGTTTATGCCCATTTCAAAGAGAGGTGACCCAGTGGAATGCAGAAATCATCAGACAACATCATTATTATGACATGCAGGTAAATTTTTGATAATTCAAAAATGGCGACAACAGTATATTGACAAGGAATTGTCATGCGGATCTTGCTGATGTCAGGTGGATCTTGGCTGAAAGCAGAGAATACCAGAAAGATGTTTCCCTGTGCTTTACTGATTATGCAACTGTTTGGATCATAACAAGCTAGGGATAACATTGTGGAGGAAAAGTATTCCAGAACATTTAATTGTGCTCAATGGGAATTTGTACATATGTCACTGACTCTGGGCCCACACTGCTGGCCAACCCGGTCTCCACCCAGATTCACAGGAGTCTATTGAACATTGTAGGGTTTAGCTTGCAGCTTCATTGCTGTTTTTCCCTCACTTCCCCTTATCAGTGACGAACGTGGTCACCAATCAGAGCGTGTATATTCCCATTGAGTCTTAGTCTTGGAGGGGACCCAACCACTGGCCTTGATGTCTCCTGGGCAAGCAGCTTGCTTGTTCTTGTAGTAATCAGTTGGACTGCCTACATTGTTTTTTATTTTTCCTGCCAGTCTTTCTTTCAAGAAGTATCCTCTGTTCTTCTAGCTGCTCCAGGCTGATCTGCTTGTCCTTTCAAGTGGAAATTTCCCACCTCAGAAGATTCTGGATGCTGTTCAGGATTCCACCTATGGCCTCCTTCCCTGGGCACATTGTAGCCCCATTTTAGGTATTCCAATCAGTTATAGGCAGAAGATGGACTTACAAGCTTTCTATGGTGATATTTTTGGCTATTCCTTTCTCTCTTCCTCAAGTGTCTATTTTATAATGGTATGCCAGGGAATCCAAGATTCAAAAGACAGCCAAGCATCTTAACATTATTTCCCCCATTCCAAAGATGTCTCAATCCCTGTATCCCAGAGCCCTATTGTTCCAAGGTTGTGCATACATCATTATTTACCTCTGTCTCACTTAGCCCATGCAAACCTGCTTGTTTTCCTGTCTGCTTTTTCCTTCCATTCCCCTCCCACTTCTTGTGTATTGGCCCCCTCACTAGCACCCAAAGTATCCTGTGTCTATTCCCTGCCCTGTGCTCCACCTTCCCCTCCCTCCCCTCACCCAACCCCTCACATCCCAGTTACCTGCAAAGAATGCCCCCCCTTTTAGTATGGGTTTTTTCTTAGTTTTTTACAGTAGTGGTCCTATGCAGTATTTCTCCTTCTGTGACTGATTAATTTCACTCAACATAATGTCCTCAAGGTTCATCCATGTTAGGTGGTGGCTTGCAGCTTCCTTGTTATTCTTCAAGGTAGCATAATACTCCATTGTGTGTATGTACCACAGTTTGTTTATCCATTCTTCAGTTGATGGGCACTTAGGCTGTCTCCATCTTTTTGCTAACGTAAATAGTGCTGTTATGAACATTGGTGTGCATATATCAACTCGTGTTATGGTTCGCGTTTCTTGTGGGTAAATACCAAGTAGAGGAATTGCTGGATCATAAGGTATTTCTATTTCCAACCTTCTGAGGAAGCGCCATATTGCTTCCCGGAGAGGTTGGACCATTTTGCAGTCCCACCAGCAATGCAGGAGCGTCCCAGTCACTCCACAAAACCTGCCAGCATTTATTGTCCTCTACTTTTTTGATCTTTGCTGTTATTTCTGGTGTGAGACGATATCTCATTGTTGATTTGGAAAAAAATCATATTATCTTTTCATTCTATTTTTTCACTAACTTTTTGCAGCCCCCTCACACAGGTGGGCTCTCACACTTGAGTGTGCACTTCTCAAGGGCTTCTAAACATACTGGACGAGTTGTATGTATGTGTAGAACTGAGGCTATAAAAAAATAAAGTGTCCAGAATTGCAAAAAGAAAGCAGACTGCAAAAGAAACACCCATGCATTGTTACAAGGAAATGCAAAGGTGGCATTTTGCTTTTGACCACTGAGGTGCCTCCTATCACCTCTCCACTGTCGCCTTGTCACCAAGTCCATCAGGCCCATGCTCAGGCCATGGGCCCAGGAGACTGACTGGGGCCTGGAGATAGGGCTGTATGGAGGTGGGTGGGAAGGAGCTCAGCCTGGCTGCTGGGGAGTGAATCACATTTCCATGTGACGAGTGCAGTTCGCACTTTGTAAGAGAACAGGGAGCAGCCGGAGCCTGACTTTTCTAAATATACCAGGCAAGTGAAACAGTCTCTTGGCTCTGAGCTGAGATTCCTGATGGATAGATGCATGGCCACAGGCCGGCAGGTCTTTCTTGGATTCCACATTTGTTACAATTTCTCAGGTTGTGTTTCTCAGACTGGGGGAAGAGGGGCTACTGCACGGAATGCAGATTCAAGAAGGACCCACCGACTTCCATTCCTGTAGTAACTCTGGGAAAGTCACATAGGCCTGGGCTAAACTGTATAAACCATGCAGCTTTGGGGCTAGAGGGGGCCACTTGAACCCCCTTGAGGTCCACCACAAACTCCTCTCTTCCTCTTGCCCTGTCCTCCCAAGGCTGCCTGGCACATAGACACCTGTCATCCTCTAGAAATGGGCACTATCTGAGATCCTTCCAGGTTCTGGAAAGGTCTCCCCCAATTCTACAGCTCCCTAGAAAATCTATACCTGAAGCCAGAGGGTGGGCAGCTAAGTCTCAGCCTTCTATGGCAGGAAACTGAGGTGTCTCAGGGAGTATGGAATCCCCTAGTGGGCACGCCCAGATGCAGGATGGGACGTGGGGGTTGGCGGAAGCCACTGTCTGTGGGAAGTTCCCGTTTTCTCCTTGGCATCAGCTTCCAACTGAAGACCAGTGGAACTTTAGGTGACAATGCCAGGCTAGGGCCCTCTCCGGCTCTGAAACACCATGATTCTCTTGTCCACAGTATGTGGGCTGGGTGTGATGACAGGTGCAGGGAGGGAGGGACTGTGCAGTCTCCACAGAACAGGCAGGCAGGGCTGTCATCTGCCCCTTACTTGGAATATGGAGTGAAGCAGTCTGCGGTCAGTGCTTGCTGAAAGGCAGAGAGCTTCCTGTGAGAGGAGAGCTTGATGAGCTATCCTAATGCTGGTGTGGATCTAAAGAAATGTATGCTTTAGAGTGTGGTCAGGATGTCCACAGCAGCAGGCCCTCGCTCCACTGTTCTGCCTGGCCATCAGCTGTGGCAGAGAATCCGCTTGCAGGCCAGCGAGAATCCCCTGTAAGCAGACTAGCAGCTGGCAGCAGCTTTGCTGATACCAGATCCGTGCCTGAAGAAACACCTGGAGGTGAGAGCCAAGTGGTGCTGAAGACCTGACAGGTGTTCAGAGTATGAAGGTCATCAAAGGTTTTAAGGATATGTTCCAGGGTCTGCTCAAGAGCTACAGAGAGTCACTGAAGGCTTTGAAATGGAAAAATGTGAAAACATTTATATCTTAAAAGGGTATTTCAGCTGCTGTGTGGGAAATGGACTTGGGGTGAGTGAAAGCTGAGCCATCATTAGGAGGTTACTGGTGGGGCTCAGGTGAGATGGTGGCTTGGACAAGAGAGCTGTTGTTATTTGTTGTGAAGTGCTGTTTAGTAAGTTCCCACTCAGGCTTTCTGAGGAGCGGCTGGTGGGTTTGAATGGTTAGTAGGGCAATGCTTACTCTACAACGCCACATCAGGAGCTGATGGACTCAAGAAATTCTTAGTAGATAGAATCAACAAGATTTAGTGACCGATTAGAAAGGTGAAGTGAAGACTTGTGAAAAAGGAAATCCCCTAGGTTCCTGGCTTGAGCAACTGGTGGATAGGGGTGTGACAGACTGCAAGAGGTAAAAAGCGGACAACGAGGAGGGAAAGAATTTTGTTGGAGGGAGGAAGTTTCATTTTGGATAGATTGAGTTTAAGGGGCCTAAGCTGGAGTCCTGCTGTAGTGTTGTGGGATAATGCACTGGGCTGCAAGGTCTTCAGTTCAAATCCATCAGCCGCTCCTTGGAAACCCTATACAGGGTCACTGAGTCGAAAACAACAGCATTTAACAACAATGTTGTTGGGTGCCATGGAGTTGGTTCCAACACATAGCAACTCTGTGTAGGGTTTCTGAGGAGAGGCTGGTGGGTTTCAACGGCCTACAGCTCTACAGCAGATGTTTAATGGAGACCTAACTGGAGACTGCAGCAAGGCTCTGACACAGAAGCAGGCTTGGAGCATCTGCATGGATGTGGAGCTGGACACCATGGCAGTCACTCCTTCCTCCCGCTCCTGCTTTACATACCTATAGGAACCTCGCTGGGCAGGGTCAGGACTGGACTGAAGTTTCCAGATAAGGTCACATTGGGGCCTGAGTGCACCCTAAACCTAGCACTTGATCCAAAGAGGGCAGCTGGCTGATGTGGAAATGTGTACTCCAGCTGCCTCACCTTCTGATTTAGCTTAGGTGGTTTACATGACTTCTCTCAATTTTAGTGTTGTCAACTAATTCAAGAAAACCAACCACCAACAGTGTGAGCCCAAAAGACCATGTCCGTGGGCCATTTCTACTGTGAAGAACCACTGGTCAGCACTTCTAGTTTGAAGTGAGAAGAGGGGCAAGGACAGAACTCTGTGATCAGGAAGCCTAAGGCAATGCTCTTCAAAATTGGTCCATAAGCCCCTGACACTGGGCTTGTCTCACACTGTGGACCCCCAGCTCCATGTTCAGAGATTCAGATGCAATAGCTCTGGGGTGGAGCCCAGGAATCTAATTTCTAACAAGCACCATGGGTGATTCTTGATGCACACTTAAGTCTGAGAACCTGTGAGTTGGGGTGGGGATAGACAGAGGAGATGGAGGAAGATTGGTCAGGGGCGTAGGAGAAACCAGACCAGGTCAGCAAGAGTAAGATAACTACAAAAAAGATGGTTGTATTGTAACCATGGCAATTAAACGATATATGATAGGCTGAATGTAAAGCTAATGTTCTTCTATATAAACTATCACATAATTCACAATAAAACATTTAAAAAAAAAAAAAAAAAGTTGCCTAGGGGTCAAATGCTGATGGGCAGGCAAAATTTGCTTCCTGGTAAAGGAGTCCTAGTGTGCTGTAGGTTAATGTGCCAGATTGCAATGCAAGGTCGGTGGTTCAAGCTCACCAGCTGCTCCTTGGAAACCCTATACAGGGTCGTTGTGGGTCGGAACCGACTCAACAGCACTTTACAACAAGGATTCCAAGACTCTTCTCCATTCTCACAACATGTCTTTCCTCCTCCTCAAGGAAAAGGAATACTAATCTTAATGGTCAAGTGCTGAGATCCTGATAAAGTCACGTTTATGAGTGAGTAGAGTGGACATTAAGAGATCGGCGATGCACACGGGTGTGGCTCTCTTTCTCCCATGCAGCCTTACTAGTAACCAGAGCTGCATCTGATCTTTTCCATCAGATGCTTTCTAGTCCTTCCTAGCCACAACCTAGAGCAGCTTGGTGTCCAACATGGCAGCACAGCCTCTCCATCTGATTATTCCTTTCCCAGAATGGATGGTGTGCTGGGCCAGCGTTTATCCCTACGACAGTGGTGAGTTCTAAGTGCTGACATGAAAAACAGGATAGGGTGAGGTGGAGGGTGAGCAGAGCAGAATTCACACATTTCTCTTCTTCTAAGCTACTACCTCTCACTAGTGCAGGAAAGCAGGAGTGTTCTGAGTGGTTCTGCCTTGTTTACAACTCTACCTTGGGGCTCAAGCCACAGTTAACCACAGCACTGTTGGTTTGACTTTGTTTCTTTCATATACACCTTCGCTGGGGATTCATAGAAACAAGAGGTCTAGACTAGAAATGGGTATTTTTGAGTTTCTCAGTCTACTTCAAAATCTAGTGTGTACTAGATTTCATAACGAGGTCCCCAAAGACCTTGACTAGAACAAGCATACCAGGCTGTCATGAAGAGGAGTAGGAGGGGAAGACAGAGAAAAATCTTCTCAGAGAAGTGGAGGAGTAAGGATGGAAGGCAAGGTACTTGATGGGAAGGAACTGATGAAGAGGAGGTACAGAGAGAGAGGAACATAGTAACAGGTCCCCAAGAACTGGAAGGAGGGGCTAGTTTTCAAATGGAAACATCTAGAGCCTGGAAGAAGCGCTGGCTTTGATAAAAGATCACCCCTTTCATTTAACAGGAGAAAACACAAAAGATGAGTCTAGCACAGACTAGTTGATAGGTCTGGTAGCAGGAAATGGAAGTACTGTCTGATGGCTCTGTTTTCTCTGTAAAAATGGGGATGATATTCTGGGTTGAGGATTTGAGTCAGTAGTTTCAGAAGCAGAGGGAGAGAACATGAAACTCAAGGTCACTGAGCTGCGCAGGGGGCCCCAATGGTAAATGGCCAAGGGGTGTGATTGACTCAGCTTGGAGGTTTGCCAGGTGGATGCACTGAGAGGGCAGTGGGTAAGGAGGCTGAAGACAATGGTGGACAGTGGATCCTAGAGTCCAGCAGCAGGGAGCTGATGGAAAAGGCTGAAGGGCCATGGACCTCAGGGAAGAACAGGGTTATGGAGCTGGAGCATCAGATGGGGATAGAGGGTAGGCAACTGCTAGTTCCAGCTCTGTATCTATCAATGTCCCCAGCTACAACACACACCTTCTCTGGGCCTGTTTCCTCTGCACAGAATGCTGGCAGAAGACAGTCCCTGCCCTGGTACATGAAAGCAGGCAACCCAGACCAAAAGGCAGTCTCAAAAACTAGCTAAGGAGCTCTGCTGGCACAGCGGGGTACATTTAGGGGGCACCAAGGGAGAAAGCTGGAGGTGTCTTGGAAACTCTATGGAGCAGTTCTACTCTGTCCTGTATGGTTGCTATGAGATGGAATTGACTCAGTGACAGTGGGTGGGCGGGTCTAAATCAGATAACCAGGCACATGTGACCCTAGCTGACATCACATGGTGACAATTGGGAATGAGGGTGAAGGTGGAAGACATGGAGAGCCTCAAGGAAGACAGGAGCCTGAGTGACTGGCCTCTGTGCTGGGAACTGAGGTTTAGGATGTTAAGCTGGGTTGCACCAATGGACTGCTAGTCCCAGCCTGGGCCTCCCACATGGACACTAGGAAAAAGCAAAGAGTCGCTGTGAGCTGGAACCACTCCAATGGCACCTAAGAAAAACAGGAAGCAGCACATGGTAAACAGACTCCATCTAGGTGTGCTGACACCTATTCAGTAACTGTGGTTTATTAGAAGAGAAAGAAACCCACTGGGAAACACCCCCTGCCCTGCTCCCTATTCCATTTCCTTCTGGGATAGGTTAACAATCTCTGACAGGGGAAACCATCATCAATAGATGGATATTTTTCAAAGTGTGTTGAAGTAGACTTGATCCTGAAGATATTTCAAGGACAAAGGTCAGAAATAGATTTGGGAAATAATGACCTGCATCTCCCTCTTGGACATTCACAAACTGCATTTTTCAGGACCTAAAAAGTTTAGCAGGAGAGAGAACTTTAACTTTTTCAACCAGAGACTGTTTCCTAACATACTTATACTTCTCTCAGAACTTAATGTTTATGGATTTCACTTTAACACTGTTGTTGTTGTTAAGTGCCGCAAGTCAGTTCTGACTCATAATGACCCTGTATAGGGTTTCTGAGGAGCAGCTGGTGGGTTTGAACCACCAACCTGTGGTTAGCAGTCCAGTGGTTATCCTACAGCTCCACACCAGGACTCCCACTTTAACATACATGAACTAAATAAACCAACCACCCCTGTAAAATAGAACTATTAGCCTAAGTCCAATCAATTAGCTATGGTTGTTGATGGACATTCTCCACTTTGGGTATCTTGGTTATCTGTTGGGCACATCCACAATTGGTGTCATTCAAACAGCTGTGTCTCTTGAAGACTTTTAAGCCTGTTAAAGAGTAAGAATACTCCATGGTACAAATAGATGCATTTAAATCTGTGAGAAAAACCACAGTCCAAGAATTAAGTTAACTCAAATCTAGAGTGTACTGAACATGCTGCAGACAAGAATTCCCTGGTCCAGACACAGCCTTATAAGGTGCCCTGACATTTTCTCATGGCCCAAGCCACTCGCTAAAAATATCTGGAGGCAGAATCAGAGTGGGACCTGACTTCCCTGAACATTTCAAGTATTAACAAGCAGGCTCTCCATTAACTAGGAGTGATAACACCTGCTTTATGACCCAGCAATGTCAGTTGTTTTTGGCATTTTAAAACCAAGTAGTGTGCAGGATCCCTGATGGAGTAAGTCTCTGCAGCCAGTAGATAAAAGGGATTGAGCTGTATGTCTTGTACCCAAGCTGGTTTCTTTAACAAGTGTTATGTCCTGTATGCTTGCCGAATCTTCTTTAAACTCTGCCTGCCTTTGCTTTTTAAGGAGAATAAATGTACTTGACTAATTTTCATTAGCGTGCCTTTCTGCTCCTTCTGAGTTCTTGGACTGAAGTGATTTCCCAAATTCCTTTTACAACCCAGGGCTCTGGATCGCTTGTGACGTGCTGCCCCCATGTGGGAAAGATCAGCTATGACACAATGAAAGCGGAAGTGATGTTCGTGGCTTTAACCAAGTACAGCATCTGGAAACACATCTGGATCAATGCACAGAGAACTACAGAGAGATGGTTCAACACTGCCATGGTAATGAGTCCATGCTCTGTAATTAGGGTGCAGAAAATACAGTTTTCCATCAAAAAATGATTTATGAAACGGATACAAGTTGCTTGAGTCCACAGCCTCTCACACATATTTTAGCATTTGCAAATCAAATGTTAAGTCTTTTAGGATGAATTGCCTCTTGTGGGAATAAGGGATAATTTTGGTAATATGACTGACCCTTATAACACTAAGGGTATCTCAGTCTTAAAAAAAAAAAAAATTAGTCTCTCGCATGTTTAAAAGAAACTGATGGTCACAAACCACACATTCTCCTAACTCTGGTTCTCAGTTGTAGATGGGAATGTTAATAGGTATGGCTATTTTTGGTAATGTTGTTTAGAACAGTTTCTTCGCCACTAAACTGTGTAACAATGAGTCAGGCTGGAATTTTTATTTTATTTTCTTCCTCTCCTTTTTAATAAGATGGGGAATTGCAAAGTTAGTTTTCATTCTTGTTAAACGGAACAGAACAACGCAGCAGTATTTTTGGAATGCTGTGTGTAACAGTAGGTCTCTTAATTATTCCACTGGTAATTCCTTCAGGCTAGGGCTTATGTTAACATAGTATGCATAATTGCCACAAATTATGACAATGACAAATTAGAAAGCCCCAGCTTCCCATTACCACCCTAAGATTATAAAGGTTGTATTTGCTGGGTCATCTCTGCTATTAACTTTACCATCTGTTCCTTGGTAATCGACGAAATCATTTTCTTTTTTCCTAAATGAAAATCCTCTTGTGGAAACGGAGTGGATTCTACATGAGAAGAGAGGTGCTTCTAACCTGTGTGTGGGTTCTGTTGAAGCCGTGATTGGAAGGCACATGGAAAGAAAAGAGCCCCCTTTGGACTAAAGACAACTTTTTCTTTCTTTTTTTTCCCCAAAGGCTTCCTACCCTCGCCCTCCCGCCCCTCCGCCCCAAATTTTGATGAAAAAGTTGGAAAAAATCCCCAAAAAACAGAGAACGCAAGAGAATCATACATGATCAACATATATTCCAACACCCTAGGTTTCAAAATCGCAAAAATTTGTTTTGTCTTATTTGTGTGTACATAAATATATGGGTCTTTCTGGATCATTTGCAAGTAGGCAAAGACGTCACTCTAAACAGTGAAGATGGTCTCTGAGAAAGACCCAGGCCTGCTGTGTGTTGTGTGTGTATGAGGGGTGGGCAAGGAAGGGGGACACATTACTTATGGAGGCACTAGGAGAGAGGGATCATACAGAGACGTAACTAGAACGTGCCTAAGCACATGGGAGGCACCTGCGCTTTCGTTCTGTGGTGAGCACATTGGGGATTTAGAGTTTGGCCCAGTTGCAAATCCTAGGTCAGCGTCCTTCCCACTACTTCTTACTGTGGGCTAAATAGTGAGTAAAGCAATTCCTAAGATTACTCTGTATTTGGGAGGCACTTTCAGGATGAGGTATTTGAACTGCACCAAATCTTATTTACAAGATGGACACTTTTGCGCAACGGTATGTCTGCCCTCAACTTACATTAGAAAAGTCAGAAGTAAACTTCCCAATCCAGGAAACCTGCGTGCCACATAAAACCATCATCCATTCCATCACACTGAAAATGAGAAATACAGTGTCTTGGAAATAAAATAATTTGTAGTGTTTACTTATGGTCATAAATTTAATCATACAAGGGAATATGAAAAATAGTACCCTGTGAGTAAATATGCACATCTATCTCTTTCTCCCACAAGTGCAGAGCCATCATGAATAACAAAAATAGGTTTTAAAACCATCACAGAAAGAGCCGGAATCCATAATCAAACTGGATTTCTTCCATATGCCTACACGCCACATTCACACTGATCGAGTATGGAAATCACTGGGCTCATTCAGTAGTTCAAATCCAGGCAGAGCACACACCAGTTTATTTTGCAATGCACCACAGGTCAGTATTTGATGAGTACAACTAATGACTACAGTAACAGGAGCAGGTGAAACAGCTTCCAAATGCATGCATAGAAAGGTAAGCATAGTCTTTGAACTCCTTATTTCTAAGTATACAAAAAATACATTTAAATTATAGAATTTTAGTGAATCAGAGACTTATAAAATTACAATTTTGGTTTTCACAACATAGAAAAAATACAAAAGTGACTATATATACGGTTGTATAATTTTTTTACCCAAATTTCAAAAGAGCAGTATGTACTAAATTTGACGCTTTATAATGTTTGCTCTGAAACTCAAGAATTGAAAATGATTTACAGGTTGGACCACATCAATGATAACCTTTTATGATAAACAAATAAAAAAAAAAAAAAGAAAAACTGAGGGAGCAATCTCTTCATCTACATCTTTTAAACTTTTCCTATTAGAAGTTCCCCCAGGGGGAACCTGTCGTCTGGGAGGGTAGTACTTAGTTCCATGATTAACTCTCTATGGTGCCTTTGATAGCGGCCAGCACATGTTAAATGCATGATCCAAGCCTTTGCAAACTGAACACAGCACGATGCAGATTAGCAGCGTATGTCCCTCAAAGGATTCTCTGTGACCCCTGTGGGGGGGAACTGAAACCTGCAACCAGGCGAGTAGCTATGAAGATGATGCAGCCTTCGACTAGGCCCTGAAAGGAAAGCACTAAATCTGACAAAACACCCTAACAGCTCATTCCTCACTCACACCTTAGAAGAAGATGTGACATTTGGAGGGGTGGATGTTCAATTTATAAGAGAACATCACTTGAAAGGAGAAATTAATTCATTTTCGGGAGAAAGAGAGCAGTTACTGTGCATGGTTACTGAAGGACACAGTGACATGCCTGATTATCTGTCGTCATAGGTGTTTTAGATGCTGATGTACAAAATACACATGAGGGCTGAGACCCTTTTTGAAAAAGATCTGCTGTGTTCTAGTTGCTAAAGTTCAGCTGGATGTAATGCCGCTGTCTACAACAGATTGTTTTTCATAGAGATAAACTGTTATGCAGGTTTGAATAAAACCCCAAGTTTCAGCAATCCTGGGAAACCTTCATGTTCCAGGCCTGCTTCTACACGGATCTCAAAAACAACTGAGAAAATTCTAACCAAATAAAGTAATAAGGGTCCTATAATCCAGACTGATTTTATGTGACATACATTTAGAAGTATGAAAAAAGAAAAACCATGAAAAACTATCTTCCCTACATCTTTTGTCTCTCAAGTACAATAACAGATTCTCATCCCATCTCCCCCAAGTTAAGAGCACTGAGTTTAAAAAGCAGAATTTTAATGTTCAGTTCAAAATAATTTATTACACACCTGCCTGCATTAAATTTTAGGCTGCATATTTTCTCCTCATTTTAATCTTCAAGTTTCTATGAAATAGCATTTGAAAAATTAGGTTCCATTATGGCACGCCTCTGATATTAGCAATTATATTTCAAAATAACTACTCCGTAAGCAAGACTTAAAGTTTTAAAGATTAACAATAACAACTAAAAACCACACCTGAAAAAAATCTACAAAAACACTACATTTAAAATTGAATGCATGTTTAAACTTGGGGTTTACATTTTCATACAACTCTTCCTTCCAGGGTTTTAAGAGCACAGTTGAGCAGTTAAAACTGTATGAAGATGTCAGGACGTTCATTAGATAATGTCCTTATTGCCAAGCTATTTCTTGGCTGCTCCAGCATTGATGCATGGCTGCTACTTTGAACACTTCACTGCTTTTGGACTTACAACTTGGTGGGAATTAAAATCGGATCACAATTAGGAAAAGTATCCAAACAGAAGAGCTGAGTGAAAAACTTAAAATCAAGTAAAAATAAGGGTGTATAAACTTATTCCTGGATGGCTCCCCAGACTCTTACTTCTAAAGCAACACCTTCTATGTGCTTTCAATAACAGATTCCTTACTCAGTAAGACTAGATTGGTTTCAGGTCTAGAAATAGAATGTTGTTGTTGCCATTAATTGCTGACCAATCGGTTCTGACCCACAGCGGCCCTGTATAGGGTTTCCAAGCAGTTGGCTGGTGAGCTTGAACTGCTAACCTTGAGGATCAAACTGACTTTGCAGTCCAGCACATTAACCAGGACTCCAGACACCCGAATAGCTATTGGCAACTATACTACTTAGAGGGGTTCTGAGGCTGGTACCATCATTTAGTAGCTACTGATCGTTCCCTTTTTGAGAACTGTCATTTTATTCCAATATGCTTGAGGCTGAGCCTCAGAGAAGGTGGGTTCCTTACAATGTACACATACTTATTAAATTCAAGCACGTTCCTTAGTGGCAGGCAGTAATGACTCAACTGAAGACAAACAAAAGGGCTCTAGTTGTTTTCGGATTAAGGGCACTACCCCCGAGCTTCACAGGCATATACATTTTATGATTCATTCACTACATATGAGGGGACAGATCCCAGCCAGAACTTTGGAGCATTCCAGGGAACAAAGTTTGCCACTTCAAAAATACAAATAGTTTCCAGCATGCAGCCAAAGCACTTTGAAAAGGGAATGCTAAACATACTGCAGACTGAAACATAACGCTACTACAAGCCGGACATTCGGTTGGTACTTCATTACTCAAGACTGTAACTCTCTAGTGTTTAGTGTTACAGATCATTACTGATCAGATACCTGAAGGAAACCGGAGGATATAAAATGCCAAATACCTTTCTATCGCCATCATAAATATCGGAAATTTCTGGTTGGAAGAGCATGCGGCATAGACCGGCCAAGGGTGTTTTATATAACAGCCTCTTCATCTTGGTTTGTTTGCTTTTATTTGTAAAAAAAAAAAAAAAAAAAAATGTATTATTTTTTTTTTATAAAATCCCAGGCCAATGTGACACTGGATTTTGGTTTTGGTTTTGTCCTATTTTAATATTTAAAAATAGTTTTTACTTATTTTCTATGAAACGTGTTGGGAACTCAAAAAGTCTGCAGCATTTTTGATCAGTGAAAAGTTTTTGTTTAGTTTTGGAAAAAAAGCAGGAACTATTCAAATTTCTTGTGTTCTTCAGTGTGAGAAAGGACCTTTCTTCTCTGGTGTATCATGTGGAAGTATAACTGGGGGAAAACTGCAAAGCAAAGAAAGAAGAGCTAGTTAAAGAGCAAATTCTAAGTTGTACATTATATTTAGAACACATAGACTTGAGGGTATCTCAGACCCGGCGGGAGTAACTTTTCATCCAGCATGCAAGGAATGTAACCAAGGAGACTTGGGGGAAGGAAGGTAGAATCTTCAGGATGGACCATATTAATCAGCAAACACACGTACAGATTTCTCTCTTCCTGACTTAGTCAGGGGCAGGGTGTTGTGGAAATGAATGACATATACTACTGTCACTCACTGTCATGACCGACTTGGCTATGTGCCACAGAGCTGCTGAATAACATTCCTGAAACTACCTCATACTGTTGTCACATGTGTTCTCAGATTATTTTCCCATCCACCGGATGTGATGTTAAAGTTATGGAGTTACTCCTGATTGCTCCTGTGTCACAGAGGCAGCAAATGACTTATCTTGAGGTCTCGCAGTAAACTACTGACAGAGTCAGGGCCAGGCTCTGGGCTTCTGACCCTCAGTCTAGCCACTTGTCACTGCTCTGTCATCTGGGGGCACTCCCTCTACCCAAATTCAGTCTGTCTGGTATTTTATGAATATGTACTTCTTGTGAAAGGTGGCTATTTGAATAGGAAGTCTGAGGGGAAGGAGTACTAAGACATTTGATTTGAACACAACTAAGCTGGGTTTGGATATGCAAAAAGTCAATATGAAAAATAGCAAGTATCAAAGGAATGATGATTCTGTTTCCTCGTCATTTTGTACAAGGTTTTAAAGAGTAATCACTTTAAAATGATAAATGATAAGGGTGGTACTGCCTCCCTAGGGTATTTGAAAATGGAAAATGAGAGAGGGGAGTTGTAGGTTACTGGCATTAACCTATGGGGCCAGGGATGCTAAGGTACCCTGCAATTGTACCCCTGAACTAAGAACAGTCCCAAATGCCTATCATGTGCCTTCTGGGAAATGCTACTTTAAGTTATCTGGGTTTGACAAGGCTACTGTAAACTGGGGTTCATGTAACAAAAAACACCTCCAGGTAAGATGGTCTTGTCTTTGGTGTACCATGCCCTTCCTTCTTCCCTCTTCGCAACAGCTCAAATTCTCTATTTGTTAGACAGTAACTTATTTTTCTGGGAGGTAGGTTTCTACTACTGCCAACTCTCTAACAGTTTCTTCCTTTCTAAATGGGATGAGTTGGCTACATTTTCTATGATCCTCCCAGAGTATTCCAAGACATCAGTGGGTGTGTGCACGCAAATCTGATAAACTGCAGAGGAGGCCTGAGTGCTAAGCGGTGCAGCCATCCATTCCACATGCTATTTTCAGGCAGGAAGTTATTCACAGAAAAGCCTCAGTTTATGCATGTAATTCAATGGTGAGAGAACTATTTTGGTATGAAAGCCAAAAAATTTGACAAGCTCTATAATCTAAAAACTGGAAGTAAAGATATAATTAAACCATAACGAATGCTAATTGTGATCATTTAAACACGTGGGGCCAGTCAAATTTCTCTAGCTTTGCTTTAGTAAAGGGAAATTTTGGGACGACAGTGAGCTAAGGTTGTGTTTGTGAGTATACCACTCCATACAGAGTGGCTAGGGTCTCAGCTAATTCACAGGATCTGAGAGAGAATAAAGATCCAGAAGTCATTTATGGGCCAACGAGACAGCTAAAGCACAAAGATGGCCACGTATTTCCACGGGCAAGGCTGTTGGCTATCAGAAAGGTCAAATTGCTCCTGAGATTGAATTCTCAGAGTCAAAGAGAAAGACATGTATGTGTGTTGGGAAAGGATGCTCAGGCTGGAGACTCTCCACAGCTGGGGCAGTAACTTCTTGGTGGACAGGACTTGGAGGACACTGTCAGGACCCTGTCTTCATCTGAATGGTCCATGTGTTCAGACTGATTCCAACTACAATGGATGAAAAAATTTCAGAGGTATGGCTACAATTTTTAGCTACTTTGGGCCAAACTGAGGATAAATATGCCAAGAAAATCTCAACTGGACAATGGGATATGGACACTCCTATCTTCTGCTTTCTCAGTTCGAGACACATAGAATACAGACCATTGCTCTGTGCATGCGTCTGTGCTGGGAGGGCTTGATGGGTGCCAATCCCTTCAAAGTTCTCATCCCCTCCAGGGAGCAGAGATGGGGATGTTTGGGTCTGAGGCAAGTGTCCTCCTCAGTTCCTCTATAACTCAGAGATGTGGTCAATGACAGCCTGAAAGTGCCCAGCTCCTTGGTGTCTTCACCGACAATACCTCCCCCAATAGCCTATTTCTGTTTCCTTACAGGTGGGACCTCTCCACTGGACATACCTGTTCTACACGCACAGGTAAATGAGGAATCAACCCTTGTTATTGATACCTAATCATTCCGTCCATGGTAGGTGAGGCTATCATAAAGGGAAAATGTGGTTCAATGTGGACTTATAAGTCTACTGAGACCTGCCAATACTGTATTGTATTGGTATTGTCCACACTGCACCCAGACTGAGCTTTGAAGAGAACTCTAAAATACCCTGATAAAGAGAAAACTCCTGGGGCTAAGGCTCATGAACCACAGTTTAGGCTACATGTGTAATAATGAATCAGGTTCAAAGAGAAGGTGCTGCTTTGTATGATTCATTCATATCACCAACTTGCCACCAAAGGACATTAAAAGAACACTAAACTCTAGAAGAAAACCAAATTTGGTAAATACTGCATGCCAACGGCTACCATCCTAATTCTAAAATTTTTTGTTATAAATACAAAGCTTTAAAAAGTTACAAATGTACATCTGTCAGGAATGAACTGTACAAACTGGTCTCAATACTAACAACCTGAATTACTGAAAACATCCAGGGAACTGGTTCATACCAGAAGCAGAGGGAGCGCCAACAAACACAAAAGGTGATTTGTAACAGGAGCTATGAGCTGCCATCTTGATTGAGCCTAGATTTGGGGAGAATCTCTCAATCTTTGAATATCCATATAAAACCTACTGTTTTACTGGATTACAAGAGTCCAGCTGCCATAAAAAAAATATTACAGACTTTAATCAAGCCAAATTCCTTTACCCAAAGGAGGCTGAGACTGAAAGAAGGGGGAAGGAAGTGAGGTAAAGAATACAGGCTTCTGTTGGGAGAAGAGTCTTGTCCTATTCTCCAAACAGACAGCTGGCCCCAAGGTCTGTGTTTTCTCTCTTATCTTGCTCACAATCTGTCCCTGTCAGTTCCCCCTCCACCTCCACCAGCCCTGCAAGAAGGCAAGAAGAAAACCCCACAGGACTGGGCACATTTTCCTTTAGGAGCCCTATCATGGGAGGATTGCTTATGCTTGCCCAGGCCCCTTTCCTGCATCAAGAGGTCAGTAGGCAGAGGCAGAAAGGCTAACAAAAAAGACCTGCTGGAGAGCTGTTTCTGGCCAAGGAAGAAGTCTCTCCTCAGCCAGATTGAAAATGTTGCAGACATTCTGAGGTAGAGTCCCTTAAAGTTTTGTTAGTTGTATGATTTCATGAAACCCTCTCTGCTCCTTTCCTGTATCCAATATGGTAGACATCTCCTATTTATCTGAAAGACTATGATAATTTAAACGACCCCTGCAGTGTCCACTGGGATAATATGTGCTACTTTGGGTACAGCCAAACTTTCTCTAGAGATGAAAATGAAACTCCAAGGGGAATGGGTTAGGAAGGTAAAGAACTACATGGTAATTTTGGTTACTTAACGTTTTTTGACTTCCTATTTATCTTTTGTTAGAAAATCAACTACCTTTCCCAGTTGAAGCGAGATGGCCTTTAGCTACCGTGACTACATAACCAAAGAGGAGGGCTTGATAAATAATGGTGGGAAATGAATCACAAAGCAGAATTGTGTCCAAGAATTTCTCCAAGATGAATGTTCACTTGGAATCTACATGTAGCCTTTTCTCACAATGCATGAGACGCAATTTTCCACAGAAGGACACAAACATGCCACTCATGATTGTTGGGATGATTCATTAAGTTATTACAGCGGGCAGAAGGAAAATCTAACCCTGCCTGAATTTAACCTGGGCTTTACAGGGGAATATAGCATCTTTTAGGTACTAAAACAAGATTCATGGTTATAATAGCTACAGAAATAGTTAAATAAGGAGAAACTGACAGGATATATCCTTGGGTATAACAAGACTCTTGGATATGTCGAAACTAGTCACAAGATTTACAACTGAACATCACAATTAACACAATCTCTCTGAGCAGACAGCACTCACTTTATAGAAGCTTCAAACATGTCTCTCTTTCTCTGTTACTGAATATGCTGATACCCACATCTGATTATCCATATATTTAAACCTTTAGCAATGCAACAAAAATAACTGGAAACCATTCTGAAGAGAACACTATGTCCCATTCAGATGGTTTGAGTGCTCATTTCCAAACAAGAAAATGAGAAATATGGAAAAAACAATTAATCTATTTTTATTTTGTTATGTTTCTAGTTAACCACAGAGCTTTTAAAAATGAAATGGCCCTTTATTCTGATATAATAAACAATGCAATCATCTTTTTACAATGTTTTTAAATACCACACTGAGCAGTTCTCAAGGACAGAATAATAAAATTAAGGCAAGGTCGTTAAGGGCTTCTTTTCCACTCAGTAAAAAATCAAACCTGTCACTGTGACCATATAGAACAGAGTAGAACCGTCCCATAGAGTATCAAGGCTGTAATCTTCACAGAAGCAGGCTGCCACATTGTTCTCTGGCAGATGGGGCTGAGTGCTTAACCACTGTGACACTAGGGCCCTTTTCCACCCAGTTCCTTCCCCTAACATAGTGAATCTCTGTCTCTTAGTATTCCTGTTTCAAATCCGCATACTGAGAAGGGCTGTATTTTGGCAGCTGTACTGAGATAGGCTTATCTTTATTCATTCACTGCCTTTGATATGACATTCTATAACAACCAGAGCTTTCTCCAATACATTAGGTACATATTTACTTGTGGTATAAAACAATTAAAGAGATTCAATTCTAGTTATTGCAGAGTCAGGTTTTAAAACATAAATAAATATATGCATAATGGTTTACTTACGTGGAATGTAAGAGATCATTACCAGAATTAGGAATGTGTAATAGTCAAAGGAGAAATTGTATTTGTTAGGTAAACTGATGGAATACAGGCCAGCCTGTCTGACAAAGGGCAAAGCAGCATATATTGTGAGCAACTCTCCGGACACTCCCATTGGGTACAGTACAATGAAAAGTGTGTACCTAAAACAAACCAAAATATTAATTACTGAGGTGTGAAGCCAGCTTTAGTAGAACAATACACTCCCACCCTTCTAATCAATACTGGTATTTTAGGAACCTGTTGTTTATACATTTTCCTGCGGGAAATTTATTTAAACAGTGGGTAATACTGTTTAAATTCAGGCTGTTTACAAGCCAGTTTTTGAAAAGGGTCAGTGGTAGGTACATCTTTCTGAATGTTCTAAAATAAAATGTGTTCAGTTAGCCTTAAAATTTAGCTTGTCTAAATAAACTCTTTGCAACAACTCCTTAAAATAATGTGATGCAAATATGGATAAAGTTGGATTTATATGGAAGAATCCTGCCCTCTGGGATAAGGGAGGTGCTGGGGGGTTTGGAGGCACGTAGTCAGCAGTTTGAAACTACCAGCTGTTCCGAGGGACGAAGATGAGGCTTTCTGCTCCCGTAATGATTTACAGTCCCGGAAACCCTGTATAGGGTTGCTATGAGTTGGTTCCGACTCCATGGCATATATCCGCCACCACCAGAGAAGGTGTCAGATCAAGGTATCTAGGAATCCTTACACCGTGCATCAATCTGGTCTGTGGGCTGAAAAAGCAGCACACCAAAAGTGTGTATGTTGTTAAGTGCCTTCAAGTCAGTTCCGACTCATAACAACCTTGTTTAGGGTTTTTGAGGAGTGGCTGGTGGGCTTGAACTGCTGACCTTGTGGTTTGCAGTACAGTGCAGATCCTGACAGCACCCTACCATGAGTCCAAAAGTGTGTATTCCTGCTAATTTTCAAATTGTGTAAATGTGATTGTGATAAATGAAACATGGTATTAAAAAAAACCCAAAACATTAAAAATTTATAATAGCTTTTGGTCATTTGGTAACTTTCCAATGTAAAAACAAAACAAAACAAAAAACAATGATTAGATTTACTATCTGTTCAGTGGATCCACACATTCTAATTTTAATTTTAAGAAGGAGATTATCTGTATTTCAAAAAGATTTCATAGAATAGTTACTATCATGAAAGAATTCAGAGGGCAGTTACTAATCCATATGGAATGAACTGAAAGTCATTTTGAAGTATAGCCCAAACAAACAAGAAAGAACCCCCAAAAGCAAATCTACTGCCATCAAATGGATTTAGACTCAGTGACCTTACATAGGGTCTGAGACTAAATCTTTTACAGGAGCAGACAATCTCATCTTTCTCAATTGAAGTGACTAATGGATTTGAACTGTTGACCTTGGGTGAGCAGACCAACGAAACATTTAGGTTAAATTTCAGAAAGCCTACAATAAGCATTGGACTGCCAAACTTTCAGGCACAGCGACTGTGTTAAGGCATCTGTGAAAATGAAAGACTATTCATACTGATAATTTTAGGCATAGGTAGTGAAAAAGGAAGAATGTTCCATAGGCTGTGGGCAAAACAATGGACAAAAGAATCTTTTTCCATTAGGAAAATCATGACTTGGTCAACAAACTTTCCCTATAACCAGGGTAGACAGTTGTTGTAATGCCTGCCCAGCAGGATTTCATCTTGAGTTGTTGCTATATGTCTGTCTCCCATTCTTATTTTTCCTAGTAAAAACATTTATTGCATATATATATATATATATATATATACACACACGCTCATATATAATATAAAAAAGTTGTTCTCATACTTGAAATGTTAGAAATAAGTTCCTATGGTTTATGTTCCTAATTTAATCACTAAATGCATACATTCTGTAGGAACCACTGTTTCCCTCTTCCCTGAAATGAGGCATTTGAACCCCTGGGACAATTTTGATGCTTCTTCTTTTATCACTCTCTTCCTGGTCTTTTCCAACTCAGAAAACTGCTCACAATGGCCTCATGGATTAACTAAGATAAACAGATCAACTATCACATCAGTCTTTTATCAAATTCATAATGAGTAATACAGATAATCAAACTGATAAACTAAAACTGCTATGCAACATGTATCATTAGCTAAAAATGTATACGAGTCATACAGTTTCCTGGCAAAATTGAGAACAGGTAAATTGGACTTGGCAAAACAAAACTAACTACACTAAACTACAAAAATGATAAAAAACCAAACACCATGCACCATAATGGCAGAATATTTGATCTGAACAATAGGGTGTTATATCAAACTATGAATAATTTAACTAAAAAGAATTGATCCCAATAAAAATAATTTAAGCAAAATAGAACTTGAAAACAGTTTCTATTAATCAAAGTAAGCAGATTTCCTTTTCCTAATGAAACCCACAGAACAGATTTCTATCCCATCCACTTCATACACTTTTATTTTTAGAAACCTAGAGACAATATTTAGGCAATAAAGGGCAAATGCAGTCATGGATAATTTCAAAAGCTAGTCTTCATTCTATGTACTTTTTTACCTGGCCCATTTGATGAGGTAAGGCAGATGGTTTAATAGACTGAATGTATAAAAGGAGTAACGGATAATTTCTGTGATTGTCCAGGCAATTACAAACAGGAGGACACTGTCTTCACTCTGCACCTACAGGAAAACAAAAGCAAAAGCAAACACATGAGAAACTTTAAAAATGAGATCTAAAATACAGGCCACAACCACTGCCATGGATGCATTCCCAATGTGCAGGGCCCTAGTGCAGAGTTGGGAGGTTGAGGTAACCATGCACAGCCACAGGTCCTTATTCTCTGTGGCCTTATTTCTGCAGCACAGAAAGAACTTGCCAAATAAAGAAACACATGCCCGTGATAATGGCTGTGCAATGCTGAGTGACAAGGGGCAAGCGGTCCTGGGCTACAGACATGGCCGTCAGATAGCACCAAGACCTGCACGCTGTCTTTAGGCACTGTTTACGCAGAGTACAGGAGCAGGAAAGGGGACTTAAACTGTAGCCCTAAGGGGAAAAACAAACATACAAGTGAGTTTCTGCATTTGCTAGCTTGACGTAAAGACTGTAAACTTCATGTTAGTGGGGATCAAATGTACTTAGGTTGAAGCTGGGATGAGGGTGTGGGGAGACAAACTGGTAGATAGATGGCTTGGGGCTTTTGATGTGAATTACAATTTGATAATTGTAATAATTCCATCACTCGCCTGTCAGTTTGTCGTACTGTGGTGGCTTGTGAGTTGCTGTGATTCTGAAAGCTATGCCACTGGTATTTTAAATACCAGCAGGGTCACTCATGGTGGACAGGTTTCAGATGAGCTTCCAGATGAAGATAGACTATGAAGAAGGAGTGATAAACTACTTCCAAATACTTAAGTCACTAAAAACTTTATGAATAGCAGAGAAACTCTGTCAGATATAGTGCCAGAAAATGAGCCCCTCAGATTGGAAGGCACTCAAAATGTGACTGGGGAAGACCTGCCTCCTCAAAGTAGAGTTGACCGTGATGACACAAATGGAGTAAAGCCCGTGGGAGAAAAGCCCGTGGGACCTTCATTTGCTGATGGGGCACAACTCAAAATGAAGAGAAACAGCTGTAAACATCTACTGAAAATCGGAACATGGAATGTATGAAGTATGAATCTAGAAAAACTGGAAATTGTAAAAAATGAAATGGAATGCATAGACATAGGTATCTTAGGCATTAGTGAGCAGAAATGGACTGGCATTGGCCATTCTGAATCTGACAATCACATGGTTTATTATGCCGGGAATAACAAATTGAACAGGAATGGTGTTGCATTCATTGTCAAAAAAGATCATATCCAGATCAGTTATGAGGTACAATGCTGTCTGTGATAGGAAAATATCCATGCACCTACAGGGAAGACCAGGTAATACCAATATTATTCAAATTTACACACCAACCACTAAAGCCAGTGAGAATGAAATAGAAGAATTCTACCAACTTCTTTAATCTGAAATTGATCAAACATGCAATCAAGAT
>NW_006408648.1:2550901-2554482 GCF_000296735.1 Chrysochloris asiatica
TCAAAAATCATATGACGTAGTGCATTGGGCAAATCTGCTGCACAAGACATTTTTATTTAAAGTGTTAAACAGAAAATATGTCAGCTTGAGGACTAAGGTGTGCATGACCCAAGCCATGGTATTTTGAATAACCTCATATGCATGTGAAAGCTGGACAGTGAATAAGGAAGACCGTAGAAGAATTGATGCTTTTGAGTTATGGTGTTGGAGAATATTGAAAGTGCCACGGGCTGCCAAAGGAACCAATAGATCTGTTTTGGAAGAAGTGCTGCCAGAGTGCTCCTTAGAGGCCAAGATGGCCAAACTTCATCACTCATACTTCAGACATATTGTCAGCAGGGACCAGTTGCAGGAGAAGGATATCATGCTTGGTAAGGTGGAGGGTCAGAGAAAAAGAGGAAGACCCCCAATGAGATGGATTGGCCAAGTGGCAGCACTGATGGACTCAAGCGTGGCAATAGTAGTGAGGTTGGCCCAGGATCGGGCATTGTTTCATTCTGTTGTGTATAGGGTCACTATGAGTTGGTACCTAACAACGACAACAATTGGATAATTAGTAATCTCAGAAAATTTCAAAGAAGGAGAACATAATGATTTAAGCATTATTAAAGATAAAGCAAGGAGACCTGGTGTGGTGCTGTGGTTTAATGCACTGGACTACAAAGTTGTTTTGATCCACAAGGTTGATGGTTCAAGCTCACCAGCTGCTCCTCGGAAACCTTATCAGGGTTGCTATACTTAACAACAAAGATGAAGCAAACTCACTGGGTGGGATGCATTTAAGTAGCGAAAGAGCTGGAGGTCATGTAGGCAGATCAATTGATTTTCTCTCATTAGTGACTTTATGGCACTATGGGTTAAGCATTGGACTGCTAACCACAAAGTTGAGAGTTCAAACCTAGCAGCTGCTTTTTAGGAGGACGATGAGGAGGACTGTCTGTACCCATAAAGATTTATAGTCTCAGAAACCCTAAGGAGCAGTTCTATTCTGCCCGAGAGGGGAACTATGAGTCAGAACAGACAGCGGCAGTGGGCATGGTTTTTGTTTTGTTTTGTGTTTTTAATTGATGACTGTCCCCCTAGACTGCAGTGTGCTATTGAGTCTGCTGGTCTTGAATCACCAACCTTTGTGTTAGCAGTCAAATGTGTAACAGTTGTGCCACTAGGACTCCTTCCCACAGGCTTCATTGTTAGTAGTTGCTATTGAATAGGTTCTAACTCACAGTGACCCTTGTATGAGATTTCTGCGGCTGTATGTATACCTTACCTTTATGGGAGTAGAAAGCTTTATCTTTCTCCTGTGGAGTTGATGGATGGATTTGAACTACCAGCCTTGTGGTTAGCAGTCTATTGTTCATCCTACAGCACCATCAGCATTTCCTACAGGCTGTTGTTGTTAATTTCCGTCAAGTGGGTTCCGACTCCTGTATAGGGTTTCTGAGGAGCGGCTGGTGAGTTTGAACTTCCGACCTTGTGGTTAGCAGTGCTCATCTACATCACCATATCAGGAATCCACAGGCTAAGTCTGGTTTAATGCTTAAAGGTTTGTAGAAGTCCTGGTGTGGTGCTGCAGGATAATGCACTGGACCACAAAGTGAGTTTGAACTACAAGGTCGGTGATTCAAACCCAGCAACCACTCCTTGGAAACCGTGGACAAGGTCACTATGAGTCAGAAACAACTTGGTGGTATTTAACAACAACAAATGCTGATCAGAGGCTAGCCAGAAAGACTTCGGAATTCCCAGACTTCTCTGAATCACAACAAACATACTAAAGAGCCCCAAAGGTACCCCTCTCCTACTTGCAGATGTTCTCATTAGATGCTATGAACATATAGATTTTGTCTGAATATTTACTGCTGTGGCATTAACTTCTAGAACCTTCCAATAATCCCACCCCGGCGGGGTTTCCAACTGTCAGAAACAACCTTGAATCAATAACCTTTAGGTGCCTTGTATCCAATAAGGGCAGTCCAGGAGTTGGATGTGAGTAAGTGATCCCACTTGGCAAACTGAACATATCTCCATTACAAGATGGACCTTTTCGGTTTCTGTATTAACACATACAAAAAGCATGGCCTTATAACCTGAACTTTGGCTTCTTCCCATTTGCAATGTTAATCATTTTTAGCGCTTAAATTTCTCCTCAGAAAGTGTACATGGAGCGATCCACCTACACAACGAAATAAGTAGTCATTTACATACCTATTAACTAAATTGCTCTGACAAAGAATTTCATAAATGCACAGTTACTATTCTCTAAAAATATTAAGAATTTTATACTGTCAAGAGCAAGAATACTTTTTGATTTCCTGGTGTTCTTATATTAGCCAAAGTAAAGCAAAAGCTACACATACCTAAAGCTTTCATGTTGAGATTTTTCATTCTGCCCCCAAATCCTTGCTTAAACCCATCCATACTAATATATCATTTCAGAGCAAACTTTGCTTTTTGATGTATTCTGTAGTCCTCATTTTAAAGAGATCTGTTTTTTTTTTTTACAGCGAAAGCATTGCCTAAAGTGATTCTGTACTGTAATCATCTTGAAAGCAGGGAGCGTGCTTAATTCATCTTTTGATTCCCAAAAGCATTTTGTACTTTTCACAAGTAAATCCCCAGAACTAAACTCAGTGCTGTAGTCGATTCTAACTCATAGTGACCCCACAGGACAGAGAAGTGCCCCTATAGCTTCCAAGGCAGCAATATTCATGGAAGCAGACAGACACAGCTTTCTACCATGGAGCAGCTGATGGGTTCACATCAACAACCAAGGGTTAACACCTGCAACACCAGGTCTCTCTCACTCTCTTTTTTGATATTTTCAAATTACCTTTATTCCAAGTTGTCTCATATTTTCATGTAGTTCAAAGTAAACTAACAAAAGAATCACTACCTTTAACAATCTCAAAGTTAAAAAAAGAAAAGTACAAAACAAAAAAAGATTTTCTTTTCTCAAAAGAAACTCAACACACATTTACGGAACAAATAAATTCAAACTTAATTAGGTCACTCTAAGACTTATGTTCCTTCTTTTTGGTGACAAATACATTTCTGTGTACTCCCCAAGGCTTGAAATAGGCAAAAACAAAACATACACGCACCAACCACTAAAGCCAGTGAGGATGAAACAGAAGAATTCTATCAACTTCTTCAATCTGAAATTGATCAAACATGCAATCAAGATGTATTGATCATTACTGGTTTTGGAATGCAAAGGTTGGAGCAAAGAGGAAGGGTCAGTAGTTGGAAAATATGGCCTTGATGATAGAAATGATGCTGGAGAACACATGATAGAATTCTGCAAAATCGATGATTTGTTCATTTCATATACCTTCTTTAGACAGCATAACAGAAGACTACACACATGGACCTCGCCAGATGGAACACATAGAAATCAAATTGACTACATCTGCGGAAAGAGATGATGGAAAAACTCTATGTCATCAGTCAAAACAAGGCCAGGGGCAGACTGTGGAACAGACCATCAATTGTTGTTGTCATGTGCCATCGAGTCGGAACCGACTCATAGCGACCCCATGCACAGCAGAACGAAACAATGTTCGATCCTGGGCCAACCTCAC
>NW_006408648.1:2555597-2556103 GCF_000296735.1 Chrysochloris asiatica
CCACCTGAATTTAGAGATCATCTGAAGAACAAATTTGATACATTAAACACTAAAGACCAAAGACCAGAAGAGTTGTGGGATGACATCAAGAACATAAATGAAGAAAGCAAAAAGCATTAAGAACATAAGAAAGGAGGTCAAAACGGGATGTCAGAACAGACACTGAAATTTGCTCTCCAGCGTAGAGATGCTAAAGCAAATGCAAGAAATGAGGAGGTCCAAGAGCTGAAAAGAAATTTTCAAAGATCAGCTCGAGAAGATAAAGGCAAATATTACAACAAAATTTGCAAAGATCTGGAATCAGAAAATCTCAAGCTGGGGGAACTGAAGAAAAATTTCAAGGTTCAACTTTTGTTATTGAAAGATTAGCAGGGCAAATTATTGAATAGTGCAGAAAGCATCATGAGAAGATGGAAGGAATACACAAAGTCACTGTACCAAAAGGAAATGGTTACTGTTCAACCATTTCAAGAGGTAGCATATGATCAAGAGCCAATGATACTGAA
>NW_006408648.1:2556893-2563699 GCF_000296735.1 Chrysochloris asiatica
AAAACAAAAATCCTCACCACTGGACCAATAAACAACATTCTTATCAATGGAGAAAAGATTGAAGTTGTCAAGGACTTCATTCTTCTTGGAGCAACCATCAACACTCATGGAAGCAGCAGTCAAGAAATCAATCGATGTACTGCATTAGGCAAATCTGCTACACAAGACCTTTTTAAAGTGTTGAAAAGCAAAGATGTCAACTCGAGGATGAAGTTGCGCCTGACTCTAACCATGGTATTTTCAATAACCTCATATGCATGCGAAAGCTGGACAGTGAATAAGGAAGACCATAGAAGAATTGATGTCTTTGAGTTACGGTGTTGGAGGAGAATACTGAAAGTGCCTTGGGCTGCCAAAAGAACCAGGAGATCTGTTTTGGAAGAAGTGCAGCCAGAGTGCTCCTTGGAGGCCAGGATGGCCCAATTTCTTCTCTCATACTTCACACATATTGTCAGCAGGCACCAGTCACTGGAGAAGGATATTATGTTTTGTGAGGTGGAGGATCAGAGCAAAAGGGGAAGATCCACAACAGGATGGACTGGCCAAGTGGCAACATCAATGGTCTCAAGCGTGGCAACAGTAGTGAGGTTGGCTCAGGATCGGGAAATGTTTCGTTCTGCTGAGCATAAGGTCACCGTTAGTCGGTACCGACTTTATGGTACCTAACAACAATAACAACAAGACTCATTTCCCTTCTTTTTGGTGACAAATACATTTCTGTGTACTCCCCGAGGCTTGCAAATAGGCAAAAACAAACACACACAAACCCCCAAATTGTCCACTTTGAGCTAAGAGGAAAGATAACCTTTTGAAGCGTAAGGTACACCTGACCGAAGCCATGGTATTTTCAGTAGCCTCATATGCATGTGAAAGTGTTGTTGTTAGGTGCCATTGAATCAGTACTGATTCACATTGACTGTATGCACAATAAAATAAAACACTGCCTGGTCTTGTGCCAACCTTACAATTACTGCTACATTTGAGCCTAGCTCTGTTTGCCACTATGCCAATCCACCTCGTTGGGGGTCTTCCTCTTTTTCCGTAACCCTCCATTTTACCAAACATGATATCCCTCTCCCACTTAGTTAGACCTTTATCAAAAGTACTCAAACAAATTCGGACTCAGGCCAAATATGAAAACAGTCTGCTCCCAGACTGTGCCATAGGTTAAGATAAGGTTAGATGTGAGGGGATGGCCAGTTTGTGCAAATGGTGTCTTCAGATCAATGTTGTTGTTGTTAGGGGACGATGAGTCAGTTGCGACTCATAGAGACCCTATGCACAACAGAATGAAATACAGATTTGTCTAATGTAATACATTGATTTCTTAACTGCTGTTTCCATGAGTGTTGATGGTTGATCCAAGAAGAATGAAGTCCTTGACAACTTCAATCTTTCTCCATTGATAAGAATGTTATTTATTGGTTCAGTGGTAAGGATTTTAGTTTTCTTTACATTGAGGTGCAACCCATACTGGAAGGCTATGGTCTTTGATCTTCATCAGTATTTTAAGTCCTCTTCACTTTTAGCAAGCAGGCTGTCATCTGCACATCACATGTTCATGAGTCTTCTTCCAATCCTGATATCACATTTTTCTTTATATAATCCAGCTTCTATTGAGGGATTCTATGGGGAAAATATTGAATGATGCAAGAAGCATCAAAAGAAGATAGAAGGGAGGCAAGGCTTGCAGGATACACCCTTTGGTTGCTTGAATGGTTACCTATTCCTGAGTGTTTCGGTGTACATCCAAAAAAAACCCAGAGGGAATGGAAGCAAATGCTGTTGAATGATGATGCATGGAGGGGATTGTAATCATTACAATGAAACAAAATACGACAGGATGAATGTAAAGCTGATGTTCTCCCATGTAAACTATCACTCAATTCACAATAAAAACTTTAAAAAAAAGGGAAAAAGAAGATAGAAGGAATACACAAAGTCACTGTACCAAAAAGAAACAGTCAATGTTCAATCATTTCCAGAAGTAGCATATGATCAAGAGCCAATGACAAAGCTCCGTGATTTGATGGAATTCAACTTGAAATCTTTCAACAACATAGTGCAGTACTGGAGGCTCACTTACCTATGCCAATAAATTTGGAAGACAGATACCTGGCCAACTGATTGGAAGAGATCCATTATTTGTGCCCATCCCAAGGAGTGGAATGAGGATAACATTGTCAACATTACACACACAAAAATTTTTGCCAAGATAATTCAAAACAACTACAACAGTACATTGATAGAGAACTGTCAGTGGTTCAAGCCAGATTCAGATGACAATGTGGAGCGAGAGATACCACTGCTGGCATCAGATGGATCAAAAAGATGTTTACTTGTGCTTTATTGACTGCTTTAACTGTGGATTATGACAAACTATAGACAGTATTGCAGAGAATGAGTATTCCATAACATTTACTTGTGCTCATGAGGAACCTGTCTGTACATAGACCAAGAGGCAGTTGTTTGAACAAGGGGATACTGAATGGTTTAAAATCAGGAAAGGTGTGCATCAGAGTTGCATTCTTTCACCTTACTTACTCGATGTTCAGATCAATAGGAAGGGCAATCTTGTTTTCAAGAAAGAGCGTGAATAAAGATAGAGATTATGGTTATCTAGTTTGCAAGTAATTGTCAATAACCCAAAACAATAGTAAAATATAAGTTAAAACCAAAAAATACAAAATATAACAGGGCTAAGTGAAAAGATACAGTTATATATGATTCAGCAGCAACTAAGCAATAGGAAAGACCCAGCTTATAAAAGCCAAGAGATTTAGAGTTTTGGTGAACTAAAACCTGGCTCTTTATAAAAACAAAACATAATTAGAAATGTCTAATTAAAACCATAATAAAGTGCCACTTAATATCCACTATGATGGTTATTATTAAAAAAAACAAAAAGTAAATAATAAGTGTTGATGAGGATATGGCAAAACTGGAAACCTCATGCCTTATTTGGTAAGAATGTAAAATGGTACAGCCATGGTGAGAAAATTATTTGATATTCCTCAACAATTAAAACACAGAATTACCATATAACCCACCAACTCCAATCTCCTAAGAACTGAAAACAGGCGTTCAGATACTTGTAGACCAATGTTCATAAAGAATTATTCATAAGTCAACTGGTGGAAACAACTCAAATGTCCATCAATGTTGTTGTTAGGTGCCATACAGTCAGTACCGACTCATAGTGCCCCTATGAGAACAAAACACTGCCCGGTCCTAGGCCAGCCTCACAATTGTTGCCATGCTTGAGCTCATTTTGTCAATCCATCTCGTTGGGGGTCTTACTCTATTTCTCTGACCCTCCACCTTACCAAACATGATATCCTTCTCCAGTGACTGGTCCCTCCTGACAATATGTTCAAAGTATGAGAGACGAAGTTTGGTCATCCTGGCCTACAAGGAGCACTCTGGCTGTACTTCTTCCAAAACAGATCTGTTGGTTCCTTTGGCAGCCCATGGCGCCTTCAATATTCTCCTCCAACACCATAACTCAAAAGCATCAATTCTTTTACGGTCTTCCTTATTCACTGACCAGCATGCATATGAGGTTATTGAAAATACCATGGCTTGAGTCAGGTGCACCTTAGTCCTCAAGCTGACATCTTTGCTCTTTGATACTTTATATAAAAAGGTCTTGTGCAGCAAATTTGCCAAATGCAATACATCGATTGATTTCTTGACTGCTGCTTTCATGAGTGTTGATGGTTGATCCAAGAAGAATGAAGTACTTGACAACTATGATCTTTTCTCTGTTAAGAATGTTGTTTATTGGTCCAGTGGTGAGGATTTTTGTTTTCTTGACATTGAGATGCAATCCATACTGAAGGCTGTGCTCTTTGATCTTTATTAGTAAATATTTTAAGTTCTCTTCACTTTCAGCAAGCAAGGTTGTATTATCTGCATATCACAGGTTTTTAATGAGTCTTCCTCAAATCCTGATGCCACATTTTTCTTCATAGAACACAGCTTCTCAGATTATTTGCTCAGCATACAGGTTGAACAATTATGGTGAAAGAATACAACCTTGTTGCACACCTTTCTTAATTTTGAACCATTCAGTGTTCCCATGTTCTGGTCAAACAACTGCCTCTTGGTCCACGTACAGATTCCTCATGAGCACAATTAGATGTTCAGGAGTACTCATATTTTGCAATGTTGTCCATAGCTTGTCATGATCCACACAATCGAAAGCCTTTGCATAGTCAATAAAGCACAGGTAAACATCTTTCTGGTATTCTCTGCTTTCCTCCAAGATCCATTGGACATCAGCAGTGATATCTCTCGTTTCACATCGTCTTCTGAATCCAGCTTGAACCTCTGGAAGTTCTTTGTCAATGTATGTTTGTAGCCATTTCTGTATTACATTTAGTAAAAATTTACTCACATGAGATATCAAAGAAATTTTCTGATGATTTCTGCATTCCACTGGGTTACCTCTCTTTGGAATGGGCACAAATACTGGTCTGTGTAGAATGTAGCAATCAAGATGAAACTATTCAATGTTTTTTTGTTCGTTTGTTTTCTCTTTTTAAAATATGTTTAACTTTGGATTTGTTTGCTTTTTAAGTTTTTCAGTGCAGTGAAACCTTTTCACACGGCCTTTCTAGCCATGGTATTGTAACTCCCACCAAGTGAGCTGGTGGGACTATACAAATAACATACTTCTGATCCACCAAGGGGCTTGGACCACTTGCTGCTAATTCAAATAAGGTTCATGGCAACTTTGAGGGGGTAAGATCATGCAAATAAGGTGTATGGAACCCTAACAAGAGGAGGACTAGTCAGTTTTGCCATCCATTTTTCAATATTGTACTCCTGGTGTAGTGCTGTAGAATCACCACTAAATGGAAAACCACAAGGATGTTAGTTCAAACCCACCAGCTGCTCCTTGGAAACCCTACACAGGGCCGCTGTGAGTGGAACTAACTCGATGGCACTTCACAACAACAAAAGTATTAAAATAAGCCATCTGAAAGATAGAAAGGGAGATCCTGACTACCACCAAGAAGAGAAGAGCGCAGAACACATCCTATGGAACATCCTGGGACCCTCCTAAACTCTGAAGACAGGCTGTCACATTGGAAATTTCAAGGAGCAGCAGCAGAGAAACAACAACAACAGAGGCAGCACAACCAGGAGAACAGTAGGAGACAGCATGGTGCACTTTCCAGTCTACATTGTGAAAGAACTGAGCACCTTCGGGTAGGAGGCTTGCTGGTGGAGTGGGATGCCTCTGGGCACTAATTAGTGGCATTAAGTTGCTTTGTAATACTTACCCAAGCAGGGCAGAGGGTGGGCTGTTCCAAGATGCCTGGAGGGCCAAGGCCCAAGAGGCTAAGGACCAGAAAGAGGTATGCCTATAGACATAGCTGAGAAGAAGCCATCATGACCAAAGAACTGTATCCTGAGATGTTTCCAATCATGAATAGCAGCCTGTTACTTCCTTAATGGGCTTCTGGTGTGGCACTGTAGGATAAGCACTGGGCTGTGATTCACAAGTCATCAGTTCAAGCTGCTCCTCAGAAACCCCATACACTGTTGCTATAAGGTAGAACTGACTTGGCAGCATGTAACAACAACAAGAATGTCCCTATGAAGAAAAACATGGCATCAGGATTGGAGGAAGATTCATTAAAAACCTGCAATATGCAGATGATACAACCTTGCTTGCTGAAAGTGAAGAGGACTTGAAACATTTACTGATGAAGACCAAAGAGCACAGCCTTCAGTATGGATTGCATCTCAATGCCAAGAAAACAAAAATCCTCACCACTGGACCAACAAACAACATTCTTATCAACAGAGAAAAGATTGAAGTTGTCAAGGACTTCATTCTTCTTGGATCAACCATCAACACTCAAAAATCAAATGACGTAGTGCATTGGGCAAATCTGCTGCACAATACATTTTTATTTAAAGTGTTAAACAGAAAATATGTCAGCTTGAGGACTAAGATGTGCCTGACCCAAGCCATGTCCCTAATAAACCCCCAAATCATGAGTATTTTGAGTCCTTTGGCCATTGCAGCAAATTATTGAACTTAGAAGAAAGTAGAGCGCTGTGGGAAGGATGGTAGGTGTCAAAATTGTTGAAAAGGGTGGAGAGTAGAGGCACGCCTGAATTCTGCCTCTTAAGAATCAGTCCCGGGCTGTTGATCTTAAGTCTCCTTCCTGTTTGTGAAGTTAAAAGAGATCAGATACCCCACCAGGCCATTTTACAGTTTTACTGTGTAAGCTACACATAACATTTGACATTTTAACTGCTTTTAAGTATACATTTCAGTGACCTTGATCACACTCACAGTGTTGTACAAAGTATCACCACTATTTATTTCCAAAAGTTTTTCATCACCCTAAACAGAAACTCTGTACTCATTAACTGGTAGCCTCTGTTCTATCTGTGAATTTGCCTATTCTAGATAATTTCATATAAGAGGAATCATAATAATCCTTTTTTATCTGAATTATTTCACTTAACATAATGTTTTTATGGTTCATTTTATTCTAGCACCCCTCTACTAATTCCTTTTGATGACTGAATAATAAATAGTCCATTAAGTATATTTATATGCCACATTTTGTTTTTTCTTTCATCTATTGATGGACAATAGATGAATGGAAAAAACAAAATGTGGCATATAAATATGACCTTGAATATATCTCACCTGAGTGTAGAGATCATCTGAAGAACAGATTAGATACATTAAACACTAAAGACTGAAGACCAGAAAAGTTGTGGGATGACATCAAGAACATCATACATGAAGAAAGCAAAAAGTCATTAAGAAGACA
>NW_006408648.1:2564973-2571153 GCF_000296735.1 Chrysochloris asiatica
TGGAAAACAATATGGCGTTTCCTCAGAAGGTTGAAAATAGAAATACCTTATGATCCAGCAATCCCTTTACTCGGTATTTACCCACAAGAAAAAGATATATGTACACCAATGTTTATAGCAGCAGAAGATATATGTACACCAATGTTTATAGCAGCAGAAGACATACGCACACCAATGTTTATAGCAGCACTACTTACAATAGCAAAAAGGTGGAGACAGCCAAAGTGCCCATCAACTGAAGAATGGATAAACAAATTGTGGTACATACACACAATGGAATAACAAGGAAGCGGTAAACCACCACATAACATGGATGAACCTTGAGGGCATTATGCTGAGTGAAATTAGTCAGTCACAAAAAGAGAAATACTGCATAAGAGTCAATGATACTGAAGGAAGAAGTCCAAGGTACATTGAAGGAATTGGTGAATAACAAGTTTCCAAGAATTGACAGAATAAAAATTGAAGTCATTCAAGAAAGTGAGGAGGCACAGGAGGGACTCACTCATCTCTGCCAAGAAATTTGGAAGACAGCTATTTGGCCGACTTTTCTAAAACCATTAATTGATTATTTTTCTCTTAATCATTTTCAAGGGACAATGATTAAGAGAAAAATAATCAATTAATGGTTTTAGAAAAGTAAAATAAAGGCAGTTTAGCTTTGGAGAGATAAAAAGAGACTATAAAAAGCTCAACTCACCTGCTTTTTTTTTTTTTTTTTAGTTTACTGTGGTTTTGGTGAAAGTATACAGAGCAAATTAAATTTCAATTCTTAGCTACTTTTTGAATTAAGAACTAGAAACACAATCTCATTAATTAGAGAGATTAATATTAAGAGGGTTAATATAGGCACATACATAGATTTGAATATTCATAGCAGCATCATTCACAATGGCTAAAAAGTAAAAACAATACAAAATTTGTGAAAGGATAAACAAAATACCTGTTGTACCCATTGCTGTCAAGTTGACTGTAACTCATAGAGACGTATAGGACAGACTAGACTTGCCCCATGAGCTTTCCAAGGCTGTAATCTTTATGGAAGCAGACTGCTTCATATTTCTCCTATGGGGAAAGTAGTTACACAGCCAAGTGCCTAAGTACTGTGTCACCTGGGCTCCTTTAGAGGACATATAATGGAATACTATTCAGCGATACAGGAGTCCTGCTGTGGCACTGTAGGATAATGCACTGGACTGGAAGGTCACCAGTCACTTCTTGGAAACCCTATACAGGGTAGCTATGAGTGGGAACTGACTGGGAGCACTTAACAACAACATTCAGCAATACAAAGAGCCCTGGTAGCATATTGTGTTACAAGTTGGGCTGTTATCGGCAAGGTCAGCAGTTCAAATATACCAACTTCTCTGCAGAGAAAAAAATGAGGCTTTCTACTCCTATAAAGATTTAGAGGCTTGGACACCCTATGCAGGCAACTACAAGTCGGAACCAACTCGACGGTACACCAGCACCACCTCCACCATCCAGCAATATAAAGGAAAGAAACACTGATACACGCTACAACATAAGTGAGACTCAAAACATTATACTAAGTGAAAGAGGCTAAACATGAAAGGCCACATATTGCTAGGGGACTTCAAAAAGTTCATGGAGATAAAGAATGAAAAGATAATGGAAATTTCCATGGGCTTTTTGAAGAACTGCCTCATATAGAATTTCATTTATATGAAATCTCCAGAAAAGGCAAATCTAGAGACAGAAAACTGATTTACGGTTTAGTAGGGCTAAGGGTGGGGATGGGAATTAGCCCTAAAAGGGCAGGAGGGATTTTACTGAAAGGATGGACATATTCTAAAACTGGATTAGGGTAAAGGCTGTGCAACTTGGTAAATTTACTCAAAATCATTGAATTATACTTTAAAATTGGTGCATTTTATGATAAATAAATTATGCCTCAGTACAGTTCTTTTTTAAAAAAGGGGGGTGTTACCTTTACATTTTTACCGTTTCAGTTAAAGGGGAAAAAGCACTCATTTATGGTGAAAGAGGAGATGGGCAGTAACAGAAGTTCATCCAGATTTGCACAGGAGATAAAAAGGTAGGTTTAGGCCAAATTGTGGAGAATATTTTAAAGCCATGTATCAATAATGGGCACAAACAATGGAGTGGGCAGAGGGCAGACCTCTCTTGTAAGCACTCTCCTTTGCCCAGCACACTGAGCTGTGCATTGGATATTTTGTTGCAGCTGCAGTCTGCAGGGTTCCACCTCATGCCCCACAGCCAGGGAGGAGGCGGCTGGATGTAGGCGGCTTGTGTAATTTAGCCAAGCAAGTTTACATAGAAATTCAAGCTGGAGAAACAAATGGGTACAAGAGAAAAACCTTTACACGCAAATAGCATCATATGTTTGACTTTAAAAGGCTCAGGGAGTAGCAGTACATGAAAAGCTGTCATTTTTATTACATTCAAAGAAAAACAGATGGTGCCACAGAAGAAAATCGCTATTGTAGAAACCTATTCTTCTTGTCATTTTGGAACCTGCTGCTTACCACACTGGCTATTTGAAAGGAGTCCCCTGATTATGGCAAACTTTTTTTTGGTCACACCCCTTTCCTTTGTGCCGAGAAGCACTTTTGGCAAAAGTGGAGAGGCTAGAACTAATCTGTCATTGAGAAAACCGTGAAGTGTATGGTCCAGACCAGGGGTTGGCAAACCTTTTTTGTAAAGGAATAGACAGTAAAGATTTTAGGCTTTTACTGCAAATAGACTCTATCACATATGGGTTTGTTTTTGTTTTTTTTCTTTAACCCTTTAAAACTGTAAAAGCAAATGCACATTAAGGGCTAGATTTGACTCAGAGGATGTAGTTTGTCAACCTTTGTTTTAGATACATTTGCCTTCCAACTTTTCCTTCCTATGCCCTTCAGCTTTCCTTAGACAGACTGTATTTTTGTGTATGGGCACAAAGGAAAATGGAAGTGCCCTGATAAGAACATGTTAGGCAGGTTTTCCATGTTATGTCAAATTAAATTCTCAGTAATCTCTTGAATAAATATCACAACAGTAGCAATAAACATAATTATACCTAATAGTTTCTGGGGTCTTCCTATATGCCAAGCACTTTTTGCATAGAGCACACCTCGCTGGATCCGTTTTACAGTTGATGAGAGTGAGACTTACATCTGTGTCCCTAAGTCCTACACCCTTCTGATTTGTCCTCTTGGGCTTCAGGAGAACCCTTTCATTTTTGACAACTTTCAGTTGTATTCAATTCATACTTCATACATTCCATGTTCTAATTATTAGTGGATGTTTGCAGTTGTTTCTTCACATTTTGAGTCATGTCACATTAACAAATGAAGGTCTCAAAAGTTCTACTCTATCCATGTCATTAAAATCAACTCAACTTTGAGGAGGCAGTTCTTCCCCACTAGTATTCTGAGTGCCTGCCAACATCAGTGGTTCATCTTCTGGCACTATATCACTTTATGGATGTCTGTTGCTATTCATAAAGTTTTCACTAGTTCTTTCTTCAAAAATAGGTCACCAAATCCTTCTTCCTAGCCTGTCTTAGTCTGAAAGCACTATTAAAACCCTTACCATGGGTGACACTGATGCCCTTTGAAACACCAGTTGATGTAGCTTCCAGCATCATAGACACACGCATGCCAGCACAGCATAGCAAACTTAAGACACAAGTGGTGGAATCCAACATAAGAACTTGAAACAAATCCTAATGAATTTCCTCAAGTTTATCTGTATCTTTTTCCTGGAAGCCTTGTTTTGCCAACACTTTTTTCCCTTTTATGCTTCATCCCTATTTGCCTAGATTTAACATGAATCAAGAGGCACTAAGTAATTCAAACAGAATATGGGAACACTGAATTGTTTAAAATTAAGAAAGGTGTGCCAAAGGGTTGTTGTATTCTTTCACCATACTTATTCAACCTGTATGCTGAGCAAATAATCTGAGAAGCTGGGTTCTATGAAGAAAAACGTGGCATCAGGATTGGAGGAAGACTCATTAACAACCTGCTATATGCAGATGATACAACCTTTCTTGCTGAAATGAAGAGGATTTAAAACACAAAAATATTATTTTCTTCAAAATAAAAATAAACTCAATAAACACAAAGATAAAAAGAAAACAAGAGAAAAGAATGACAGGAATAGCCTTTCGTTTTCCAGAGAAGAGATCACTGCAACCATCCCAAACTAAGCATCTTTTTCCCTTCCCCATGTGAAGGAGGAGTCAACATGACAGCTGAGAACCCAAGGTGGTGAGGGAACTGGGAAGCTATGTAGAGATGTGGGTCAGGGGGCCTAGAGGATGTGGAGAAGTGAGGGAAAATGAGTGGCTAGACACAAGCATGGACCCAAGTCCTGGCAGTTGAGGATAGGACTAGGGAAGAGGAGACACGCAGATGTTGGTTGGAAGAGATGAACATTGTGGTTAGGAGATCAGTTACATGGAAAAGTATTTATAAACATTGAAGGGAGACGTCTAGAAAGAACTGAGGTGTTAGATTATAACTGGTATTCGATTAAACTCATGTTAGTACACACATAAATAATTTTATGATACAAATAAGTAAATGGAGGAAAAGGGGAAAACTACTTACATCTAGGTTGGAGGTCATACTATAGAACATAAGTTCCGTACTTTTTAAAAGTGTTATGGATATGAAAGAAAGGGAAAGACCGAGAATACTTTCAGAATGAAGGAGTCTGAAGAGACCTAGCAACGAAAGTAATAAGTAAGTGGCAGGTGTACCAAAGCAACAATATTTCTCTTTTCCCCATACATCCTAATATTTAGTACCATACTTACAGCAGAGAAGACATTGTATAGTTCATGAAATCTGAATGGGGTCTGGGAATTGGATGGTGGTGGGTATCAAAGTTGATAAGAGTTGTAGGCAGGTAATACAGGAGTGTCCAGAAACAAAGATTTGAGTATTTAGGGGTAAAAGGGCATCTTGTACAGCTAGCTCTCAAGGTTCAGAAAAAGACTAATGATAATGGGTACATATAAATACAGAAATACAGAAAGAGAAACAAATGTAATCTAATGTCAGTAGTTGGGACTCTGAGTAGGGGAAATACGAGGAACCTTCAGAAAGTTTGTGGAAAAATTCCATTATCTTTTAATTCCATTTACCCATGAACTTTTTGAAGTCCCTTGCATAGGAATTCTTTGTACCATTCTAGGAGTCCTTGTGATGCAGTAGGTTAAGCACTGGGCTGCTAGCCAGAAGGTATCAATTCAAACCCACCAGCCACTCCTCAGGAAAACTATGAGGCAGAGTGCTTCCATAAAGATTTACAGCCCTGAAAACCCTATGGAGTAGATCTACTCTGTTCATAGCATTTTGACTTGACACCAACAGATATGGTTTTGTACTATCCTGGCAACTTTTCTGTAAATTAGATATTTCAAAATAAATTGTTATTTTGAACAGCTCATTAGGATGTGAGTGAAGGTTTAGAGAGCAAAATGGGTTTTCCATTAAAAAATGGATACATAATTTGCTTCGTGATATTGTTTACAACACACACACTAACAAACAGGACTCTTTCCACTTCCTTGCTCCTTCCTATCAAACCCTGTGTCCTGAAATTTATCCCATGGCAAATGCTGCCCTTTTGATTTCATACAGTTGATTGTTCTAAGGAGTGCATACCTCCCTGATGTTATTACCACACACCTTATAGGCCTGTCTATTGTTCGGCTGAAAAGAAACAGTCCATAGTCTTGGGGGTCCCATCAGTCTCCATCAAACCAGTAAGCCTAGTATTATTGATTAGTTTGAGTTTTGTTCTATATTTTTCTCCCACTGTATCCAGAAGCCTAAATTATGATCCTGTCTAAATTATGATCCTTTCCAAAGCCAGCAGTGGTAGGTAGCGAGATGCCATTTAGTTCTTCTGGACTTAACGAGTGGTAGAGACTGAGGGGTGCAGGGTCCATTAGTCCTTTAGACTAAATCTTGACTCTTCTTTACTCCAGATGGAGAGAGACCAACAGTAGCATCTTAGACGGCTGTTCCCAAGCTTTTTAAATTAAATAAATGTTGTATTGTGTGATAGTTTACATGGGGGAACCTTAGTTTTACATTCATTCTAGCATTCATCGTTTCATTGCCATAGTTACCATCCTGTCTATGCATCATCAATCAACCAAAGGGTATACCCTGCAAGGCTGTCTACCACCCCCCC
>NW_006408648.1:2571253-2593788 GCF_000296735.1 Chrysochloris asiatica
CCAGTTCCTCAGCACACAGCCCCTTTTCCTCTCTGGATCTCAAGTCCTCAGCTACTCCACCTCTTCACGTCATCCTCTCTGTTGTCTCCATCTCAGGTCTCACTGCTTCTCTGGGTGGGGTCCCGCTCTCCGCTCTTCTCCAGTGATGGTCTCAGGGCCCTTTGCTCCTAGACTGAAAGGTTAAATCACTCCCCTCCTTGCTATAAAATATCCGCCTTTACATTTCCAGTCCTCACAGTCAGTCCTGATAACAATTATTCACCCTTGCATCACAAGAGACCCATGTCCATTTCTTTTCATCAGCCCTTCCTAGACAGGTTGGATACTACTCCCTGGAGACTCTACCATCTTCCCCACCCTGTCGATCTAGGTTTCCTCTTGAAAGCTTGTAAGCCAGTCACTTCTTACCTTTGTATCCTTTCTCCCATTTTGGGAAGCCAATGTTCAAGTTGCCCATCTCTATCTACTCTTTGTGCGGAAGGCGTGGGAATAATTCTTGGAGCAGGGATTTGTTTCCTCTTTTTAGCTACTACATTTATAGGTGCAGGTCAAGTTTATCAAGTTGTATCAGATGACGCTTTTTTTTCCTCTTCTTTCTTCTTCGGGTTCAGCTCTGTTCATCCAGTCATTGAAGCCAGGTCAAGTGGGTATCACCTGCAAGTGTGGGTGTTCTTGCGTCTGTCCGCCCTCTTCTTATCAGCTGGCCGCTTTGCTCTCCCAAGCTTTTAAAACCCCAGTCGCTACTCACAAAAGTAGAATGTACAAAACTGTTTTTGTGAACTGTGTTATGCCAATTGACATTTAAGTCTCCTTTGATTGTGATCCCAAATCTGTAAGCCCAATGAATTATTCCCTCCAGGTATCTGGTTATGGCTAATAAGTTTACATACCTTTGTCTCTTATCTATTATTAATATGAATATATTTGCAACATACAAATCTGTTTATAAAATAAAGTCTACCAAACCTATATATGGGTAGGAGTACAGTTCCTTTTGCCTATTCATCCCTGTTCATCTTGCCTGTCTATGTACTCACTTGTAGATCAGTGTTTGTTATTACTAACAATGCAGGACTGGACATATATTTTAGCATTTACCCTTGTGGTCTGTAACTCTTGTGCCCCTCTATGACTCTTCCTTTATAGTGATAGTGTATTGGTCACTCCCATATATGTATGCTGCCTTTCCTTTCACCAAAATTAATACCTGTCTATTATCTACTTCCACCCTCCGTCTGTCAGTTTGCTGTACTGTGGTGGCTTGCATGTTGTTGTGATGCTAGAAGCTATGCCATGGATATTTTAAATACCAGCAGGGTCACCTATAATGGACAGGTTTCAGCTGAGCTTCCAGACTAAGAGAGACTATGAAGAATGAGAGATAGACTACTTCTGACTATTTAGTCACTGAAAACCTTATGAATAGCAGTGGAACACTGTCAGATATAGTGCCAGAATATTGAATATTGAAACATGATGAAGAGCACCAGAATATTGTCAGGTATAGTGCCGGAAGATGAGCCCCTCAGGTTGGAAGGCACTCAAGTACGACTGGGAAAGAGCTGCCTTCTCACAGTAGAGTTGATTGTGACGATGAGAATGGAGTGAAGCTTTCGGGACCTTCATTTGCTGATGGGGTACAACTCAAAATAAAGAGAAACAGCTGTAAACAAAGGCTAATAATAGGAACATGGAAAGTACAAAATATGAATCTAGGAAAACTGGAAGTTGTCTAAAATGAATTGGAAAGCATAAACATCGATATTCTAGGCATTAGTGAGCTTACATAGACTGGAATTGGTCATTTTGTATCTGACAATCACATGGTTTACTATGTCGGAAATGACAAACTAAAGAGGAATGGTGGTGCATTCATCATCAAAAATAATATTTTAAGATCTAACTTGAAGTACAATGCTGTCTGTGACAGGATAATATCCATTGTATACAAGGAAGACAAGCACATACAATTTGACTTCCATGTATTCAATCTGGTGAGGCACAAATGAACTACATCTATGGAAAGACGGTGGAAAAGCTCCATGGTGTGGTGCTGTGGGTTAATGCACTGCAATGAAAAGTCAGTTTGAACTGCAGGGTTGGTGGTTCAAGCTCACCAGCTGCTCCTCGGAAACCCTATACAGGGTCGCTGTGTGTCAGAACTGACTTGACGGCACTTAACAACAATCAGCCAAAACAAGGTCAGGGCAGACTATGGAACAGACCACAAATTGTTCATATGCAAGTTTAGGCTGAGTCTAAAGAAAATTAAAACAAGTCCAAGAGAGCTAAAACATGACCTTGAACATATCACACCTGAACATAGAGATCATCTCAAGAATAGATTTGATGCATTAGACACTAATGACCAAAGCTCAGAGTTGTGGGATGGCATCAAGAACACTATACAGGAAGAAAGCAAAAGGTCATTAAGAAGACAAGAAAGAAGGAAAAGACCAAAATGGATGTCAGAAGAGACACTAGAACTTGCTCTCCAGCATAGAGATACTAAAGCAAATGGAAGAAATGAGGAGGTAATAGAGCTGAACAGAAAATTTGAAAAGTCAGCTCGAGAAGGCAAACTCAAATATTATAATGAAATGTGCAAAGACCTGGAGCTAGAAAACCAAAAGGGAAGAACACACTCAGCATTATTCAAACTGAGGAAACTGAAGAAAAAAATTCAACTCTTGACTTGTAATATTGAAGGATTTTATAGGCAAAATATTGAATGATGCAAAAAGCACCAAAAGATAGAAGGAATAACCAGAATCACTGTACCAAAAGGAAATGATCAATTTCAAGAGGCAGTTATATGATCAAGAGCCTATGGCACTGAAGCAAGAAGTCTAAGGTGCATTGAAGACACTGGCAAAGAACAAGGCTCTGAGAATTGATGGAATACAAATAGAAATCTTTTAACAAACTGATAACAGCACTGGAGGCACTCATTCATCTATGCCAGGAAAACTGAAAGACAGCCACTTATTGGCCAACTTATTGGAGGAGATGCATATCTGTGTCCATTCCAAAGAGAAGTGACACAATGGAATGTGAAACCATCTAACAATATCATTAGTATCACTTACAAGTAAAATCTAAAGATCATTCAAAAATGATCTGCAACAGTACACTGACAGAGAATAACTGAGGTTCAAGCCAGATTCTGATGAGGATGTGGAACTAGGGCTATCATTACTGACGTCAGATGAATCTTGGCTGGAAACAGAGAATACCAGAAAGATGTTTACCTGTGCTTTACTGACTAGGCAAAGGCTAGCTACGGACAACATTATGGAGAAATGAGTATTCTAGAACACTTAATTGTGCTCATGAAGAACCTGTGCATAGACCAAATGGCTATCCTTGTTCAAACACAGCAAGAGAACACTGAATGGTTTAAAATTAGGAAAGGTGTGTGCAGAGTTGTATTCTTTCATCACACTTACTCAATCTGTATGCTGAGCACATAATGCAAGAAGCTGATTGCATGAAGAAAAACGTAGCATCAAGATTGGGGAAAGACTCACTGACAACCTTCAATATGCAGATGATACAACCTTTCTTACTAAAAGTGAACTTAAAATAGCATCTGATGAAGATAAAGAGCACTGCCTTCAGTATGAGTTGCACCTCAATGTAAAGAAAACAAAAATATTCACCACTGAACCAATATAGAACATCAAGATAAACGGAGAAAAGATAGAAGTTGTCAAAGGCTTCATTTTGCTAGAATCAACCATTAACACTCATGAAACCATCTGTCAAGAAATCAAACAACATATTCTATTAGGCAAAGCTGCTACACAGCTTTAAAGAGGTCAATTTCAGGACTAAAGTGCAATGAACCCAAGCCATGATATTTTCAGTAACCTCATATGCATGTAAAAGTTGGACAATTAATAAAGACTGTAGAAGAATTGATGCATTTCAGTTATGGTGTTGGAGGAGAATATTAAAAGTACATGAACTGCCAAAAGAACAAATAAATCTGTGTTGGAAGTACAGTCAGAATGCTCCTTAGAAGTCAAGATGGCCAGATTTTCTCTTGTACTTCAGACAACAATGTTGTGAGGAGGACCAGTCCCTGGAGAAGGACATTATGCTTAGTAAAGTAGAAGGTCATCTAAAAAGAGGAAGACCCCTAACGAGATGGACTGACACAGGCTCAAATATAGCAATGACTGAAGTAGGTGCAGGCCTGGGCAGTGGTTTGTTCTGTTGTGCGTAAGATTGCTATGAGTTGACACCAACTCAATGGCATCTAAAAACAACAACAATCTAGTTATTGATTTTCCCTCCCTTCCCCTTCTACGAGGAGTATGGTTACTCCATAAAGTAAGCACTGGACTGCAAACCACAAGGTAGGTGGTTCGAGTCTACCAGTCACTCTGGGGAAAAAGATAGGGCTTTCTGCTCCTGCAAAGATTTAAAACCTCAGAAACCCTATACAAAGTTGCTGAGTTGGAACCGAATCCATGGCACTTAACAACAACTACAACCCCTTCCACTTCTTAGAACTAACTATCCAATACTTCCCCCCACCCCACTGTGTGTAACCCTTTCCTTCATGTTTTTATAATATTGGACTCATACAAAATGTACCTTTTTTTCCCCCTTCTCATATTGTCTTTTATTTATTTATTATTTAGCCAAGGATAAAGTATGCATGTTTAGAAAAATAAATTTTTTTTAAGCTTTTATTATGAATTAAGTGATAGTTTACACTGCAGAAAGTTGGTTTTGCTGTCAACCAATCACACTTTGCTTCATTGCAATGATTATAACCCCTTCCATGCACCACTGGTCAACAGTATTTGCCTTTGTTCCCTCCCCCCTTGATGTACACAAAAACACAGAGGAATATGCAATCGTTTAAAGGGCAGAAATGTGCCATTTTGATTAATATTGATTTATTTCACTCAGCATTATTTCCTCAGGTTCAACCATGGTACGAGATTGTTTCATGGGTTCTTTGTTATTCCTTAATGTTGCATAATATTACATTGTGGGTATACACCTCATTACCTCCACTCATCCTCTGATGAACACTTAGGTTGTTTCCATCTCTTTGCCACTGTAATGATGTAATGAGCATGGGTGTGCATATATCTATTCGTGTCGTGGATCCTATTTCTTTAGGATATATACCTAATAGTGGGGTCATGGGATCAAATGCTATTTTTATTTCCAACTTTTTAAGAAAGCTTTCTACAGTGGTTGCACCATATCACCATCCCATCAGCACTGCATGAGCATTTTAATCTCTCCATGTCCTCATCAGCATTTGTTGTTTTCAATCTTACTGAACTTTGCTATTATTGATGATTCGAAATAAATTATTTGAAGAAAATAATCATTTACCTAAGTACTAAGTAACCACTCTGGGGAAACCATCAAAAGTAAATACAGTATCATCTGGTTTCTAAACACATTCACTTCTGATATGAAGACTCAGAATCTGCTGGAAGAAATACGCTATATCACCATAAAAAAGATATGAGAGCATTTACAACAAGGCATACTAATATAGCATAACTTGAAAAGGAGTAACAGATTTAATGCTGATCTTCAGCTTGTACCAATATTATTATTGACTTAGACTGTACGGAGAGTCGTGGTATGGTGCTGTAGGATAAACATCTGACTGCAAAGTCGGTTTGAATCAAAAGGCGGTTGGTAAAAAAAACGACCAGTCACTCCTTAGAAACCCTTTACAGGGTCGCAATGAGTTGAAACCAACTTGATGGCACTAATAACACCAAAAACAACAGAATGTAAGGGCCCCTTGAGGGCAGGGGCCAAATCCATACATTAACTTTGAAGAGGGTAAGTACAGTTATAAAGCAAACCCAAATTCTTAATAAATGCTGTAGATTAGGATAATAAGGATAATTAAAGATAATGACAGCTCCCATTAGCTAGGCTAATTATTCTGTAAGTACGATAAAAGCAATTTTTATCAGTTAATTTAATAAGCAGATTAAATTATATAAAACTATTTTAATAACGACAAAGAACATCTTCATTTCTATGTGAAAAGTCAATTATAACTCTGTTATAAATCTTGGGGCACAGAGGAGAATTCAAAACAGCTGCATAGATCTTTGTCACTAAAATATATGGTTAAGATTCGATCTGGGAGACTGGAACAATTCCTTAAGACTTAGAATAGGCTACTGCAGCCTCTCAATTGGGGCTTAACACGTAGTCACAGCACCTCTGCCTCATTAGTTATCTAACTACCTGGTATTTGTTGTTTGCTTGAACCAGTTTCTGTATGAGGCTGGAAGCTCTCTGAGGTAGAAAACATGCTTCTCTCCCTTGCATCCTAATGCTCAGAATAATTTCTTGAGCATTTGTTTGTTGTTGTTAAGTACCATCGAGTTGGTTCCGACTGATAGTGATGCTGTACAGGACTTCCAAGGAGCAGCTGGTGAGCTTGAACCACTGACCTTGCAGTTCACACGACTCTGCAGTCTGACGCATTAGCCCACAGCGCCACACCAGGACTTCTTGAGCATAGAAGATACTTAATAAACACTTGCTGAATAAATAAAAAGAAATGGTGACCGATTTTTAGTTGGAGCTTGCACACTGTCTGACTTGACTGGAGCAATCTTTGAGGTTTTAGAGCGGAAAGTAGCTCCCCAGTGAGAGCAAGGCCTAGGGTCACTATGCTGGTAACCTGAATTATGAAGTCAGCTAGCAGCTTGGGCAGGAGAGAATTACAATTCTAACAACAATCCTGGTCCCTTTGCTAATTTTATTGACACATGATGCTTAAAAATAAAGATGCTTGAAATAGTATGTCTTTTCATATGATAATTCCATGTATAGAGTGTTCTTTATGATCTGTTGTTGTTAGGTACCATTGTCAGACTCATAATGACTCTAGGGTACAATACAACAAATACTGCCTGGTCTTACGCCATCGTCACAAATGTTACGTTTGGGCCCATTATTGCTGCCACTGTGTCAATCCATCTTGTTTGTTGGATGTCTTCCTCTTTTACATTGACCCTCCACTTTACCAAGTATGTTATCCTTCTCCAGGGACTGGTCCCCCTGATAACATGTCTGAAATATGAGAGATGAAGTCTCACCGTCCTTGCTTCTAAGAAGCATTCTGGCTGCACTTCTTCCAACACAGGTTGGTTTGTTCTTCTAGCAGTCCATGCTACTTTTAATATTCTTCTTCAACAACATAATTCAAATGCATGGATTCTTCTACGGTCTTCCTTATTCATTGTTCAACTTGCACATGCATATGAGGTAACGGAAAATACCACGGTGTGGATCAGGAGCACCTTAGTCCTCAAACTGACAACTTTGCCCTTGAACACTTTAAAGGGTTCTTTTGCAGCAGATTTACTTAAAGCATTATATGCTTTGATTTCCTGACTGCTACTTCCATGAGTCAACACTTCAATGGTAGATCCAAGCAAATGAAGTCTTTGACAACTTATTTATTGGCCTAGTTGTGAGGATTTTCCTTTTCTTAATATTGACATGCAAGCCATACTGAAGTCTATAATCTTTGATCTTCATCAGTAAGTATTTCAAGGCCCTTTTGTTTCCAGCATGCAAGGTTGTATCATCTGCATATTCCAAGTTGTTAATGAGACTTCCTCCAATCCTGATGCCATTTTCTTCATACAATCCAGTTTCTCAGATTACTTGCTCAGCATAGATTTAATAAATATAGTGAAAAGATACAACCATGGCACACACCTTTCCTAATTTTAAACCTTTCAGTATCCTCTTGCGCTGTTCTAAAAATTGAGTCTTTAGGTTCCTCTTAAATGTTCTGGAATACCGATTCTTCTCAATGTTATCCATAGTTTGCCATGATCTACACAGCCAAAAGCCTTTGCATAGTCAAAGTACAACTAGACATCTTTTTGGTATTCTTTGCTTTCAGACAAGATCCATCTGACATCAACAATGACATCCCTAATTCCACATCCTCTTCTGAATCCAACTTGAATTTCCGGAAGTACTCCGTGAAAGTACTGTTGCAACCATTTTTGAATTATCAGCAAAATTTTACTTGCATGTGATATTAATTATATTGTTTGATGATTTCCACATTCTGTTAGGCCATCTCTCTTTGGAATGGACACAAGTATGTATCTCTTCCAGTCAGTTGACCAGGTATCTGTCTTCCAAATTTCTTGGCACAGATGAGTGAGTGCCTCCAGCGCTGTATCGGTTTGTCAAAAGATGTCAATATGTAGTCTTGTTCCTTACCAATGTCTTCCGTGAACTTTGGAATTCTTCCTTCAGCATCACTGGCTCTTGATCTTATGCTACCTCTTGAAATGGTTGAACACTGACCATTTCTTTTTGGCATGGTGACTGGGTATTCGTTCCATCTTCTTTTGATGCTTTCTGCATCATTCATTATTTTGTCCATTGTTGTTGTTGCTGTTAAGTGCTGTCGAGTCGGTTCCAACCCTGTAGAGCTGGTGAGCTTGAACTGCCGACCTTGCAGTTCAAATGATTTGCAGTCTGGCACGTTAACCCACAGTGCCACACCAGGACTCCATTTTGTCCACACAATCCTTCAATTTTTCTCTTCAGTTCCTGCAGCTTGAGAAATGCTGAGCGTGTTCTTTCCTCTTGGTGTTTTAGCTCTAGATCTTTGCACATTTCATTATAAAATTTGATATTGTCTTCTTGACAAATTTTCTGTTCAACTCCTTTATCTCATTTTTTCCAACTGCTTCAGTTTCTCTATGCTCAAGTTTCAGAGTCTCCTTTGACATCCATTTTAATCTTTTCATTCTTTCCTGTCTTTTTAATGACTTTTTTCTTTCTTCTTGTATGATGGTCTTGATTAATCACACAATCTTCTGGTCTTCAGTGATTAGTATCTAATGCATCAAATCTGTTCTTGAGATGGTCTCTAAATTCAGGTGGGATATGTTCATGGTCATATTTTAGCTTTCATGGACTTGTTTTAATTTTATTCAGGTTTAGGTTGAACTTACATATGAGCAATTGGTAGTCTGTTACACAGTCTGCCCCTGACCTTGTTTTGGCTGATGATATGGAGCTTTTTTTATCATCTCTTCTCACAGATGTAGTCAAGTTGATTCCGTGTATTATATCTGGTGAGGTCCATGTTTATGGTGTGCAATGTTTTTTCTGAGAACTGCTACAATGTTGTTTTAAAAACTTATTTGCATTAAGTGAATATATATATTTTTTGTTTTGTAGGTACACATCAAATATGTTTACTTTGTTCATTTGTGATAAATATGATGTAAAAGGGAAGCAACAGGGTGGAAACAGGGTAACTGCTGTTACAGGGAGGGGAGTGTAATCCTTGACATGAAACCAAATGTATGAATGTTTTAATAAAGTAAAGCTGGTGATCTTGTCTGTTAACCTTCACTCAACTCATAATAAAAAGTTAGAAAAAAGATTTTTTGCAATGAAAAATTTATAATGCTATCTCCAGAATCATTTCTATCACCAAGGCCATATTTTGCAACTACTGACGCTTCCTTTTTGTTTCCAATTATCAATGTACTTGATTGCATGTTGGATCAATTTCAGAATGAAGTAGTTGGTTGTTATTGTTGTTATTAAGTGCCACTGAATCGGTTCCGACTCATGGCAACCCTGTAAAGGGTCTCTGAGGAGCAGCTGGTGAGCTTGAACCTCCAACCTTGGTGGTTCAAACCAACTTTGCAGTTCAGCGCATTAACCCACAGCACCACACCAGGACTCTAAAGTAGTTGGTAGAATTCTTCAATTTCATTACATTTGTTGTGCAAATTTAATAATAGTGGTATAAGCTGGTCTTCCTTGCAGGCATATGGATATTATCCTACTACTGACAGCATTGACTTCAAGATAGATCTTGAAATGTTCTTTTTGACAATGAATGCAACACTAGTCCCCTTCAATTTGCCATTAGTAGCATAGATAATCATATAGTTATCTGATTCAAAATGGCCAATATCAGTCATTTCAGTTACCGATGTTTATGCATTCCATTGCATTTTTGACAACTTCCAATTTTACAAGACTCATACTTTGTACAATCCATGTTCTGATTACAAATGGATGTTTGCAGCTGTTTGTCTTCATTTTGAGTTGTGCTTCATCAGCAAATCCATGATAAGGTACATGATAAACAAGCCAGGGAGTATATTCATTTCTTATGGAACATGTGAGACAAATTACAAAGACATACTAATGCTCTTTCCCTTTAAAAGGAGAAAAATAGGACTCAACAGAGTTTTTTTAACCTACAACGACAAAGGATGTTGTTGTTGTTAAGTGCCGTCGAGTCGGTTCCGACCCATAGCGACCGTGTATAGGGTTTCCGAGGGTGTAAATCTTTACGGGAGTAGAAAGCCTCATCTTTCTCCCGCAGAGCGGCTGGTAGTTTCGAACCGCTGACCTTAAGGTTTGCAGCCCGATTCGTAACCACTACGCTACCAGAGCTCCTTACAACGATTTATTGTATTGAATAGTAAATATTTAGCTAGTATCCTTTGTCGTTGTCACGTCACCGTTGTCATTGTCGTGACAACGACAAAGGATACTAGCTAAATATTTACTATTCAATACAATAACTAAGGATGACTTTTGATGTGAATGGTAGTTTAGTTAAATATTTTGACCTTGCAAAAACAAGTTTTGGCCATGACATCAACTTTTCTGAACATGCAATGAGAAAAATGTATAAGCATGCTGTCAACAAGCAATGATCAACTCTGCGCTTATGACAAATCAATCTATGGTTCCTACTACCTATACTAGTTACTAATGGGACACAATGAAAACACAACCTGGTGGCTGTTTCCTCTGATTAATTAGTGAGACCATGTTTTTCTGTTTTCTGCTATGTTAAGTGAAATATTAGGTGTCATCTCTCACTCTACCTGAAGGTTAATATACTTCTACCAACTCTGGATGTCTAAGGATCTCAGCAGCTGCTACACTTTCTTGATATTTTTTTCCTAGTCTTGTTGATTCTCTCACCTCCAAGGAGCATGTTCTTAATAGAAACCTTCCATGTAGCTATTAACTTAATTCACCCTAGCTCAAGTACAGGGACTGGATCAGAATGGGGTCATACTTAGTCTCAATCTTGACCATATATAGCTTAAAAATTCATCAAGTATCAGTACTTTAGCTGCAGCAGTGCCAGTTCAAAGAACAATTTTCCCAGCAGGGGCTGCTATGGCTTCGAGGAGAGAGCCAAGGCCACTTTAGCCCACAGTCTGCTCAAACCTGCAAATGTACTAGCCATTAAGCCTGGCCAACATTCCAGAGGGGAGAGGCTTTATCACTGACAGAAATGTAACTGCACTGTCAAAAGTACATAAAATGGAAAAATTAAATTGTGCAATGTTAAGGTTCTATTTGTACTATGAGAGTATAACTGCAAAATCTTCAACAAGACAGAAAATAAAAATGGGCAATGAACACCATCTCCTGGAGCAGAGCTATCAAAATGGCAGTCCATGGGCTGGCTCCATAGATGTTCCGTTTGGGCTTGAGCAGGACTCTAACAATATGTGAGTCTGTTTTTAAAAATTGGAATTTCATATAAAAATCTAGATTTCAGCCTTTTCTGAAAAGAATTCATTTTGCATTATGCTGGATCCACTGGACAATCACTAGCACCTTGACGTGAGTACTAGCTGCTTGTGTTAGAGGGCGCAAGCTCCATCCAGTCATCAAGCTTTTCTTTGGCTTTCTTTTAAAACCCACCTATGGGACAGACCTCGCCCCACCTGTGGGATTTAGCTTTATTGTCAGTTTACAATATCTGCTACAGAGGGTAAAGTGCTACATAAACATTGTTTCATAAACTAAAAACTGTTACATAAAATTGGATTCATTTTTATATTCCAGATGCTGTTATGTACTTTTCTTCGAGGCAATGACCTCAACAAAGATTCCTAAGCCTGACAGAACAAACTACTAATGCAAAAGGCAGAAGAGATACACATTTTTTAAGGTTTTGGCTATTCTGGTAATAAGCCAGAGCAAAATTAGGTAAAAGGGAGAAGATGCTAAGACTTGTCCTGTTAAAAACAAACATTTATGGCAGCAATCTGAAGAAAACAAAATTTACAACTCTTGAATGCATTAAACTGAATAATTAGTACCCCCTTCCCCTAAAATGCAAAGCATACCTTTGGCATGCACACACACACATCCACACATGTATCAAGTCATGTCTTACAAATTCCAGAAGTACACCAGGGTTTCACTTCAGACTTGGAAAGGGTCCTCTCTCTGGAAAATGCAGATAATTTAGTAATAAGTTTTCTTTGACCCCATGACACATTGCAGCTTGTAGTCTAAGGAGCTTTCTGTCTATAGAACTCTTTTATTTTGGTAAGCTAAAAGAGTTACTGAACTTCCTTCACCAAAGAAATGGGAATATGCTGTATGTGTATTTCAAAGGAATAGAAGGATGGGGGTTGATTTCTTCAGGTTTCCCTGAAATCTTTAAAGATACAAAATGAGACCAATTACCTGACTGCATTCAAAGTACAGAACAACAACAACCAGGAGCTTGAATGCGCTGGTATTCTTGTCACACTTATGTGCCATGTTTTTGCAAATAACAGCATACCCAGAATGCACGGAAATGAAGGAATAACAACAACAAAAATCGTTCCGGCAAAATGTACATGTCATTTGAGTAAAAATATGGTGTTTTTAATGAAAGTATCTCAAAGTCTACAGTCATACTTTTAAGATAATGATAAAGTTATACTGAAAAAGCCACTGTATATAAAGGACTGATTTTTGCAAAGAAGCAAGTAATTTAAGAGATAGTTCCTCCTCCCACATAGTAAAAGTTTTCAAATGAATATTAATCAATGTTCAAAAAATGTCACTCATTGTACTGTGGAGCAATTTTTAAAAGCTGTTTGTAGGTAATAATTTTAAACTTTCCTTGGCTTTGCTGAAATATTTTAACAACGCTCTCGATGCATGGCAGTCATCTCAATTTTACAGATGAAATGAGAATCTTTAAGCTCATTGGATAACAATGCTGATTAAATTCCTATGGCATCTTTTAACTTGAAGAGGAAAGAGAAAAAGGTAACCCTTGGGGCAGGGTGAGTTCATTGCAGAGATCAAGCTGGTCGTCTGGTCTCTTGGGTCTTGACCAAATCAATGGCTACCGATGCAACCACAAATACAATGCTATCCCAGCACTGTTGCCACAATTAGGATTTTGATGGATATTTACTCTTAAGTACAAAAAGATCCCCTGATTTAAAGCCCACAGCATATGAGGTATACCTGACAATTTCTCTTGCTGCTTTTTAAAAAACTTATGCAGTTAGGTGCACACACCTGAATTGAAATTTGTGAAACTCTGGAGGGAACCAAGAGAATGGGACATAAGATTACACTGACTATTTAGAGCTGCACTAGCCAATATGGTAGTTTCTAAATCATACGAAGCTACTGCAAATCAAATTAAAGCTCAGCTCCTCAGTCACACTAACCACATTTCAAGTGTTCAGTAGCTGCAGGCTACTGTACTGAAGAGCAGACACAGCATTTTCGCCACCACAGGAAGATCTACTGGGCAGCACTGGTATAAAGGAAATACTCAAGAGAAACCCAGAAGAAATATGTTGATAACCAACCTTTCCTATCACTACACAATACCCAAAAGTTACTTATTTGGCTGGAAACAGCATAAATAAGCACCTTAATTCCTTTCACTTTGGAATCATGGAAGAAAATGGTTTGAATACTAGAATTCACTTACTGGTAATTCTCCACTGACAAGACAACTTGACGGCACACTTCTGTAACCTAGGGTTTTGTTTCCCCATGCTACTCCTTCAAAAGTGAACAGCATACCTAAAGTGTAAATCACCCAGGCTCCCGGCAGGTAAACGTCAAGTGCCCAAGGTAAAAACTGTTTCTTCTTTTGCTCTCATTCCCTTTCAATGAGAGCTTCCTACTCTCAAAAGTTAAGCATCTTTGTTAAGTACAGTATTGCAAGGAAAGATTTGACCCTACCGGGTTTGCTACTGCTTCTAAGTAGTAGCAAAACAGATTGAAATGTTAGCTAAGTTTGGAAATATCTTTTGCTTGAAGAGGGTGCATTCCAGTAATAAGCTATTTTTGTCAGAAATTCTATTATCAAATTAGTAGAACATCAATTAGATGGGAGTGGGGTTAGTTTAATATTTCAAAGGACTAATTTAACTGCAAAATGCACTCACAAACCTAAAATCAGGAAATCTGGGGGCAGAGCGAAAGGAAGAGCCAATCAGTGCTCAAGAATGAAGGGAAGGAGTGTTAGGCAGGCCGGATGGCCTAGAATGGGACAGGCTGGGACAGGAATGGGAACCTGATAGCCTGGGGGACATTTTCCTTTAGATGGACCCCTTCCACAGAGTGAATACACATAAATGAAAAGAGCTGTGTATTTGGGGCATTGGCCTGGTGGAACTGCTCCCTCTTATGCCTAAAGTGACAACTGGGAATGTGACTGTCAGGTATTAGCCCTTAGGGTGACAGAGCAAAAACAAAAGCCCTGAGAAGCTTCAAGTGCTAGGATGTGTAGGGGCAGGGGCATCCTGGAAAGGAGGTGCTGGAAAGTCCAGATGAGAAAAAAAATGAACATGAACAACAAATTAAACACATATCCTGATTTTGCTCAATTTGGAAGCTGGACAAGTATTAATTGACAAAGAAAGGCTATGTTCTGTATGAAGTGATAGTAATGGTGGCTCACATGATTTAAGATCTTTTAGTGACTGTATGTTTACATAGCTGACTTAATTACTAGAGAACTGCATTATCAGAGGAAAGTCCAATGGAGTTTTCCAAGAAAAAAAAAACGAAGACAATGAGATAAACATGCAATATGAGATGTCATAAATGAGCCTCAATTGAATCTAAAAAAAGATATAAATATATTTTAATATTTTGAAATAAAAAAAATTAAACACAGTGTAAGAAAATGCTGGGAGGGAAAAGGGCAAAAATAAACATTCTGATTTTGCCAAAGTTACCTATGCTAAGCATAGGCAATGGCACAATGAACTATGAGATAAGTAACACAATCTTTGTTGTTGTTGTTGTGTGCCGTGGAGTCGGTTCCGACTCATAGTGACCCTGTACAGGGTTTCCGAGGCTGTAAATCTTTACGGGAGCAGAACGCCTCATCTTTCTCCCACGGAGCCGCTGGTAGTTTCAAACTGCTGACCATGAGGCTGGCAGCCTGATTCGTAACCAGTACACTACTACCAGAGCGCCTTTCTTTACCAGAAACACAATCTTTAAGTGCTCATAATTAACAGGTATGGAAAATGGAATTAAAGGTACTGTTGCATTTGTCTAGAAGTTGTCTAAAGTCTGACAGTTTCTGACGAACAATCAAATGAGGTTTTTCTACTTTTAGGAGTGGTACTAATTTTAAAAGTGAAGGTGATGTAAATCCACCTACGGCATATTTCAAATAGAAAGTAAGGTAACAGATGGAAAAAGAGAAGACTTTTAGATACTCAGCACCCAAGTGGGCCAAAAGATACTAAATGCATTCTACTGTCCTTTGCTAAATAAGATGGAAAGGGCATCAGAGCAGACGAGAGTAAGGATGACTAGGATCCAAGTACAGTTTCTCATGAAAGAACAATGTGCTTCCAGACACAGCATCCCAGCTCCTCATCTAAGTGATGGGGATAAGAAGCTCATCCTTCCTGCCTCACAGAGATGTTTGCATGTGGTGGATGCTGGGAAGACCACAGCATGGCCGTGATGGGCAAAATGGGGCATGTGCAGCCACAGTAACTGAGTAAACAGGAGGTACAGTCTCAAGAGGTGGGAGAGCATGAGCTTCTTTGCTGAGAGGAGGCTCATGCCTATGTAAGAGCCTGAGGAGTCCACAGTTAAGACAGAGAGAGATTTGAAATCACTACATTGAAGGAGCAAATACTAACAGTGTATGTATGTTTTTTTAGAATGACGTATAAAGAATCAGGTCCAAAGAGAGACTGTGGGTTATGCAGAAGGACACAGCAGAGAAGAAAAAAACAAAATGGGAACAGAAATGTGGGAGTAAGCATATTAGTTTATCTAGTACATTGCATTCCACAAGAGTGAAAAAGAGGGAAAGAAAAAGAAAAGAGGACTCTGTGTTGCACTTATGGAAACAAGAATCCCAGTGCATGCCTGCTTCATGAGGGATTACTACCACCTTGTTTTCATACATGCTTCTCACTTCATCTTCACAAAAGCTCCAACACAGGCAGGGTAGTTTTTTTATTTTTTACCACTTTACAGACGAGAGAAACAAAGCTTAGAAAGTTGAACTAATCTGTCCTAAACTGCAAGGTAAGTGGTAGAGTTAGAACTAATCAACTCCTCACATATGTTATGACATTAACCCTAGAATACTGATTTAATGTTCTAGAGTGTTCCGTTGAGTTCTAATTACCTAGAAAATAATAAAACTATCCAAGGAAGGTGACATTTCTTGAGAAACCCAGGGAAGAGAAGTGTGTATAGCATCTCCTCAGGTGGAAATGACCACCTTAACAATCTTCTTGATGGCTGTGGCCAGGCAGCAAGAAGCACATGCTTACTAGACCACTCTTTCTAGCAACTCCAACCCAGTATAAAGTAGCTGGAATACTTATACTTCACAAACAGAAAAAGTTAGTATTTGCTCCTTAAATGAAGTGATTTCACATCTCTGTCTTAAATTTTAAATGTGGGCTCCTCAGGTGATCTCTCACAAAGACATGACCCTCATCTCAGCAAAAAAACTGGATTCTGGAGAAGCGAAGAAGGGCAGATAGCAACATAACACAGTAATTTACTTTGTCCTTCTCCAGGGACTGGTCCCCATCACAACATGTCCAAGATAAGAGAGACGAAATCTGACCATCCGGACTTCTAAGGAACATTCTGGCTGTACGTCTTCCAGCACATATTTGTTTCTTTTGGTAGTCCATGGTACTTTTAAAATTCTACTCCAATACCATAACTCAAATGAATCAACTCTTCTACAGTCTACTTTATACATTGCCCAACTTTCACATGAATGGCTATTGAAAATACCATGGCGTGGGTCAGGCGCACATTAATCCTCAAACTGACATCTTTCCTCTTGAACACTTGGGCAGCCCATCTGCCTAATGCAATACATCATTTGATTTCTTGACTGCTGCTTCCATGAGTGTTGATGATTAATCCAAGCAAATGAAGTCTTTGACAATTTCTATCTTTTCTCCATTTATCTTGATATTGGTCCAGTGGTGAGGATTTTTGCTTTCTTTATATTAAGGTATAACCCATACCAAAGGCTTGTGGTCTTTGATTTTCATCAGTCAGTATTTTAGGTCCTCTTCATTTTCAGCAAGCAAGGTTGTATCATCTGCATATTGCAGGTTGCTAATGAGTCTTCCTCCAAACCTGATGCCACATTATTTATATAATATACCTTCTCAAATTATTGGCACAGCATACAGATTGACCAAATATGGTAAAAGAATAAAATCCTGGCACATACCTTTCCTAATTTTAAACCATTCAGTGTTCCCTGGTTCTGTGTGAACAAGGACAGCCTCCTGGTCTATGTACAGATACCTCATAAGTAAAAATTGATTGTTCCAAAATACTCATTCTCCACAATGTTGTCCATAGCTTGTCATGATTCACACAATCAAAATCCTTTGTGTAGTCAATAAAGCACAGGTAAACATCTTTCTGGTATTCTCTGCTTTCAGTGAAGATCCATCTGATGTCAGTAATGATATCCCTCATTCTACATCCTCTTCTGAATCCAGCCTGAACCTCTGGCAGTTCCCTGTCAATGCACTGTTGCAAACATTTTAAAATTATCTTTAGCAAAATTTTACTTACATGTGATATTAATGATACTGTTCGATGATTTCTACATTCTGTTGGGTTACCTCTCTTTGGAATGGGCACAAGTATGTATCTCTTCCACTCAGATAGCCAGGTATCTGTTTTCCAAATTTCTTGACATGGATGAGTGAGTGCCTCAAATGCTGCATCAGTCTGCTGAAAGATTTCAATTTATAGTCCATCACTTCCCTTAGCCTCGTTCTTTGCCAATGCTTTCAGTGCACCTTGGACTTCTTCCTTCAGTACCATTGGTTCTTGATCATTTATCTCTTGAAATGGTTGCACACAACCATTTCTTTTTGGTACAGTGACTGTGTATTCCTTCCATCTTCTTTTGATGCTTTCTGCATGAATCAATATTTTGCCCATTATTGTTGTTAATTGCTTTCATATTTGTTCCGACCCACAGCAACCCTGTATAGAGTTTCTAAGGAGCAGCTGGTGAGCTTGAACTTCCGACATGGTGGTTCAAACCAACTTTTGCAGTACATTACCTCACAGCACCACACCAGGACTCCATTTTGCCCAAAGAATCCTTACATATTGCAAATCATTGTTTTATTTTTTTTCCCCTCAGTTCCCTCGGCTTGAGAAATGTTGAATGTGTTCTTTCCTTTTTGTTTTCTAACTCCAGATCTTTAAACATTTCATGATATTTGACTTTGTTGTCTTTGTTTATTTATTTAAGATTTTATTGTGAATTGAGTGATAGTTTACATGGGGGAGTATCAGTTTTGCACTCATCCTATTGTATTTTGTTTCATTGCAATGATTACAATCCCATCCATGCATCATCATTTAACAGTATTTGCTTCTATTCCCTGTGGGTTTTCAAAAAAAATTATTTACACAAAAACACTCAGGAACAATCATTTAAACAACCAAAGGGCACATTCTGTAAACCTGCCTCCTGGCTGCCAGCATACAACCTTTCTATGAGTCTAGAGTCTTCAGCAGCTCTATCTCTCCATGCCATCATCTCTACCTCCACCTCTGGTGTCACTGCTTCTGTGGTTAGGGTCCCACATTCCGCTCATGCTCTTCTTTCTCTCTTGCTGGTCCTAGGGTCCTCTGTTCCTGCAATGTATGCTTAACTGGTGTTGTTAAGTACAGTGAAGTCGGTTCTAGCTCATAGCGACCTTGCCCAGGGTTTCAGAGGCTGCAAATCTTTATGGGAGCAGAAAGCCTCATCTTTCTCCTGCAGAACAGCTGGTAGTTTCGAACTGCCAACCTTGAGGTTAGCAGCTCGATTCATAACTACTTCGCTACCAGAGATCATTGTAAGCTTAACTATTCCCCCTTTATGTTACAAAACTTCTACCTTTACAGTTGTGACTATCACAATTTTGACTTTATGTTCTTGAGCTGCCCTTTGAAATTTTCTATTTTACCTCCTCATTTCTTCCACTTGCTTTAGCATTTCTACACTGGAGAGCCAGTTTCAGAGTCTTTTTTGACATCCATTTTAGTATTTCTTTCTTTCCTGTCTTCTTAGTGACCTTTTGCTTTCTTCCTGTATGACGTTCTTGATGTCATCCCATAGTTCTTCTAGTCTTAAATCATTAGTGTCTAATGCCTCAAATCTGTTCTTGAAATGATCTCTAAATTCAGATGTGATATGCTCAAAGTCATATTTTGGCTCTTGTGGACTTGTTTTAATTTTCTTCATCTTTAGCCTAAACTTGCATATGAACAATTGATGATCTGCTTCACAGTTGGCCCCTGGTCTCGTGGCTCCTAAACTTGGGAAAGAGATGCTGAGTTCTGGTGAGGGTTCAAGTAAGCGGACAGAAATGTGAAGTAAAATCAGAGAGCGAGCCAAACAAAAATGACAGCATATTATATAGATATTGTAGAGCAACTCTCCAACTTGGGGGTTCATAAAATTATCGGAGTAGTGTAATTAAGTTCACAGAGATTTACTCTCAAGTAGGTGGGACTTGAAATATGCATTTTTAGTAAGTTCTCTGAGTGATTCTGGTCCAAATAGCTCAGACCCCCAATTTGAAAACAAGTTTGAATCATCCAAGAAAAAAAGCCAGTCAGTTTGAGGGATTCATCAGAGAGCCAGTTGAACAGAAAAAAACAGAATCAAAAACAGAAACACCCAGTTTCACAAATGGGTGGACTTATTTGATAAATAAAAGACTTGACAGGAGACAGTGTCCGTGTGCCATCAGGGAACTGCTGAAGTGGGAATGCCTGAGGTGGGGGGGTTTTCAACTCCATGCGGGAGAAAGCAAGCATGCTCAGCACAACAAAACCATATTCCTTAAAGGGCAAGAAAAAGACAGCTGTGATGCAGCAGAAAGACGTTGGGTTCAGAAGTCCATCCCACAACTCTGCTGTCAGTTGAGTGGGTGGCAGTTACTGTACTTCTCCCTTTCCAGCTTCCACTTTCTCAATTCTAAATGGAGGAAGCTACAACCTATTGCGAGTGATGGTGGTCAAGAATAAATGATTATAACAAAGCTCTTTATAAACCATAAAGCACTGAACAAACAAAAGAGATTAGAGGTTACTAACTTTCTTGAACAATGATTAATAAGATTTTTGTAGGCATTTTGCTGAAAATTGGCAAGAATGACAGAGCAAGTGCCACAGAGCATAGCTGCATACCACAAGGAGGTAGGAAACAGCTAACCAGTGATGTTAGGAGAACTCACAGAACATTCCAGAGGAATAAAGGAAACTATTCCTTTCATGAATGGTGGCAAAGGGGGAAGAAAGAAGTCTCAGTACTCCCAGGTGTTGTTCTATTTTATGCAAATTACTGAAGGAATGTCTGGCGGTTCTTCACAACATTTGGACTAAAGCCATAGTGGGAGTCTGGAAATAGCTTCCTCAACTTCTCTCCATGGAGGTTACCTCCATGAATACATTGATCTTGCACAGGAACTCAGGAAAGGATTTGGGGTGGCTTCTCCAGAGAGGGCTGAGCTAGGAAAAGGAACAGTGGTCTGCTTATGTGTCTAGGAATCTGGAGCCAGGCTTAACTAATTTTGGATAGGGAATATATTGCCTATGAACTTGTCTGATTTTGAACAGGGAAGGGAGGAGGCATTTCCCAGAGTTCATTTTAAAAACTGCCAATCCTGTCTCACTTCACTGAAGAGACAAAGGAGGGTATGGGTAACAAATGCCTTAAGGTGCCAGAAATGGCAGCAGTTGGGGCCAGCCCAAGCAAGAAATGAGGAAAAGAACCAGTTCAGGTCTGGGAAACAGGTGGAGAAATAGGATAAGTATATACTTCAGACATATTGTCAGGAGGGACCAGTCGCTGGAGAAGGAGATCATGTTAGGTAAGGTGGAGGGTCAGAGAAAAAGAGGAAGACCCCTGGTGAGATGGATTGGCCAAGTGGCAGCATCAATGAGCTCAATTGTGAGGTTGGCCCAGGATTGGGCAGTGTTTTGTTCTGCTGTGCATAAGGTCGCTATGAGTCGGTTCCGACTCGATGGCACCTGACAACAACAACAACATATATATATAACTACAAGGTTAGCAGTTCAAGTTTACCAGCTATGCCTTGGAAATCCTGTACAGGGTGGCTATGGGTTGGAATTAACTTGATGGCACTTAACAACAGCAACATATATATATACTTTAAAAAGAAAAAGGTGGGAAGGTTATTTGCTAAATAAGGTAAAGAAGCTTGTAAGCGTACAGACTACAATTTTTCCTTAATATCCTGCCAGTGAAGGTGTCAGACAAGCTGCTGAATGGATCCTTATGCATCACTAAAGGAAAGCATCTGGTCATCTTTTAGTTGTACATTTATGTGACTAGCTCCCAAGGAGTAGAATTAAAAGGACATGTCAAAATGTATGTTCTATAGGGTCTCCTGAAAGCAAATCTAAATTATAAAAAGGTAGAGCAATGTCTTAAAAAGGCTATCTCTTTGTCCATTAACTACAGTTATCAAAAAACAAGGGAGTCCTAGTGTGGCATTGTGGGATAAGCACTGGACTGGTTTGAAACCAGGGTCAGCAATTCACTCGCCAGCTGTTCCTCAGAAACCCTATAAAAGGTCACTATGAGTTGGAACCAACTTGATGGCACTTAATAATAACAACATCCCCTTTATCAGAAGAAAGACTGAGAAGCAGAGGCTGCAAATAATCAATCAGTTGTAACAACAGCACCCAATTAATATGTGACTCTATGCACCAAATTCGGGTCCTGCGATCAGTGTGGCATAAGGAAGACCTACTCCCGGGTGTCGCTCCAAAGGAAAAAAAAAAGAGCTCTGGTAGCGTAGTGGTTACGAATTGGGCTGCTAACCTTAAGGTCAGCAGTTCGAAACTACCAGCTGTTCCATGGGAGAAAGATGAGGCTTTCTGCTCCCGTAAAGATTTACAGCCACGGAAACCTTGTACAGGGCCGCTATGAGTCGGAACCAACTCCACGGCACATAACAACTACAACTACTATCAACCAGATGATTGGACACACCACATAACAATACTTTGTTTTCATGTTCCTAGCACTTACTTATTGAAAGTACATAATTACTTATTTAAGAATGCTAATAATGACTTACTACTTGAAGTTTTAGGTCACTTGAGATTACTGATAGGTACAACTCTTGAGTGGTTGGTTAAAATTAAAAGGAAACAGTATATATATATATGAAATTTTAGCAAAT
>NW_006408648.1:2593889-2674510 GCF_000296735.1 Chrysochloris asiatica
GAATGAGTGGGGAGGTGACATGGTATCCATAAATTAAGTAGCTTTCCTAACTCTGTAAATAATTCTGTGTGAGAACAGAGGCCAATATGCTATATTACGCTTGATTTACCTACTTTTTCTTTTATTTATTACTTTATAAAGGGAATGTTTTATCATTCTAAAGACAAAAATATGCAATTGTTTTATATTCTTCCTGCATATAAAATTTAGACATCTTCAAGAGATTAGAAAGCTTTTAAAACAACAAAAAAAAACCCCTATGGCTCTACAACTTTCATATATGACTATAACATCAATGACAAAAATGGTGTCCCGGTGTGGTGCTGTAGGATAAGATAAGCACTGCACTGGTAACCACAAGGTCAATGTTTTCAAATCCATCAGCTGCTCCTTGGAAACTCTATACAGGGTCATTATGGGTTGGAACCAACTGGACGACACTTACCGACAACATAACAACAATAATAAACTTAGCTTGGTCAATTTTGGTTAAAAACTCATCAGTTACGTGCATTTTTTGTATGTCAATAAAAAATTCATTACTTGAAATACAAATGAAATTGCCAAAGTAAATCCTGTGTAACAAAATGTTCTAACAAGCATCTGAAAAGAAGAGAGGACAAAGAAAACAACAGAATAGTGTGATGGATTTGCACATTTCTTGGGTCCCAATGAATCCAATAATGCTAGTGATAGGCCACTGGGACTAGAAAAATGAAAAGTGCAGACTCCTTGTGGCTACCTCAAGTTTACATGAGGAAGAGACGATGGAAATTAAAAAAGCAAAACCCATGTTAAGTGCTATCAAGTTAGTTCCTACTCATATCGACTTTGTATAGGATTTCTGAGGAGCAGCTGATGGGTCTGAACCACCAACCTTGTGGTTTGCAGTCCAGTGCTTATCTTACAGTCACATCAGGAGTTGCTGTTAAGTGCTGTTGAGTTGGTTCTGACTCACAGCAATCATGTATAGGATTTCTGAGGAGCAGCTGGTGGGTTTGAACTGCTGACCTTGTGGTTTGCAGTCCAGGGCTGATCCTACAGTGCCACACAATAAGCCGATACTAGATATACTAGAATAAAAAATTAATTTATATACAGGAAAATGAAAGTTTAGCTGCAGCAGACTCAGACTCACAGTAAACACTGGTGGAGTACCCAATATGCAAGATAAGCATGGGCTTATCTGTGCTATTTCACTAATCTGTAGTGATAAGTTTCACATGCTTTTCTACCACATCTCATCACTGGATAATTCAACACTGATAATAATGGTGTGTTTCACCTAAGTTCTTGTAAAGAGTATCTTTGGGCCTGCCTGGGTATCTAATATCCTAGGCCCCTCAGATCAGTTCTCGCTCAGAACCACTGGACTCAACACATTTGACAATTCCATTAGCCCTGGTGGGTTGGGTGGGAAGAAATTTGTTTCTCCTGGTTCCATAAAGATCAGACTGCTCTGGGGATAACTCATCACCCTTCCCTGTTACAGCAGCTAGCATGATCCCAACTACAAAAATGAGCTACCAGAGCCTGGTGTTCTGGGTACAAATAAAATGCACACCAGAAAAATGGATTTGAATTGCAGACCACATCCACACCATTCAAAACTCCATGGGAACTAAGATGGTAGGACTATCATATTCTGCCAATAAAGGTGTCAGACAAACTGCTGGATGAATCCTTCCATGGCACAAAAGAAAAGCATCTGATCATCTTTTAGCTATACAGGGTGCATGGTGACATTTATGTGACTAGCTCCAATGGATAATTAAAAAGGATAAGTCTTTCACAATGCTGTATATTTGGGGTATGGTTCCCATGATTAACTCAACTTTATCTGGGTTATACTGGTACAATCTGGAGTTCCATCTTTAGCCATGACATACATTTGAAAAAAAACAGGTGGGTAGTGTTTGCTAGTGCTGATATTATTTTACTTCATATGCACACTTACCTCTTTGACACTATGTGTCACTGCCCATATTAGAAAAACCCTTGACATCACCTGGAAAGAAGTCAGGACAACAGAAGACGGCACAATTCCTGAAAGATATTTTAGGAGGGGTAAATAAATGTACTGTAGTACTCACTAAGTTTCAATACATAATACATTTTACAAAACATCCAAATTTAATTATTTAGGGCCAAAACCAGCTTGAATAACTGAAACTTACGTATCTTGTTATACAAATTCCCTCTTTAAAACATGGCTGTGGTGGTTATGTGCTATGGAGTCAGTTCTGACTCATATAGCGAGTAACTCCACGACACATATACAGGGTTTCCGAGGCTGTATAAAACTTTACAGGAGCAGAAAGCTTTATCTTTCTTCCACAAAACTGCTGGCTGATTTAAACTGCTGACCTTGAGGTTAGCACCTGACTCGTAACCACTACACTAAGATTAAAAGTGCTTTTCTCCCTAGAAACAATAATATTATCAATGGCAATGATGATCCATGGGGTTTAGGTACTTTCACAAGCCTAGTTTAAAAAAAGAAACACTGGATAAGTACACATAGATAGAGAAAACAAAATCAATATTTAACCTCTGAAATCAGGTATTGAAAATTGACTTATATTTTGGGTTTCAGAGTAGTAAAGATTAAACTTGCCAAAAAAAGAGGTCTGGCCTTTGTCCTCATCTCTAAGCCCTTGAAATGTCCTGCTTGATAAAAGTGTCTTTTACCTGGAGGACTTGAGCCATGCCATGAGCCACTCTGAGGAAAATCTGCTCTGTTAAGATTATAGCCTAGAAAACCCTATGAGGTCACATGGGGTCTCTATGAATGGAAATCGACTCACTGGCATGGCACTACTAGAACAAATCTAAAGGTAGTACTTTGAACCCAAAGTAAGATAAAAACCTCAAAGCATAATGATGTGTATCCAGTGCATCAGTCCCCAGCAATCTCCCTCTGGCCTTATGGCTGTTTGTCCACAGCAACTATACTAACCAGCTTCCTGGCCCTCTCAAGTGGCACACAGGCCACTCCACATGTTCCAGGAACCCCTATCACAAATGCAGATCCTTTGTCTACTTTAAAACAAACCTCACTGTCAATACATTCGCTGGATTGTTGCTAAGTGCCAATGAGTTGGTTCCCACTCACTGTCTCTATATAGGGTTTCCATGGAGCTGTTGGTAGGCTTGAACTGCCAATTTTGTGGTTCATAGTCCAGTGCAGCTCATACAGCACCACACCAATTTTTGTTCTTTGGAATAATTATGTTGTTAGTGTCTTGGCTATCTAGTGCTGCTATGACAAAAATATCACAAGTGGATGTCCTTAACAAACAGAATTTTATTTTTCACATTTTATGGGCTAAGTCAACATTCAGGGTGCCAGCTCTAGGGAAGGTACACTCTGCCCACTCTGGGGAAGGTCTGTGCCTCATTTCAGCTTCTACCCCTAGGTTCCTTGGTGATCATGTGTGTATCTTCTCTCCATTTGAACAGTTTTTGCTTGCTTGTTTAATCTGTTCTTTCAAACTGATTTAAAATATATCAGACACTAATTCAGCCTCATTAACATAACAAGGAAAACCCATTTCTAAGTGGGATTATAACCTAAAGCATAGAGGTTAGGATTTACAACACATTTTGGGGGTTAGAGATGAGACAGGGAGGCACAAAAATCAATCATAACTGCAAGGCAACTTGTTTTTGTTGTAAGTGCCATCAAATGGGTTCTGACTTACAGCAACCCTGCCCAGGGTTTCTGAGAAGCGGCTTGTGGATGTGAATCACTGGCTTTGTGGCAATCTACAACTGGCCAAAAGCCTATGCACAAATCAGATCTAAAATTACTTCTCTCGATTTGGTTATGAGAGCAAATCACCTTATATCTTATTCAGAAAAAGAGATGCTATGAGTATATATTATAAAATGATTTTTAAGATTTGAGGAAGAATGATAGTTTGTTTTCCAACAGGAAGTAACAACGCTATGCCATCCACAATGCCTGTTATCTGCAGGTGTGCAACAAATCTTTGTAGCATGAATAAAAGAATGAAAGAAAAACATAAGTGTATGGACAAACAGATCAATATAATAGAACTAAGAGCCTCAAAACACACCTTCAAATTTATTATCACTTGATTTTCGACAAGGTTGTCAAAACAATTCAATGGAGAAAAAATAGTGTTTTCAACAAATGATGCTGGTAGAACTAGACAGTCACATGAAACAGAATAAAGTTGGATCCCTTCCTTACATTATAATAAAAAATGAACTAAAAATAGATCAGAGCCCTAAATGTAAGAGCTAAGACTATGATAGTCACAGAAGAAATCAAAGGCATACATCTTGTAGCCTTGGAATGGCTAATTAGATGTGACAGCAAAAGAACAAGAAACAAAAGAAAAAATAGGTAAATTGAATGTCAGGAAATTTTAAAACTTTCCTGCTTCAAAGGACACAAACAAGAAAGTGAAAGGACAACCGACAAAATGGGAGAAAACTGTTGTAAATCATCTATCTGATAAGAAGCTTGTACCCAAAATATAAAAAAAAAACTTTTCGAATTAAATAATGGAATCCTGGTGTGGTGCTGGGGTATAATGCACTGGACCGCAAGGTCATTTTGAACCACAAGGTCAGCAGTTCAAACTCATCAGCAACTCCTTAGAAACCCTATACAGGGTTGCTATGAGTCGGAACCAACTTGACGGCACCTAACAACAATTAAATAATAAAAAGATAAGCAAACCAAATTACCAATTAGCAAAGGATTTGAATAAGTAGTTCTCAAAAAAAAAAAAATCTACAAATGACCATATATAAGTGATGACCCTGTATAGGTTTCCAAGGAGCAGTTGGTGGGTTTGAAGCGCCGATTTTAAAGTTAGCAGTCCAATGCTTATGCTATAGCGGCATATAAGAATTCCTCACTGTGTGTTGTTAGGTGCTGTCAAGTCAGTTCTGACTCATAATGGCCCTAGATAGGGTTTCCAAGGAGCGACTGGTGAGTTAAAAATCGACCTTGCTTATCCTACAGAGCCACACTCTAGAATGGTTTAAATAAAAAAGCCAGGTAACAATGATGTAGAGAAATTAGAACCCTTATACACTTCTGCTAGGATTATAAACTAAAATAGCCACCTCAGTCTGGCAGTTCCTTAAAAAGTTAAGTATACAATTAACATATAACCAAATAATTCCACTCTTAGGTATACATATGTGTGTCTGTATGCATGTATACCCAAGATGAATAAAAATAAATATCCACACAAAAACTTGAACATGAATATGCATCACAGGATTCATAATAGTCAAAAAGTGGAAAGAAAAAAAATGTCCTTCAACAGATGAGTAGATAAATAAAATGTGATTAAGTGTGATATACCTCTAGGAATATTACTTAGCAACAAAAAGAAATGAAGCACTGATCCATTTTATAATATGGATGAACCTTGAAAATATTATGCTAAGTAAAAGAATCCAGGAAAAAAAAAAAAAAAGACCACCTATTGCATGATTCCTTTTATATGGAGTATGAAATTATGCAAATTTATATACAGAAAGTAGATCAGTGCTTACCTGTGGCTGGGAGGTATGGAGGCTCATGGGGTACCTGTCCATAAATCAAGAGGCAGTTGTTCAAACATAACAAGGGGATACTGAATGGTTTTAAATCAGGAAAGATGTGTGCAGTGTTGTAATCTTTCAGCATACTCATTCAATCTGTATGCTGCGCAAATAATCGGAGAAACTGGACTATATGAAGAAGAATACGGCATCAGGATTGGAGGAAGATTCATTAGCAACTTGAGATATGCAGAAGACACAACCCTGCTTGCCAAAAGAGAAAAGAACCTGAAATACTTACGAAAGTCAAGAAGACAGCTCTTAGTATGGCTTGCATCTCAACGTAAAGAAAATGAAAATCCTCACAACTGGACCAATAAATAAATCATGATAAATGGAGAAAACACTGAAGTGTCAACATTTTGCTAGGACCCCCAATCAATGATCACGGAAGCAGCATTTAAGAAATCAACTGATATATTTGCATTAGGCAAATCTACTGCAAAAGATCTCTTTAAAGTGTTAAACAGCAAAGATTGTCAGTTTGAGGACTAAAGTGCATCTGACCCAAGCCATGGTAGAATATTTTCAAGAGCCTCATATGCATGTTAGACAACAAATAAAAAAGATAAAAGAAGACTCAAAGCATTTGAATTATGGTGTTGGAAAGTACCATGGTCCAGAAGAACAAACAAATCTGTCTTGGAAGACGTATAGCCAGAATGCTATACTTAGAAGGGAAGATGGTGAGATTTCATCTCTCCTACTTTGGATGTGTTGTTAGGAGGGATTAGTCCCTGAAGAAGGACATCATACTCGTTAAAAGTGGTGGGTCCAGGAAAAAGAGCAAGACCCCCAACTAAATGGACTGACAAAGTGGCTACAACAATGGGCTCACACATAACTGTGAGGATGGCAAAGGCCCAGGCAGTGCTTCATTCTGTTGTACATAGGGTCCCTATGAGTTAGACCCAATTTGACAGCATCTAACAAAAACAATCTGTGATATACAGATGATACAACCTTGCTTGCTCAAAGTAAAGAGGACTTAGAACTGATGCATTTGAGTTATGGTGTTAGAGGACAATATTAAAAGTACCATGGACTGCCAAAAGAACAAACCAATCTGTGTTGGAAGAAGTATAGCCAGAATGCTCCTTGGATGGCCAGATTTCAGTCTCTCATACTTTGGACATATTGTCAGGAGGGACCAGTCCCTGGAGAAGAATATCATGTTTGGTAAAATGGAGAGTCGAAAAAAAGAGGAAGACCTCCAAGGAGATGATGGACTGGCACAGTGGCAGCAGCGATAGGTGCAAATGTAGCAACGAATGTGAGGTTGACTCAGGACCAGGCAGTGTTTCGTTCTATGGTGCATAGGGTCACTCTGAGTTGGTATCAACTCGATGGCACCTAACATCAACAACAGTGCATGATTCCATTTATATGAAATGTTGGGATTAGGCATATTTATATACCGAAAGTAGGCTAGTGGTTACCTGGGGCTAGCGGGTTTGGAGGAAAAAATGAGGAGTGGCAGCTAACAGGTAGAAGGTTCTTTTTGGGGTAATGACAATATTCTAAAATTGTGGTGATGCTTACACAACTTGGTAAATATACAAAAACCACTGAATTGTGTATTTTAAACAAGCAGATGAACCTTGGAAACATGTTGAACGAACTAAGTCACAAAAGGATAATTATTATATGATACCGCTTACAGAAAATAATCTAGAATAGGCCCACTACTCTTATGTCAGCTTGTCACACTGCAGTGGCTGGCATGTGGCTGTGATGCAGGAAGCTATGTCACCTGCATTTCAAAAGCAGGGTAACCCATGGTGGACAAGTTTTAGTGGAGCTTCCAGACTAAGACAGACTAGGAAGGAAGATGTAGCAATCTACATCTGAAAAAACTTGCTATAAAACCTTATGAATAGCAGTGAAACACTGTCTGAAATAGACTGGGATTGGCTATTTTGCATTGGACAATCATGCTATGTAGCGAATGACAGACTGAAGAGTTGTCACATCCACTGTCAAAAAGAACATTTCAAGATGTATCATGAAGTGTAATGCTGTTAGTGATGGCTAATACCCACATGCATACACGGAAGACCAGTTAATATGACTATTATTCAAATTTAAGTACCAATCACTAACACCAAGGATTAATAAATTGATGATACTTACCAATTTCTACAGCATTGAACTAATCAAATATACAATCTAGATGAACTGATAATTACCACTGACTGGAATGTGAAAATTGAAAACGAAGGAGGAATGGTATTTGGGAAATATGGCCTTGGTGATAAAAAAAAACAAACAAAACCAAAACAAAGGTTATTTTTCAAGAACATGAATGGTGACTATACACATGGACCTCACCAGATTGAATATACTAAAGTCAAATTGACTACCTCTGTGGAAAGAGATGATGGAGAGTTCAATATCATCAGTCAGAAACAGGTCAGGGTCAAATGCAAAATAAATGACCAACTGCTCATATGCAAGTTCAAGTTGAAACTGAGGAAAATTAAAACAAATCCATGAGAGCCAAAAGTATAACCTTGAATAAGAATTTAGGGACCACATGAATTTGGAGACCATCTCTATAATAAATTTGACATATTGAACACTAATGATCAAAGACCAGATGAGTTTCAGGATGACATTACGGATATATTATATATGAAGAAATAGAGAAGTTACTGAAAGAGAGGAAAGAAAGAAAAGGCCAAAATGGATGTCAGAGGAGACTCAAAGTTCTTGAACTCAGAAAACTAAAATAAAGCAAGAGGAAGAAATGATGAAGTAAAATAGCTGAACAGAAAATTTCAAAGGGTAGCTCAAGACAAAATATTATAATAAAATAAGCAAAGATGTAGAGTTAGACAACTCAAAAGATGATAACACATGCTTAGCACTTCTCAAGCAGAAAGAACTAAAGAATAAAAAATCAAGCCCTGACTTGAAATACTGAAGGATTCCATGGGCAAAAAATTGAAGAAGGCAAGACCCATCAAAAGAAGATGGAGGGAATACAAGAGTCACTGTACCAAAAAGAACTGGTTGACATTCAACTATTTCAAGAGGTAGCAGGGAGTCGTGGTGTGGCACTGTGGATTAATGTGCCATACTGCAAAGCCATTTGAACTGCAAGGTCGGTGGTTCGAGCTCACCAGCTGCTCCTCGGAAACTCTATACAGAGTTGTTATGGGTCAGAACCGATTCGCCAGCACTTCACAAGAGGTAGCACACAAAGAAGTCCAGGCTGAATTGAATGCACAGGTGAAAAACAAGGCTGCAGGAATTGATGAGATACCAACTTAGATGCTTCAATAAACAGGGAAAATGCTGGAAGCACTCACTGTTATTGTTAGGTGCCATCGGGTCAGTACTGACTCATAGCAGCCCTATGAACAAAACAATTAAACACTGCCAGTCATGTGCCAACCTCACAATCATTGCTATGCTTAGACCCATTGCTACTGCCACTGTGCCAATCCATCTCGTTAGGGGTCTTCCTCTTTTTTTCCGACCTTCCACTTTACCGATCATAATGTCCTTCTGTAGTGACTGGTCCCTCCTGACAACATGTCCAAAGAATGAGAGACAAAGTCTGGTCATCTTGGCTTCCAAGGAGCTTTCTGGCTGTACTTCTTCCAACACAAATTGGTTTGCTCTTTTGGCAGTCCATGGTACTTTTAACATTCTCCTCCAACAGCACAACCCAAATGAATCAATTCTTTCATGGTCTTCTTTATTCACTGTCCAATTTTCACACACATATGAGGTTACTGAAAATACCATGGCTTGGGTCAGGCACACCTTAGTCCTCAACCTGACACTTTTCCTCTTGAACACTTTAAAGAGGTCTTGTGCAGCAGATTTGTCTAATGCAAACCATTGTATGTTCCCTTGTTCTGTTCGAACAACTGCCTCTTGATCTATGTACAGGTTCCTCATGAGCACAATTAAGTGTTCAGGAATACTCATATTTTGCAATGTTGTCCATAGCTTGTCATGAGCCACACAATTGAAAGCTTTTGCATATTCAGGAAAGCACAGGTATTCTCTGCTTTTAGCCAGATCCACCTGATGTCAGCAATGATATCCCTCATTTCACATCCTCTTCTGAATCCAGCTTGAACTTCTGGAAGTTCTCTATCAATGTATGGTTGAAACCACTTTTGAACTGCAAAAATTTTACTTACATGCAATATTAATGATATTGTGTGATGATTTCTGCATTCTGTTGGGTCACCTCTCTTTGGAATGGGCACAAACATGGATCTCTTCCAGTCAACTGGCCAAGTAGTTGTCTTCCAAAACTCTTGGCAGAGATGATTGAGTGCCTCCAGCATTGCATCAGTTTGCTGAAAGATTTCAATTTCCAGTGCGTTGTTCTTTGTTAATACTTTCATGCGCCTTCCTTCAGGACTCCTTCCTTCAGGATTACTGGCTCTTGATCATGACTTGAGGTGACTGAAAACACCATAGCTTGCGTTAGGTGCACCATAGTCTTCAAAGTGACATCTTTGCATTTTAACATTTTAAAGAAAGGTCTTTTGCAGCATATTTATCCAATGTAATAAATACATCGTTTGATTTCCTGACTGCACCTTCCATGAGTATTGATTGTAGATCCAGCTAAAATGAAATCCTTGAAAATGTCAATTTTTTTCTCTGTTTACTGAGATGTTGTTTACTGTTTCAGTTGTGAGGACTTTTTGTCTTCTTTATATTGACATGCAGTCCATTTTGAAGGCTATAGTTTTTGATCTTCATCAGTAAGTTTGTCAAGTCCTTGGAAAGAGGCTTACCTCTATATAATTTCTGGCACTAACTTTGTGTCTCCTGCCTTGCATTGGTCTCCACTACTCATGTAGTAGCCACCACTAATCTGTCAGTTTGTCATACTGTGGAGGCTTGGGAGTTGCTGTGATTCTGTAAGCTATGCCACGAGTATTTTAAATACCAGCAGGGTCACCCACGGTGGACAGGTTTCAGATGAGCTTCCAGATGAAGACAGATTAAGAAGAAAGAGTAACGAACTACTTCCAAATATTTAGTCACTGACAACCTTATGAATAGCAGAGAAACACTGTCAGATATAGTGCCGGAAAATGAGCCCCTCAGGTTGGAAGGCACTCAAAATGTGACTGGGGAACGAGCTGCCTCCTCAAAGTAGAGTTGACCATGATGGCGTTAATGGAGTAAAGCCCGTGGGAGTAAAGCCTGTGGGACCTTCATTTGCTGATGGGGCACAACTCAAAATAAGCTGTAAACATCCATTACTAATCGGAACATGGAATGTGTGAAGTATGAATCTAGGAATATTAGAAATTGTAAAAAATGAAAAACATAGATATTTTAGGCACTAGAGAGCTGAAATGGACTGGCATTGGCTATTTTGAATCTGACAACCACATGGTTTACAATGCCAGGATCGACATTGTAAATGTCGTTGTATTAATTGTCATAAACAATATATCCAGATCAGTCATGAGGTACACGCTATCTGTGACAGGATAATATCCATGAGCCTACAAGGAAGACTGGAGTCCTGGTGTGGCTCTGTGGGTTAATGCGCCAGACTACAAAGCCGTTTGAATTGCAAGATCAGTGGTTCAAGCTCACCAGCTGCTCCTTGGAAACCCTATACAGGTTTGCTATGGGTTGGAACTGATTCGATGGCACTTAACAACAACAACACAGGAAGAGCAGATAATACCACTATTATTCAAATTTATGCACCAACCACTAAAGCCAGTGAGAATGAAATATAAGAATTCTACCAATTTCTTCAATCTGAAACTTATCAAGTGTGCACTCAAGATGTATTGATCATTACTGGTGATTGGAATGCAAAGTCTGGGAACAGACAGAAGGTGCAGTAGTTGGAAAATATGGCCTTGGTGATAGAAATGATGCTGGAGATGGCGTGATAAAATTCTGCAAAATCAATGATTTGTTCATTTCAAATACCTTCTTTAGACAGCGTAAGAGATGAGTATACACATGGACCTCGCCAGATGGAATACAAAGAAATCAAACTGACTACATCTGCGGGAAGAAATGATGGAAAAGCTCCATATTATTAGTCAAAACAAGGCCAGAGGCAGATTATGGAAGAAACCATCAAGTGCTTAAATGCAAATTCAAACTGAAGCTGAAGAAAATGAAAACAAGTCCACGAAAGCCAAAATATGACCTTGAATATATTCCACCTGAACTTACAGATCATCTGAAGAACAGATTTGATAAAGTAAACAGTAAAGACTGAAGACCAGAAGAGTTGAGGGATGACATCAAGAACACCATACAGGAAGAAAGCAAAAAGACATTAAGAAGACAAGAAAGAAAGAAAAGGTCAAAATGGATGTCAGAAGAGACACTGAAGCATGCTCCCTAGCATAGACATGCTAAAGCAAATGGAAGAAATGAAGAGCTGAACAGAAAATTTCAAAGGTCAGCTCAAGAAGACAAAGTCAAATATTAAAATAAAATGTGCAAACATCTGGAGTAAGAAAACCAAAAGGGAAGAACACGTTTAGCATTTCTCATGCTGGGGAACAGAAGAAAAAATTCAAGCCTCGACTTTCGTAATTGAAGGATTCTCTGGGAAAATTATTGAATGATGCAGAAAGCATCAAAAGAAGATGGAAGGAATATACAAAGTCACTATATCAAAAAGAAATGGTTGATGTTCAACCATTTCAAGAGGCAGCATATGATCAAGAGCCAATGATACTGAAGGAAGAAGTCCAAGGTACATTGAAGGAATTGGTAAAGAACAAGGAACCAGGAATTGATGGAATAAAAACTTAAATCTTTCAAGAAAGTGAGGTGGCACTGGAGGCACTCACTCATCTCTGCCAAGAAATTTGGAAGACAACTATCTGGCCAACTGATTGGAAGAGATCGTATTTGTGCCCATTCCAAAGAGAGGTGACCCAAAGGAATGCGGAAATCATTGGACAATCTCTTTGATATCCCATGCGAGTCAAGTTTTACTAAAGGTAATACAGAAACAGCTACAAGCCTACATTGACAGGGAACTTCCAGAGGTTCAAGCCGGATTCAGAAAAAGACGTGGAACGAGGATGATATCATTGCTGATGTCCGATGGATCTTGGCTGAAAGCAGAGAATACCAAAAAGATGTTTACCTGTGCTTTGTTGACTACGCAAAGGCTTTTGGTCATGTGGATCAGGACAAGCTATGGACAACATTGTGACCTATGAGTAAGAGAGGTGTGTGACAGGGTCAAATTTTTTTTTTACCATTCTTATTCAACCTGTATGCTGAGCAAATAACCCAAGATATTGGGTTCTTGGATTATTATATTATACAGGAAGAAAAATGTGTCATCAGGATTGGAGGAAGACTTATTAACAAGCTGCAATATGCCAATAATACAACTTGCTTGCTGAAAGTGAAGAGGACTTAAAATATTTACTGATGAAGATCAAAGAGCATAGCCTTCAGTATGGATTGCATCTCAATGTCAAGAAAACAAAAATCCTCACCACTGGACCAATAAACAACATTCTTATCAATGGAGAAAAGATTGAAGTTGTCAAGAACTTCATTCTTCTTAGATCAACTATCAACACTCATGGAAGCAGCAGTCAAGAAATCAAATGAAGTATTGCATTAGGAAAATCTGCTGCACAAGACCTTTTTAAAGTGTTGAAGAACAAAGATGTCAGCTTGAGGACTAAGGTGAGCCTGACTCAACCAGGTATTTTCATTAGCCTCACATGCATGCAAAAGCTGGACAGTGAATAAGGAAGACCGTAGAAGAATTGATGCTTTTGAGTTATGGTGTTGAAGAAGAGTATTGAAAGTACCACGGAATGCCAAAAGAACCAACAGATCTGTGTTGGAACAAGTGCAGCCAGAGTGCTCCTTGGAAGCCAAGAAGGCCAAACTTCGTCCCATACTTCGGACATATTGTCAGGAGGGATCAGTTGATGGCGAGGGTTATCATGTTTGGTAAGGTGGAGGATCAGAGAAAAAAAGGAAGACCTCCAGCGAGATGAATTGGCAAAGTGGCAGCATCGATGGGCTCAGGCGTGGCAACAATTGTGAGGTTAGCCCAGGACCAGGCAGTGTTTTGCTGTGTTGTGCATAGGGTCGCTATGAGTTGGTACTTACTCGATGGTAACTAACACCACCAACAACCCATGTAGTGGAGATGGTTGTTGACTCCTTCCCTAGCTTTGGTCTCTGGCTCCATGTGAATACCACCGTACTCTGCTCTTAACCCTGCCTTGCCTCTTCAACCTAGTCATATGTAACCAATTTCCCAACCCCACTAACCCTACCCATCTGAGGGCTGCACTAGGCAGGGATGAATTCCACTGCTGACCAACTTTGGTGTTGGGAGTTCTCAAACACCCTATTGCTAGGCAATCAAGTGACTGACAGATCCCCTTTGCACAGCTTTTGTTTAATACACAAACACGTGCGTGTGTTTTAAAGAACCAACAACTGAATGATTAAAACTGAGAAATTTCTTATTTAAGAAAACAGTACTTTAGGGATTCGGACATAAAAAACAAGTTATCTACAAAGTGGAAAGACAATCAGCCTGGCTTCAGACTTTTCCACAGCAACATTTCATGTCAGAACACAGTGAAGGAACACTAAAAAGGTCTAAAGGAAAGAAAGTTCATGAATATTATACCTAGCCAGGGTGTCATTCTAATGTAATGGTAAAAAGTAGACATCACAAAATATCCAAGAACTTGGCACATCATGCCTATATACTTGTTTTTGTTGTTGTTAAGGGCTGTTGAGTCGGTTCCAATTCATAGTGACCCTGCATAGGTTTCCACCTAAATCTTCAAGGGAACAGAAAGTCTCATCTTTCTTCCACAGAGCAGCTGGTGGGCTTGAATTGGTGACCTTGTAGTTTTTATTGCAGTACTTATCGTAAGGAGTCAAAGGACTCAAAAAGACAGCGAATTCTGGCACTTAGTGAAATATAACACTGTTGTTGTTAAGTGCCTTCGAGTTGGTTCAGACTCATAGTGACCTTTTATAAGGTTTTCAAGGAGAAGCTGGTGAGCTTGAACCACTGACCTTGCAGTTCAAATCGACCTTGCAGTTCAGCACATTAACACACAGTGCCACACAAGGACACTGAAATATAACACTAACACTAAACAATTAAGATTAAAGGACATACAAATATTTATAAAGTAAGAGTCAGGGAAGAAAAGATGAAAAGAAGTATGACAATGTTAATTTCTTCACCTTTTAGAGGATGAAAGAAATACTGTTTCAAACTGAAATATAAACATACTTATATAAATATAAACATACTTATAATTTATAGTTTTTTATAATCTTTTTCTTAACTTTAGATTTTTTAAGCCATATCTCTTGTGGTGAAATAAGTTCTATGGTTTAAATTTTTTTTTTTTTAATAAAATCAACGTTTTAATTAAAAATGTTGTTAAGTATCACTGCAACTGTATATAGTTTCCAAGGAGCAGCTGGTAAGTTTAAACCGGTGACCTTGAGGTAGTAGTATAGGGCTTCTCCTACAATGCCACACCAGGACTCCAATTTAAAATTAATTTTAAATAAATTAAAAGTAGCATACACGAGATGAGCTATCTACCTCTGTTCTTCTACCCGTCTACCTTTTCTTCCTTGTGTAGACCAAGGGGCTTCAAAAAGTTCAAGGAAAACCTGCATTATTTTTTAATACTATAGTTCCATAACCTTTGAAGATCCCTGATAAGTGAAGGGTATTCTTTCAGAAGTGATGCTTACTTAAAACTGTTGCTGTTAATTGCTGTGGAGTTGATTCCGACTCATAGCGACCCTGTATAGGGTTTCTGAGGCTTTAGAAAGCCTCACCTTTCTACCCGGGAACAGCTGGCAGACTTGAACTGCAGACGTGGTTCACAGCCCAGAGCTTATCCTAAGGAGATTAATTCTATTGGCAGCATTTGGAGTGATTTTTAAACTTTACTCTTTATGCTTTTCTACACTACCTGAACTCCTTATGAAGAACATGAATTACATTTTCAAAGTTAATAAAATCATTATCCTTAAAAAGAGATTTGGCACCAGCAAATAGATAATTCAAGATGTTTTTTTAAATACTTTCTCATAAGAGTACGAGCTAATCTCAGGGAAAAATAATATTTCCAGCCAAAATGAAGAGACACGTGAACAGAAGGTAAGGTGGATTTTAACACTATGGGACTGAAAAAAGAAAATGGCTGGCTTTTTCAAAGACAAGGGCTGGCAGAAGGGCGATGTCTTTTTCCTTTTCCCCCAGAACACTGGCCTCCTAGAGTTAAGGCACTTGACTACCCTGGTGTGGCGCTGTGGGTTAATGCTCCAGACTGCAAAGCCATTTGAACTGCGAGGTCAGCGGTTCAAGCTCACCAGTGCTCCTTGGAAACCCTATGAAGGGTCGCTATGGATCAGAAATGACTCGACAGCACGTAACAACAACAACAACCCTTAGAAAGCAAAGCATTTTAAAATATATTTCACATGATGACACTTTAAAAAAAAAAGTGTGCCTAAGACTCAAATCAATAGCAAAATTATGCTATTTATATGATAAGTTCTGCATATATGGACTTTTATGAGGTTGACATTTCTAAAGTATGCACTAACCTTTAAAAAGGTCTTAAATGTTCTTTGTGCTAAAAGGACAATGTTACTAAGTACATTCTTGCTCATTTTTATGAAATTGAAATGGATATAGAGAGAAATAAAATAATTCAAGTATAAAGATACTCCACTTGTCTAGCATTGAGAAGAATGTCCAGTTAGAATTAAACCTTATCCTCATAAGTGAGATGTGTACTCCAAAGATGCATGTTGTTGTTGTGAAGTGCCATTGAGTCGGTTCTGACTCAGAGCAACCCTGCATAGGGTTTCCAAGGAGCAACTGGTGATTTTAAACAACCAATCTTGTGGTTACCAGGACTCCAAAGATGTACTGTTGTTGTTAAGTGCCTTAGAGTCCTTTCCAACTCATAGCAACACTATAGGGTTTCAAAAGAGCAACTGGTGAGTTTGAACTGTCAACCTTGCAGTTCAAACTGACCTTGTGGTCCAGTGCATTATCCCACGGTGCCACACCAGGACTCTGAAGACGTATTGTTGTTGTTAAGTGCCATTGATTCAGTTCTGACTCATGGTGAATCTGTATAGGGTTTCCAAAGAGCTTGAATTGCCAACCTTGGGTTCAAACCTACTTTATATTCCAACACATTAACCCGTATCACCACACTAGGGCTCCCCAAAGATGTATATTGTTGTTGTTAAGTGCCGTCGAGTCAGTTCCGACTCATAGAAGACCCTGTATGATACTGTTTCCAAGGAGCGACTAGTGAGCTTAGACTGCTGACCTTGCAGTTCAAAGCAAGTTTGCAGTCCAGCACATTAACCCACTGCGCCACATCAGGACTCCAAAGATTATGTTGTTGTTGCTAAGTTCTGTAGAGTCAGTTCTGACTCATAGTGACCCTGCAGGGTTTCCGAGGATGTAAATCTTAACAGGAGCAGAAAGCCTCATCTTTCTCCTGAGGAATGACTGGTAGTTTTGAACTGCCGACCTTGAGGTTAGCAGCCTGATTCGTAACTACTAAACTACCAGAGCTCCTTCCCAAAGATTATTTGTTGTTGTTGTTGTTCGGTGCCATTCAGTCGGTACTAACCTATAGCGACCTTCATGCAAGGCAGAACCAAACGCCTGAGAATACCCATGAACGCCTGACAGAATCGCAGAGATACAGGTGTGGACTTTTTTTTTTTTTTTTTTTAATCTGTTCATTGGTCTCTCATTGTCTGTGCACCTCCATTCTGGTGACTAGATGGGATGCCTGAGCAAAAGGACACTCCACCCCCACCCCTGGAGGGCTCTACTACGCATGCGCACAGATCTCTTCGCAATTTAAAGTGACAGTTTCCACATAAAACCAAAAGGCCACCATTCATTGTCACTTTGTTGTACTGTGGTGGCTCGTGAGTTGCTGTGATTCTGAAAGCTATGCCACTGGTTATTTTAAATACCAGCAGGGTCACCCATGGTGGACAGGTTTCAGATGGGCTTCCAGACAAAGACAGACTAGGAAGAAAGAGTAAGGAACTACTTTAGAATCTTTAGTCACTGAAAACCTTATGAATAGCAGAGAAAGATTAATGCTGTTGTCAAGTGCTGTCGAGTCAAGTCGATTCCGACCCATAGCGACCCTGTATAGGGGTTCCAAGGAGCAGCTGGTGAGCATGAACCACCGACCTTGCAGTTCAAATGGCTTTGCAGTCTGGCGCATTAACCCACAGCACCACACCAGGTGTCTAATTTAATGTGGTAATCAATATTCTCAAGTTCAACCATATAATCTCAGCCAAATAAAAGAAGGAAAAAGAAAAACTACTTAGCATGGGCAGCTCTACCCAGAGAGTTGTGGTCTCAAGTCCCCTGGCCTCTTACCATGCTGATTATGAATCTACTGTCCAAAGATGGAGCCCTGGTGGCACAGTGGATTAAGCATTGGACTAGTAACCAGAAGGTTGGCAGTTTGAACCTAGCAGTCACTCCAGCAAGATGAGACAGCTTGCTTTTGTAAATATTTAGAGCCTTAGGCACCCTGTGGGGCAGCTCTACTCTGTCCTACAGGGTCACTGAGTCTGAATTGACTCAGTGGCACCAGACAACAACATCATATATTCAGGTTGTATGTTACTTTTGGGGTCTCACTCTTTAAAAGTGTAGTTATTGTAATACTAATCTATGAATATGAATGAACAAATGATATATTTCTTAGTCTTTCTGCAGATAACACAAAAATAGTGACACTTTTATTTTTTTAATGTTTTATTGTGAATTATGTGATAGTTTACAAGGGAGAACATTGGTTTTACATTCAATCGTATATCGTCTCATTGCCACGGTTACAATCCCCTCCATGCAATCATTCCCCCCGTACCCCCCAGGTCTTCAGCACACAGTCGCTCTCCCCCTCTGGATCTAAAGTCTCCAGCTGCTCCATTGCTCCACGTCATCATCTCTGGCTCCATTTCAGGCATCACTGCTTCTCTGGGTAGGGTCCCGCTCTCTGCTCTTCTCCCTTGATGGTCCTAGGGACCTCCGCTCCTAGACTGAAAAGTTAATCACTCCCCTCCTTGCTATAAAACATCTACCTTTACATTTCCGACCCTCACAAACAGTCCTGATAACAATTATTCACTATTGTATCACAAGAGACCCATCTGTATTTCATTGCATCAGCCCTGCCTAGTCAGACTGAATACTACTCACTGGAGATTCTACCTTCCTCCATGCCCTCTGGATCTAGGTTCCCTCTTGAAAGCTTGTAAGCCAGTCACTTCTTGCCTTTGTAGCCCCCCTCCCCCCATTTTGGGTAGCCAATGTCCAAGTTGCCCATCCCTGTCTACTCTGTGTGTGGAGGGGGTGGGAATGATTCTTGCTGTAAGGACTTGTTCCCTCTTTTGAGCTACTGCTTCCAAAGGTGTAGGTCAAGTTCATCAAATTGTATGAGAATACTTTTTTTTTCTCCTCTTCTTTTACTTCTGGTTGAGCTCTTATCATCCAGTCACTGAAGCCAGGATACGTGGGTATTATCTGCAAGTGTGGGTGTTCTTATGCATATGCCCTCTCTTCTTATCAGCTGGACGCTTCACTCTCCACTCTAGTCCTCTGTGGCTATGTCACTCACTCTGGGCCCAAGAGTCCCCAGGTCTTGCCACACTGCTGGCTAACCAGGTCTTCACCCGGGGTTCACAGAAGTCTATTGAACGTTGTAGGGCTTAGCTTACCGCTTCATTGCTGTTTTTCCCTCACTTCCCCTTATCGGTGTCGAGCGTGGTCACCAATCACAGCGTGTATTCCCATTGAGTCTTAGTCTTGGAAGGGGGTTTGCACTGAGGGGACCCGACCACTTGCCTTGATGTTTCCTGGGCAAGCAAGTTGTCTGTTCTTGTAGTAACAGTTGGTCTGCCTATGTTGTTTTATATTTTTCCGGTAGGTCTTTCTTTCAAGAAGTATCTTCTGTTCTTCTAACCACTCCAGGTTGGTTTGCTTGTCCTCTCAAGTGGGAATTTCCCATCTCTGGAGATCTGGATGTGGTTCAGGCTTCCACCTCTAGTCTTATGTATTGCAGAGGCTCAATAGTGACACTTTTTGAAAAACATTAAAATATTCTAAGGCATTCTCTTGGAGGACTCAACGAGTCAATGGTAAGTCACGGAAACTTACTCAAACCTCTGCCTTATCGTGAGAACTTCAATAGCAAATTGCTACCTGATTATTTGTATTCTTATTAGAATCTGAGTATTTTAGACCAGACTGTTGATTGAAACATGGATGTATCATATATACTTCACCAGCAAAATGATATCATAAGCCTTTCTTAAAAAAAGGGTGGGGTGGGGTGGGGGAGGGAAGGATTTAGTAAAACTGTCAAAACCACATAAAATGGATAAATGAACAATTATATTTAATATATTTATGGTCTCTTTTTGCTTACGTTAAAAATTCTGTAAATACCAAGACAAAACTACTTTAGTAATATCTGCTTTAATTCAATTTTTATTTGTTTTGCCTGTCAATTGTTGTTGTTGTTAAGTGCCGTTGAGTCAGTTCTGACCCATAGCGACCCTGAATGGGGTTTCTAAGGGAGCAGAAAGCATCATACTGAAAATTTTCTTTTGTAAACCTTTTTAAAAAGGTTGCATCTAATTCAATGGTCAATTACTTGAAATAACATAATATCTATATACAAGGTTGAGGTGCTGCTGTTGTTAAGTGCTGTATAGTCAGTTCTGACTCACAGCCACCCTGTATAGGGTTTCCAAGGAGCAGCTGGTGAGTTTGAAATGCCGACCTTGTGGTTCAAACCAACTTGAAGTTGCGTGCTTACCCTATGGCTCCAAACAAAGTTGAGAGTAAAATTATTTCCTTTTGATTAAGAAAATAATCACAAAATTTCATGCGAACAACAAGAAAAAGATTTCTATTGTCAATGTTTGTTCAGAGTGCTAACAAACTGTGGAAGGAGAAGGAATACTGAAGAAAATGGAAGTTTAACCTTCTAGGGAATCACTTTAATGGAAGGTTATGAAAGAAGACATCCATGAGAAAAAGTCTGTATTTAAGAGAACCAGGAACTGCAAGGGTTATTTAAATAAGGTAATTTCTAGCTAAGAATATCTTGGCTGTCAGCGTTGGAAAGGATCTAAAAGAGCAAGTTAAACTCAATCATTTGATAGAGGAGGAAAACAAGGTCTAGAGAGGTGAAGGAACTTGCCAAACTTATAAAGTTGAACATAACATATTACTATTTGTATTTAAAATTTGGTAGTTATTCTCTAAGGAGGTTATTTACTGGACCCAATATAAGTGAAATATTAGAAAAAAACATTAAGAACAAGATGAACCTAAAGCATCTTGTAATACCTGAAGCAAGGAGAGTATCAAAGACCACCCGGGTCCTGTAAAAAAGGACTCAAAAGACAATCTGAAGATGCTTTCAACTGGCTAATTTGAGTATCAAAGAGAATAACTGCAATGGACTAAATCACAGCAAGAATGTTAAAATCAACAATAAAATAAACAAAACCTTTCATTGGTTTTTATCTGGAGGATTCAGGGAAATCAGCATATTGTCCTGAAAACTGGTAAACAAAGTAAAGAATCCAGATTAAAAAATAAAGAACATTGCTATGTCATAAAAAAACTGGTGAAATTAGTTCCCTTTGGGGAAGAAGTTAGATGGTTGGAGATTAGGATAGAAGAGAGACTTATATTTCTCTGTATATGCTTTTATATCTTTTGAACTTTGTACCAGTGAATGAGTTACCTATGCAAAATTAAACTTGTTCAAGTATTGCTGTAAAGACTATGCAACAACATGGAAAAATTATTATTTTAAAGACAAATGCTCAGAATTCAAATGATAGTCACGTAAAAACTGTATATACATATATACTAGGCCTGGAAAGAAACAGAAAAAAAGAAGTTGACTAGAACTGCAGAATTTAGGGGCTTTGATTTTTCCCCATTAAAATTAATTCCACTGTTATACTTGTAATATTATTTTTCCAATAAATTAAAGGGGCATTTAAATGGAACACATAGTATGTTCAATCTAACTATTTGTACCATAAGCCCATAATCAAAGCACTAAGATGGAACTCGGGTAACTTGGCTCTTACAACATGCAAGGTTTGGGTTCTTACTGTATGCAAGGGATGTAAGAAGGACAAAGAAAAGGATCTACTGAGGGCTGCTCTTAAGAGTCGATGTTAAAAGTACAAATGACTTTGCCCAGCTCTATTTCCCGATCCATACACTCCTGTGGGGGTGGTGGCAGGGGTGGCATTCACTGAGTGGGAGGCCAGAGAACATGGAAAGAGCCTGTCGACAGCTCATAAAAGACACACACTGAAAACACTGCTTGCAGGAGGAGTGAAGCTTGTCAAAGTACTGCAGAGGCTGAGAGAGGGGAAAGAAGAGAAAGAGCAATTATAACCTGAACCTAACAATTCTTCAGCTAAATTTAACTAGAGAGGTGGAATATATCTGCAGCTTGAAAACGATAGGCAAATGAATGCTCAAGGTACAAAAAGGGCCAACATACTCAGAACTGTAAATGGTCACTGTAAAAAAAATTCTATTTTCTTATCAATCATCTGCCATTATACTGATAGTATTTCGCTGTGATCCCCTAAATAAAATTAAATAAATAAAATAAGGTCTGTGGAGGAATAAGGAAACCCTGAATCCAGGGCGAAAACTCTTTTTTTGTGACAAGAAAAACAAAAATAAGAATTTATTAATATCACACTTTAGAAATACTATCAGAAAGAAGCCATGAATAGTGAAAATCAAACACTAATTTCTCTTCATCTTTTTAAACTTGAAATTGAATTATTTGTCCAATTTCCCAACTTTTTAATGTCAGAGATATCTCAGTAAATGTATTTACTCATGCTGAACTATGCTTTGAATTAATCCTAAAATACTTCACTTAAATACCTAAGACACTTTGTTCTACAACTGAAGTATTTTATATGCATGCATAAAAAGATATATAAGAATTACAACAATAATTATTTCTGATAATAAGATTAAGGGTGATTTTAGTGTTCTTCTTTGTCTTTCTATATTAGTTGAATTTTTTGGAACAATGTTTAGAAATAAGATCTTATCACTAAAAAAAAGACACAACTTGTTTTAATAGCCACCATATTTCAAAGTAAAGTATTACAATGAAATGTGCAAGGACCTGGAGTTAGAAAACCAAAAGGGAAGAGCATGCTAAGCAGTTCTCAAGTTGAAAGAATGGAAGAAAAATTCAACAGTGAAGGATTCTATGGGATATATATTAAATGATACAGAAACTATCAATAGAAGATGGAAGGAACACACTCACTGACCAAAAAGAAATGGTCGATGTTCAGCCACTTCAAGTAGTAGCATTTGATCAAGAACCGATGGTACTGAAGGAAGATGTCCAAGCTTCACCGAAGGCACTGGCAAAAAACACGGTTCCAGGAAATGACAGAATACACTCATTTATGCCACGAAATTTGGAAGACAGCTTACCTGGCCAACTGATTGGAAGAGATCTATATTTGTGCCCATTCCAAAGAGAGGTGATCCAATTGAATGCAGAAATCATTGAACAATATTATTAATATCACATGCATGTAAAATTTTCCTGAAGATAATTCAAAAACTGACTGCAACAGTACATCGAAAGAGAATTGCCAGAAATTCAAGCTGAATTCAGAAAAGGATGTGAAACACTCAGTTGCTTACCAAAAGTTTAAACACATCAGTTGCTCCATGGAAGAAAGATGTGGCAGACGGCTTCTGTACAGATTCACTGCTATAGAAACTCTATGGGGCAGTTCTACTCTGCCCTAAAGAGTTGCTATGAGTCAGAATTGATTCGACAGCAATTGGTTTGTCTGTTTGTTTTACTGTTACCTATGTTATGGAAGGAGTCCTGGTGTGGCGCTGTAGGGTAAGCACTGGACTGAAAAGTTGATTTGAACCACAATGTGGTGGTTCAAATCCACCAGCTGCTCCTTGGAAACCCTATACAGAGTAGTTCTGAGTCGGAACCAACTCAATGGTACTTAACAACAACAACATTATGAGAGGTCTCCTAGTATGGCACTGTAGGATCAGCACTGGACTGTAAACCACAAGGTCAGCAGTTCAAACCCACCAGCTGCTCCTCAGAAAGCCTACACAGGGTCACTGTAAGTCAGAACCAACTTGGCAACACTTAATGACAGCAAATGTTATGGGAAAACCAAATCTATGATTTTACTTTTCAATTTCAACTTAAAAAATATAGTTATTCCTATCAAGTACTTTCACTACTTTCTGTTGCCAAGTGGATGGACTCATAGATTGTCCTCTCGGCTTAGGACTTTAACAACCACTCACCCCTTGTGGCAGATAGTATTAGTTGAAAACCCAGTGTGCATTTGCCCTCTCTCCCTCAATAACAGAACACTGATGCTATTTGGGAAAAACTAACTTCCTTGTAGCTGGAGGAAGCCATATGGCAGAATCTTGACCAGTGAGAAAGAAACCGTGAGTTCTGGGGGAAGACCTACTTATACAACTACTTTCTGTGTGGCATGTGAACATGAGACCACATAACTCATCATAAGCCACCGTCTAACTAGTGGGGTACATGCACAAAGTCAGAAGTCATTCGCTAAAGATGGTGAGACACAGGCTTCCTGGTCCACAGGTAGAGTCCCTATTGGTTAAAGCCACAGTAGTCAGAAGTCTTGCAGGTATAACTAAATGAAAACCTATTTACATACTCTTCCTCTTACAGATGAATAAATGGACCCAAAAAGGGGGCTAGGGTGTATTTAAGAGGTTAAACTATATCAGAATACAGCATCAGGTAACACTTTTAAAGATAAGCTATTTCGATTATATTGTACAGCCATGAAAACAAATGACATCAGTATGAAAGAAAATGGTGGAAATTTAGAAATAATAGTAATTTCTTCTGGCTAATGATTTTGTGGATCATCTGTACAATGGAACTCAGATCTCAAAAATATATTGCTAGTATGTTGTTGTTGTTGTTAGGTGGCATCGAGTCTCTGCACAGCAGAACGAAATACTGCCCGATCCTAGGCTAACCTCACTACTGTTGCCACGCTTGAGTCCATCAATGCTGCCACTTAGCCAATCCATCTCATTGGGGGTCTTCCTCTCTTTCTCTGACCCTCCACCTTACCAAACATGATATCCTTCTCCAGCGAATGGTCCCTCCTGACAATATGTCTGAAGTATGAGACGAAGTTTGGCCATCTTGGCCTCCAAGGAGCACTCTGGCTGCACTTCTTCCAACACAGATCTGTTTGTCCTTTTGGCATTCCATGGTACTTTTAATATTCTTCTCCAACACCGTAACTCAAAAGCATCAATTCTTTTACGGTCTTTCTTATTCGCTGTCCAGCTTTTGCATTCATGTGAGGTTAATGAAAATACCATGGTTGGGTTAGGCTCACCTTAGTCCTCAAGCTGACATCTTTGCTCTTCAACACTTTAAAAAGGCCTTGTGCAGCAGATTTTCCTAATGCAATACATCGTTTGATTTCTTGACTTCTGGTTCTGTGACTGTTGATAGTTGATCCAAGAAGAACAAAGTCCTTGACTAGTATGTTGTTGTTGTTGTTAAGTGTCGTCGAGTCTGTTCCAACCTATAGCAACCCTGTATAGGGTTTCTGAGGAGCAGCTGTTCAGCTTAAACCTCTGACCATGCAGTTCAAATGGCTTTGCATTCCAGCGCATTAACCCACAGTGCCACACCAGGACTCCTTGACTAGTATAATATGTCTTTTAAAAAAAAAGAAAAAATGCCTTCTTTTGCAATTTTGACATGTGGTATTCATGAGTATCTTTTAAAAACAACCTTCTAGAGCCAAAAATGTGGCCGCTTAATGCCAGGTCAAGATCTAGCAGATATAAATGCAGTATTTGGTGAAAGTATTTAAGTACTATAACTCCTCGGCTGCCCTTTAATAAATCACTTTCCTTTAAAAGTGTCAGAATTACAATTACTTCCTCCTCCCCTGCCACCCCCTGCCCCTCAGATTAATTTTTTAGGTTAGAGTTGTCCTTATGGAGTGTCATTATGAAGCTAAATGCCCTTTGTTGTTGTTGTTAAGCACCATCAAGTTGGTTAAGTCTTAAGAGACCCTGTCTAGGGTTTCCAAAGAGCAGATGGTGGGTCTGAATTACCAACCTTGTGTTTATCGGTTCAGTGCTTATCCTATAGTGCTACACCAGAACTTACACACTACTAGCACTGTGGGATAATGCATTGGACCTCATGGTCAATTTGAATCACAAGATGGGCAGCTCAAACTCACTAAAAATTCCTTGGGAAACAGAGTCACTATGAGTCTGAACCAGCTCTGGCACTTAACAACAACAAAGTGAAGGTGAAAACTGCACAGAGAATCTCTAACTCACATTGCTAATACCATATATCCACTGGACAAATTTCCTAAAGAACTTTTCCAAATGACCAAAAACTCTATACTAGATGGCATCTGCTGAACCACACATTCCTTTAGGTTACACAGAAATAAAATTAGAAATAAATGAGGCAAGATTGTTGCTCCAGCTATAACAATACAATAAATAAAAGCTAACATTTATTGAGTGTGTTCTATGCGTCATGCAGGGTTCTACATCCTTTACTTATACCATTAGCTAATACACTTATCATAAACTCCTGTTTGTTGAGTGCCTCCGTGGCTAGAAGTATTTCCTTCAGTGTATAGAGCAAAGAACAAGGGTCAGACCAGGAGAGTAACTTGAGCTAAATTACACAATGAATAAATGGTACAATCAGAATTCAACTCAAGACAGTCTGACTTCAGAGCCTATGTTCATAACCACTGAGCCTTATTACCTCCCACAAGACCCCAAACAAACAAGAAACCAAAAACTACCCCAATATTGTTGAGTAGTTTCAACTCATAGTGACCTTACCCTATGGGACAGTACAACTTCCTCCATAGGGTTTCCAAGGCTGTAACTTTGGACATATTGTCAAGAGGGACCAGTCACTGAAGAAGGATATTTGGTAGGGTGGGGGGTCAGAGAAAAAGAGGAAGACCCCCCCCCCCAATGAGATGGATTGGCCAAGTGGCAGCATCGATGGACTCAAGTGTGCCAACAGTAGTGAGGTTGGCCCAGGATCAGGCAGCATTTCATTCTGCTGTGTATAAGGTCGCTATGTGTCGGTATGACTTGATTGCACCTAACAACAACAACAATCTTTACGAAGTAGACTGACACATCATTCTCCCATGGAAGGCTGGTGAGTTTGAACTGCTGACCTTTCAATTAGTAATCTAACATTAACTCACTGTCCCACCAGTGCTCTTTCTTCACTCAATGGCACCCAACAACAGCAACAATAGAGTCTCTGAGGCTGCAAATCTTTACGGGAGCACAAAGCTTCAGCTTTCTCCTGCAGAACAGCTGGTGGGTTTGAGCTAATGACCTTACAAACCTGATGGCCAGACTTCGTCTCTCTTACTTCAGACATACCATCAGGAAGGACCAGTCCCTGGAGAATGACATCAGGCTTGGTGGTAAAGTGGAAGGTCAGTGAAAAAGAGGTAGACCCACAATGAGATTGACTGACACAGCGGCATCAACAATGGGCTTAAACATAACAAAAATTGTGAGGATGACACAGAACCGGTCAGTGTTTCATTCTGTTGTGCACAGGGTGGCTTTGAGTTGGAACTGACTTGGGCACTGTGGGTTAATGCTCTGGACTGCAAAGTTGGTTTGAACCACAGCTCACCAGACATCCCTCAGAAATCCTATACAGGATCGCTATGAGTTGGAAGTGATTCGACAGCACTAAACAACAACGTAAATTATGTAATTACTTAATGATTTTATATGTCTCTTGATTCACTGGAAGCAATATGCATTTGGCCACTGCAGTGGAATGTATAGCCTTTATGTCCTTTCAAAGACAAAATGAACTGAAATTCTACTCTACTTAACTTCTTCTGTCAAAAACTAAATAAAGATTCCATAAAGGTAGAAAGATGATTTCTGACTTACACTGTCACATACCCACTGCCTTTTTCTCTTTTCTTATAAAGAAAGTAATCATATATTCTAGTTCTAAAAAAAAAAAACAAAAAACTGTCTATAAGAACAAGCTATTTGATTCCTGACAGTCTATTCAAGGTGCTAATCTGTCATTATTTATAGACCCTTGATTCGGTTTTTGAGCAGCTGTCATTAACAGAACAACTTAGAAGTTCAAAACACTCTTTATTCAACTAAAATGCCTCCTGGAATTATTAGTCATGTTTCTCGAGGCTACAACTGGGATAAAAGCTAAAGATGAGTCAAATCTCAAGAAGGTGGTGAAATAAGAAGAACGTTAAAAACACCAAGATTAATTGATTGAAACTCCTTTAAAATCTTCACTCCCAATCATCAGGTCGCTTTGATCAGGTTTGGGGCTTTCTAATTGTCTTTCTTGCATCAAAGTTAGAACCCTGTGTGGCCCTCAAGGCACCTCAGAGCTGTCAAATCCTCGGAAGAAAAATACTGGCCTACCTCGTAAAAGAGAAAACAGTGAGTTGGTTTGTAGTCTAGAAGTGTTTTCTACTTTGTCCATCTCATTCCTGGCCCCAGGCTTTTGAAGTCACACTTTGATTACAAGCTTTGCCACTCAAACTAAAACTCCCTAAAGAAGGAGAGCGAGAGCATTATCAGAACCCGTACTTGGGTAGTGAGGAATGAAGAAAAGCTGAGAACAGGGAATACAGAAGAGGCAAATGGAGGAGAAAAAGGAAAAGAATAAATGGAGAAAATGAGCAATAATGAAAAGAAATAGGAGCGGAAAAAAAGGCACGCAGAAAAAGAAAGAGGGGGAAAATAAAAACATAGAGAGACAGAGAAACACACGATCCCTGCAGAAAAAGAGATACAGAGAGAAGCAAAGAGTAAAAGGTAAAAAAGGCAAAGAAAAGGAATAAAAACTGACCACCAGGTTTCTGGATTAGTTAACTAGGTAGAAACTGAATCTAGGTAGAGATTCAGAGAGTAGAATAAAGAGCATAGTACAAATGGTTAAAGCTCTTGGCTACTATCAGAAAGGTTAGAGGTTCAAGTCCACTCTGAGGTACCTTGGAAGACAAGCCTGGTGATCTAGTTGCAAAAAATCAGTCATTGAAAACCTTATGAAGCACAGTTCTACTGTGACACACATGAGATCTCCTTAAGTTGGAATCGATTCCTGGGCACCTGGATGTTTAGTGGGGCAAATGATGAATTAAGTTTTGTAAATGAATGTGTGGTGTGTGCAGGGCAACCACGTGGAGATGCCCAAGTGGGTAGCTGGAACTAAAATTCATAAAAGAGTAATGGCCACGAAAGTAAGTGAACTTACGCCATGGGGATGGCAAAATGGGCAGTAATGAAAAGAAATAGGAGAGGAAGAAAAGGCAAGTAGAAAGAGCAAGAAAGGTGGAATACAAACATGGAGAGTCAGAGAAACACATGATCCCTGAAGGAAAAAAGACAGGGAGAGAAGCAGAGGGCAAAGAGAAAAGGAAAAAGAAAAGGAGTAAAAATGGACCCCCACAGTGATTGCATAAGGGAAGACAAGGTGGATATAGCCAAAAGCCGAGAAACTAGCATTGAGGAATCTGTGGAGAAAGACGAGTCCATGAAAAAACTTAAGGACAGGTGGCCTAAGGCCAAGGACGGCAGGCAGGAGAAAGATTGGTGGGCATGGAAGACTGAATAGGCTCACATAGATAGCAAAAATGGAAGTGTTGTCCAGGTAAGTTTCTGTTAGGGTCAAAGAACTAAAGAAGCATTCTGTGAAGAAGATCCAAGTTAAGTTTGTTTACAATGGAAAAGGCTTCCAAAAAGCACTCTCTCTGTTCCCATAACTCTGAACTTTTCCTTTTGGTAAAACATATGCCACAGTCTCTGTGTGCTTTGTTTCTGATTCCTTGGCTGTAAAACAGGCATTGGGTCTTGCTGATTTCTGTGTCTTCAGTGCTTACAGCAGTGTCTGTCACCCAGAAGAAACTCAATAAACGCTTACAGGCTTTCTGGAGGCCAACAGGGCAATGTGCATTTAGTAAAATCACCAACACTTGATAGTACCTTTGACCTATTTCCAGAAATTATCCATAGGGATTAATCACAGGTATGGATATATTTAACTACAGGTTAACTCGACCGCAAAGCATTCACCAGCAGCTCCTCAGAAACCCTATATAGGGTCGCTACAAGTCAGAACCTACTCGACGACACTTAACAGAAAGAATATAATTATAAAAGTGTGCACCAAGGTTGTATCTTTCACCACACTTATTCAATCTGTATATTGAGCAAATAATCCGAGAAGCTGGATTATAAGAAGAATGTGGTATCAGGATTGAGGAAGATTCATTAACAATCTGTACTTTGCAGATGATACAACTTTGTTTCCTGGAAGTGAGGTAACACCTAGTAATGAAGATCAAAAACTTCAGCCTTCAGTATGCATTACACCTCTATGTAAACAAAACAAAAATTCTCACAACTGGACCAGTAAATAACAACATGATAAATGAAGAACAAATTGAAGTTGTCAATGACTTCATTTTGTTTGGATCTATAATCAATGTTTATAGAAGCAGCAGTTAAGAAATCAAATGACATATTGCATTAGACAAATCTGCACATCACCTATTTAAAGTGTTCAAGAGCAAAGATATCAGTTTGAGGACTAAGATGCACTGACCCAAGCCATGATACTTTCAATAACCTCATATTCATGTGAAAGTTAGACAATGAATAAAGAAGACCACAGAAGAATTGATGCATTTGTTTTACAGTGCTAGAGAAAATATTAAAATCACCATGAACTGACAGAAAAACAAACATCTGTTTTGGAAGAAGTGCAGTCAGAAGCCAGGATGGCAAGGCTTCATCTATCATACTTATGACGTGTTATCAGGAGGGACCAGTCCCTGAAGAAGGACATCATGCTTGGTAAAGTGGAGGGTCGGCAAAAAAGAGGAAGACCCCAATGAAATGGACTGGTCCAGTGGCAGTACAATGGGCTCGAGTGTAACAACAATTATGAGGATAGCACAGTTCTGGACAGTGCTTCGTTGTATTGTGCATAGTGTCACTGTGAGTCAGAACCAACTTGACAGCACCTAACAGAAAAAAATAATTATTACTTACACATTTCAAAACTACCCTTTAAACACATATGGGGCTAAAGATTCACAATACAAATATACAGCTGAATATGGTGGTGGTGATTGTGTGCCATCAAGTCAGTTCTGACAATGACCCTGTATAAGGTTTCTGAGGCTGTAAATCTTTCCAGGAGCAGAAAACCTCATCTTTCTCCTGTGGAGTGGCTGGTAGATTCAAACTGCTTATCTTGCAGTTAGCAGTCCAACTCATAACCCACTATAGTAACTGAGCTCCTTTACTGAATACAATAAATATATCCTCCAAAAATCTGCACAGACCAATAATATAAAGGAAAAAAAAATTCAAAATTTATACCCTTACACAACCAAAAGACACAGAGAGCTATAGTTTCAAATTACCACTAAATTAAATAGAAAAATAAACAGTACACCCTATCAGAGCTATCTCCTGAGTTCCCACTACAAACCTCTGTGCAAAGTGAGAAGTTTGAAGAAAGGGCCCAGAAGAGAGGACAGAGGGCTTAAATTTGAACTAAAATCCCAGAAGAGAACATCTACTCTAAGTGCAAAGGGAAACTTTGTCCACCAGAGCACAGGGAAGGGACTTAAGCGGTGGAACTCAAGAGGCAACCTCAGGCCCTGTTTCTGCAAGGGGTGGGGAGGAGAAAGGGAGAAAAGAAAAAGAAGACAGAGGTGCCCTCTGGTGACCGGATAGTGTAGGGAAAAAGGAAGAGGAGGAAACTTAGAATCCAAGAGCCCTCAGAATCCAAGAGCTAAAGTTTAACTTAGAATCCAAGAGCAAAAGTTTAAAAAGTACCTTGCCTTCCACTTGGGGGCTAACCAAAAGGTTGGCAGTTCAAACCCACCAGCAGCTCTGTGGGAGAAAAACATGATGATCTCCTTCTATAAGAATTACTCTATTGGCCAGTAATAATCTGCCATTATAAGTTACAATAAACTCAAAACAGAAAAGAACTACACAATTTTTCCCTCCACTTACCTGACTCCCCCCTCAACTGACATATAAGAGTGTCCTACACTGACATATAAGAGTGTCCTCACGCTAGAAATCTGAACAAACCCAACCTCCCAATTCTGTCTCAAAATGAATAGATGAAAGCAATTTACAACTATATAAAACTATTATCAGAAGAGAACAGAAAAAGAGGCTAAAAATATTTTAGCTAATAAAAATTACTTCCTAGATCAATCACAAAAACTTTAGCACAATACTCCAAACTGAATTCAGTATTTTGAAATACATGAATATTTTTAAACAGAAATTCAAAAGCGAAGGACAGAAATGGGCAAGAAATGGTGTAACTGAAACAAAAGCTGACTGAAATCAGGGGGCCCGGGGGGTGAGGTGAGGGGAGGCGGAGAAGAAAAAGACAAAATCATATTGGAAATAACACTAAATTCGAACCCCTTCATGATGGAATTATTTTTTTTCTTTGAATTTTTTAATTGATGCTATGTGATTTCAGCAGTAGAAAGCATACTGCAACAAGGGAAACATTTTTTGAGATATATGCATTTTGATAAAATTATATAGGACATACATGTGCCAAGTGGATGGGCTCTGGTGGTAGGATTTCTTCAGATTCACATAGCTATACAGGCCCCTACCTCTCAAGGTCAGCAGTTTGAAACTACCAGCTGTTCTACGGGAGAAAGATGAGGCTTTCTGCTCCCGAAAAAATTTACAGCCTCGGAAACCCTGTACAGAGTCACTATGGGTCGAAACCAACTCCACAGCACACCACCACCACCTGTATAACCTAGTAGCATAGTGGGTTTACGCATGGGGTCGCTAATCAAGATAAGCAGTTAGAATACACCAGCAGCTCCATGGGAGAAAGATGAGGCTCTCTGTTCTTATAAAGATTTACAACTTCAGAAATCTTATACAGGATTGCTACAAGTTAAAACTGACTTGATGATACACAACAACAAACCAAGTAGCAGCACACACTACAACTGGAATAACAGTTTCCCAAGAAACTTGAGAGGAAGAAAATGTTGGTGGGTAATCTATGTCCTCTGGGTCACGAAAGGGTTAAGGTGATCAAGGGGGAATAGTTTTACATGAAAATTTAATAAAGGACACTGAATGAGAATGAGATAAAGAAGTAAAAGGAATCAGAGAGAAAGGGGTCAAAAGAGAAGACAGGCAAAGAAGATCCAACATACACAAGTCATTCTGGTTTCCACTCTACCTTCTTTCCCAACTCTTCTGAATTTTGGCCTTAGGTAAATGAGGCCCTTTTGATCTTGAACGGTTGACTAATCCATGGTGAGCATACATCATTCAGGAGCTCTGGTAGTGTAGTGGTTTTGAGTTGAGCTATCAACCCCAAGGTCAGTAGTTCGAAACTACCAGCTGTCCCGCAAGAGAAAGATGAGGCTTCTTCTGCTCCCATAAAGATTTACAGACTAGGAAACCCGTGCAGATTCACTATGAGTCAGAATGGATTCCATGGCACGAAACCATCACCACTTGGCTGAAAAGTGAGCTATGAGGATGATTTACTTCCAGACCTGAAGAATGAGCAATAGCCATAATCTTGGGTTCCTCCAGTCTCTTTCTGACCAGTCATGGAGACTGATGTTCACATGTCCCACTAGTTCACTGAACTGTTTCCAAACATCTTCAATTTTCATCACTCTTCTTTCTTCCACACAGGGAGGAAACAGTAGTTGGACCTTAGAGGGCCGCTCATAAGTTTTTAAGATCTCAGTTGCTACTCACCAAAACAGGATATAGAACATTGTCTTTGTGGACTATGTAATGTTGTAAGCAATCTTGAGGGATAAGGTAATGCTTCTCCCACCTCCACCCCTCACACCAGCCCAGGCAAAGAGGAAACTTGCTTCTTATTATTATTAAAAGCAGTATTTCCCCAATTTCAACGTTCCTCTCCTGCAACACAACCGACTGTGTGTGTAGGTATCCATCTAGATCCACCTGTACCACCCCCTTGGGACTTTGTGGACTTGGGTAACTTTTGCAAATAAATATGAGGCTATGGCCAACTGCTTTTGCCATGAAAATAAAGTTCTTTGTCTCTGACACAAGAGTCTTGTGATTTCTGCCAGCATCCATAAAACATTAACAGGCAAACTTATTAGCTTGCAGGGAAAGTAAATTCAGGCTCTTCATGGTCCCAAAATTACTAAAGGATGAGCTTGACTGAATCAAAAGATGATGGGATGCTTCAACAAGAAGATTTAAAGTAAGCATTTAGTATATTTAAATATGGACTTATGACAAAACCAAAGGGGAGAACAAGGTAGAAGAATTATATACAAGGGGACTCCAAAATGTTTGTGGAAAATGGATTAAAAGATAATGGAATTTTTCCATACACATTCTGAAGTGCTCTCATATAAATGTTTTATGTGCTGACAATGTAGAAATAATGCAACCAAAAAAAAAAAAGGGAGAGATAAAGTGGAAAGCAGAATAAACTCACTGTTGTATGTACAATAGGTGGTATTTGAGAGTAAAAGGAGATATAAGAAAATAGAGGACCAAGTATGTTAAAGTAGGCATACATACAAGGGCAACAATTAGAAAAATGACAACATACAGTTCCCTGCAGGCTGCAAACAATTAAGCACTTTACTACTCAAAAGGTTGGTGATTCAAACCTACCTACAGGTTCCTGAAGATCTGTTTCCAAAAGGTTACAGCCTTAAAAGCCATCCGGAGCAGTTCTACTCTGACATGCATAAGTCACAATCAACTTGACAGCAACAAACAACAATTCTAAAAAAAGAACAGTTTATAGCTCTGGCCTTCTTCCTAGTGAGTAGTAAAAACAACAAAAATAGCACACAAGGCCCAAAATATTTCTGCAACTGACACGCAAACGTTGTAAGGGTGCAGGATACAAGATCAATATATAGGAACAAAGGCAATTGCTTTTCTATATACTAACAATGCTGAGAAGGAATTTGAAAAATTTTAAAATATCATTTATATTAACATAAATAATTATTAGGTATAAATCTAATGGAAAAGGTACAAGATGTATATGGGAATAACCTCAAAACAGTGTGACAAAAGAAATCAAAGAGCTAAATAAATGGAGACATATTATATTCCATGTTCACATACTTGAAATATGAAAAGACTCTATATTGTTCAGATGTCAATTATTCCCAGCTTTATCTATACATTCAATACAATCTCAAACAAAATTCCAGCAAGCTATTTTATAGATACTGACAAATTCATTCTAAAGCTCATATGGAAAGGCAAAAGACCTAAGTTAACCCAAGCAATATTGAAGAACAAAATTGGAAGATGTACAGGATCTGATTTTAAGACTACAAAACTGAAATGATTAAGAAGACAAGTATCAGGTGCCCCCATGGCAAACACCCTTCCAAGACTAAGACTCAAGTGGAATACACAAGCAGGCATGTGGTCTGACTGGTGACCATGTTGGTCACCGACAAGGGGAATTGGGGGAAAAACAGCAATGAAGTTGTGAGCTAAGTCCAACCACATTCAATAGACTCCGGTGAACCTGGGTTGAGACCTGGTAGGTCAACAGTATGGCAAGTCCTGGAGACTCCTGGGCCCAGAGACAGTGACATGGCCACAGAGGATTAGAGCAGAGAGTGAAGCGTCTGGCTGATGCACAAGAACACCCACACTTGCAAATAGTATCCACTTGACCTGGCTTCAATGATTGGATGATCAGAACACAACTAGTAGAAGAGAAAAAAGGGAGAGATCTGATACAATTTGATGAACTTGACCTATACTTATGGATGCAGTAGCTCAAAAGAGGGAACAAATCTTTACAGCGAGGATCATTCCCACCCCCTCTGTACACAGGGTACACAAGGATGGCAACTTAGACATTGGCTACCCAAAATGGGGGGGATGGGCTACAAAAGCAAGAAGTGACTGGCTTACAAACTTTCAAGAGGGAGCCTAGATCCAGAGGGTGCACAGGAAGGTAGAATCTCCACTGAGTGGTTTCTAATCTGTCTGGACCAGGCTGATGAAAGGAGGTGGGGAAGACTCTTGTGACACAATATTTAATAATTACTATCAGGACTGACTGTGAGGGTTGGAAATGTAAAGGTAGATGTTTTGTAGCAAAAGGAGGGGAGTGGTTGGCTTTGCAGTCCAGGAAGGGAGGTCCCTGAGACCATCAAGGAAGAAGAGTGGAGTGCGGGACCCTACCCAGAGAAGCAGTGACACCAGAGATGGAGGCAAAGATGATGACCTGGAGAGATGGAACGACTGGGGATTCTAGACCCAGGGAGGGAGAGGGGCTGTGTGCTGATGATCGGGGGATAGGCTTGCGGTGTGTACCCTTTGGATGTTTGATGAGGCACGGAGTGGATTATAACCACATGGAGTGGATTGCAACCATGGCAATAAAACGATAGGATGAATGTAAAGCTAATGTTCTCCAATGTAAAGTATCACATAATTCACAATAAAAACTTAAAAAAAAAAAAAAGACATACAGGTCAATGGAACAGAAGTGATCCCAGAAATAAACCCACACAAATACAATCACATGATGACTGACAAAAGGCATAGAGGAAGTTCAAAGGTGAATGAGTAGTCTTTTCAACAAATGGTACTAGAACATTTGGATGTCTATATGTAAGAAATAAAAATGAACCCAGACACAGACCTGTCACCTCTCACAAAAATTTGCTAAAGGTGAATCGTAGACTTCACTAAAGAATGCAACACTATAATGTTACTAGGAGAAAACTGATGTGACCTTAGGTGTGGTGCCCCATTTTTAGATGCAACACTTAAAGTATGACCCATGAGAAAAAAATTGGTAAATTGAATTTTATTTAAATTAAAAACCTCTGCTCTGCAAAATACATGTAGAAAAACTTGAAAAGACAAGCCACAGACTGAGAAGAAATATTTGCAAGATACTTAATCTGTTAAAGAATTTGTATCTAAAATATGTTGTTGTTGTGTTGTGCTATCAAGTTGGTTCCAACGCAGTGTCCCTGTATAGGATTTCCAAGGTTTTAAATCTTTGCGTGAACAGAAAGCCTCATCTTTTCCTGTGAAGTGGCTGGTAGGCCTGAACTGCAGACCTTGTGGTTCATTCTAGTGCTTATCGTATGGAGGCCCCATGCTCCCACCTAAAATAAAGAACTCTTAAAATTAAAAAAATAAGCAATTCAATTAAAAAATAGAAAGAGATTTCAACAGAAACTTCACAAAAGACATACAGATGACAAATACATAAAAAAGACGCTCAACACCATCTACTGTTGTCACTAAGGCAATGCAAATGAAAGTAACAATGAGATACCAGTACATAGCTATTCCAAAAATCAAACTCACTGCCGGAGAGCTGATTATGACTCACGGTGACCTCTGTGTTACAGGAGGATTGCTCCACAGAAATTTCTTGGCTGTAATCATTACAGAAGCAGACTGTCAGGCTTTTATGTGGCGCTGTGGGTTAATGTGCCAGGCTGCAAAGCCATTTGAACTGCAAGGTTGGCGGTTCAATCTCACCAGCTGCTCCTCAAAGACTATACAGGGTCGCTATGGGTCAGAATTGACTCAACAGCACTTAAAAACAACAAAAACTACTAGGTGAATTTAAAATGCCAACCTTTAGATTATTGATTAATAGTTGATCATAAATTGTTGGTACCACCTGGGGACCTAACACACCTACTAGTGTGGCTTCAATCCAAAACACTGCCAATACTAGTCACTGGTTGTTGTCGTCGTTAATTGCCATCAAATTGGTTCTGACTCACAGTGACCCTGTATAGTAGGGGTAGATAATCTTTTTCTGCCAAAATTTGTAACATTCTCGGGCCATACAAAATTATCAACTTAAAAATTAGCCTGCTATATTTGCTCAAACATTTAATTAACTCATCCCCAATGTGGCACTGTGAGTTAATGCGCCGAACACCTGGTGTGGTGCTGTGGGTTAATGTACTGGACTGCAAAGTCGCTTTGAGCTGAAAGGTAGGCAGTTCAAGCTCACCAGTCGCTCCTTGGAAACCCTATATAGAGTTGCTATTGAGTTGGAACTGACTGGAAGGCACTTAACAACAACAAATGTGATGACTGGAACTGTGGTTGCCTTGGCAGGACCAGACCAAACGATTTTGAGGGTCCAGGTGTGACACTGTGGGTTAATGTGCCAGACTGCAAAGCTGTTTGAACTGTGAGGTCGGTGGTTCAAGCTCACCAGCTGCTCCTCAGAAACCCTACACAGGGTCGCTATGGGTCGGAACCAACTCGATGGCACTTAATAACATCAACAACATATGGTTCATGCCAGACGTTCCCCACCCCTGCTGTATGGGGTTTTGAGAAGCAGCTGGTGAGTTTGGACTGCCGACCTTATGATTCAAACTGATCTTGCAGTTGAATGCTTATCCTACAGAGCCAGTGGAATAGCAAAAATTCTCATTCATTGCTGATGGAAAGCAGTTTCTCACAAAGCTAAACATAATTTTATCATGGAGTTGATTCCAACTCACAGCAACCCCACATAATAGAGCAGAATTGCCCCACAAGGTTTCCTAGGCTGTGGTACTGTGGGTTAATGTGCTAGACTGAACCACAAGACTGGTGGTTCAAGCTCACCCACTGCTCCTCGGAAACCCTATACAGGGTCGCTATGAGTCAGAACTGACTCAACAGCACTTAGCAACAACAACAAAAATCTTATGAGCATATTGCCAGGTCTTTCTCCCATGGAGATGCTAGGTGGGTTTGAACCACTGACCTTTTAGTTAACAGCCTAGTGCTTAACTATTGTGCCAACAGGGTTAAGTGTTTTAATATGATCCAGCAATTGTGCTCCTAAGCATTTACTCAAATGATATAAAAATGCAAACCTGTATTTTTGTCCACATAGCACTTGCATATAGATGTTTATAACAGCCTTATTCATAATCATCCCCAACTTGAAGCAACTAAGATGTCCTTCAATAGTGGAAAGAATAAACAAATTGTGGAACATTCATACATTGGAATACTATTCAGAAATAAAAAAAGAACATGCTACAAGCCATACAACGACATGGATGAACCTTAAACAAATATTTCTAAATGACAGAACTTACTGCGATAGGAATTGCTATTCAAAAAGGAAAAAAAAAAAAAGAGGGAGTCTAGATCCAGAGGTTGTGGAAGAAGTCAAAATCTCCAGAGTAGTATCCAATCTGTCTGGGCAGGACTGATAAAAGGAGATGGGGATAAGTCTCTTGTGGTACAATGGTGAATAACTGCTATCAGAACTGACTGTGAGGGTTGGAAATGTAAAGGTAGACGATGTGTAGCAAAAGGAGGGGAGCAGAGGACCTGGGACCATCAAGGGAGAAGAACGGAGTGCGGTACCCTACCTAGAGAAGCAGTGACACCAGATATGAAGGCAGAGATGATGACGTGGAGAGATGGAGCTGCTGGGTACTGTAGACTCCGAGAGGGAGAGGGGCTGTGTGATGACGGGGGGTGGGGAACAGGCTTGCAGGGTATACCCTTTGGTTGGATGATGATGTAAGGAGGGGACTGCAACCATGGCAATGAAATGATATATGACAGAATGAATGTAAAGCTCTCCCATGTAAACTATCACACAATTCACAACAAAACACTAAAAAAAAAATAGTGGAAAGTTGCTTAGTAAATGAAGAAAAACATACCCTTTCCCAGGAAAGCTCTTAAGAACTACAAAAGAAGACATACTACTGTCATACAAATATTTCTAAACTTTCAGGCTTCCTTTGTTATCCTAATACATTATTTAACCAACTACTGCTAAAGAATTATAAATCAAATGATTCTGTGGCCAAAAAAGAAGAGTCAAGCTTTCATTTTTTAGTTCATGGGAATTTACGCAACCTTGGTCACTACATAGTGTTTCCTCCTTCATTGGAGTAATGTTGCTTTTGAAGCTAAGAATACAAGAGGAAGTTTAATTACCTTCAGACTGTCACTCATCACAGAATTTTAAAATAGAGCACCCTTTTAATTAAGCCACTAAATCCATTGTTAATTTTAAAGACACTTGCTGCTGCTGCCACATGCCATGGAGTTGGTTCTATCTCATAATGACCCTGTATAGGGTTTCTGGTGTTACAAATCTTTACAGGAGCAGAAAACACCATCTTTCTTCCGTGGAGTGTCTGGTGAGTTAGAATTCCTGAGTTAGCAGTTAGCAGCCTAGACGTGTGATCCACTACCACTACCAGGGATATGAGTCACAACCAACTCGACAGCACTTAACACCAACAACCTTATTAATTTTTATAAAATAATCTCCTTTGGGGCAATGCAGAGTTCCATCTCTTCGTCACTTGAAATATTAGTGACCAAGTCATCAGACAGTTCTAGGAAAACAAGTTATCTCTGCTATGGGTGACTTGCTCATTCCTCAGTATCTGTTATTGATTCATCACTATTTTTATTAGTTGTCCCCCCACCAATGTAAATGTTAAGAGAAATTGTCCTTAGTAATACAAGGGTGCCATCTAGTGAAAATCAGAGGTAAATGTACGCTAAAGGAAAAAAAGTGTGTGTGGGTGTGTGTCTCTCTCCCAATCTCAATTCTGCTCATTGGATTTTTAAAAAAAATACATGGAGAAGGGAAAATATACTGCAACCACAGTACTTGAAACCAGTTTCTTAGGCACATGGGACTGCCTTGAGTTGGAATCGACTCTAGAGTAGCTAATAACAGGCATATTTAAACATCTAGCATATGCTTCTGTTATACCTCTGCTCAGATCACTGCCTTTCTACTATGAAGCAACAGCTGAGATACAGCGTCACTTTCACAACAAACAGGTGTAGTGAATGTGAGCGATCATCAGCTACAAAGGCCTGCTTAACTAGTAGTGTTTCCAATGGGTGTTGCCTGAGCTTGGTTCCTGCTTGGCAGAGCAGCAAGCTAATGTTCATTTGACAGAGATATTTTAAAGATCTCAGTCACAGGTTTACATTTAAATCGAACCTCTAGCTGTTCTTGTGATGGCAGCATCGTCTAGACCCAGATCTAGGCCCTCTTCAGGAGCTCTCGTGGCTGTTTGATTTCACCTGCCGCTTCATGGGAGAAAAATGAGGCTTTCTGCTCCAGTAGAAACGTACAGCCTCTAAAACCCTATACAGGGTGGCTATGAGTCGTAATCAACTTGCCAGCACACAAGGCCGTTTTCATGGCTTTCCCTTCTGAAATCCACCTGAGCACAAGATGGCTTCCAGCAATCCTCAAGGATTGTTTTGTCCAGTAACAACTAACAGAAAAGCTGCTATCAATTACTGAGTGCTTGAAGGTGAGCCCAGGGCAAGTCTTCCACACCCTGTTCTGGCAGGCACTTTCTGGCTTCTAAAGAACTTGCTCCATTTTTCTCTTCTTTTCCTTCATCTGTAGGGCATTCATTCACACAAACAGGGAATAATCACACAAACGAAACAGCATGCATAATGTCAGCGAGGTGTGAGAAAGCCAGCTTTATTCTGAGGACAGGAGGTGAAGGTTTCTTTATCAGGAGTAAAAGATACAGGTGCTAAGACTATGTTTCTCCTTCCTCTTCTATACCTATTTGTAGCAGAGGAAGTAAAATTAGATAAGGAGGCTGAGGGCCTTGAACTAAGAGATAACAGAGAAGGAGGCTAAACTAGGCTGGCTAGAAGAACATAATTGACTTGAGAAAGATTATGGTTTAAAGACTCCCAAACTAATCTTAATATGGAGCTTAGTTGTCAAGATGCTGGAAAATTATTGTGCTTTAATAAGTAACATAATAAGTAACAAAAGACAATCACAAAGGAGGTAAAGGCTGTCTTGGTCAACCTTCTAGCCTGGCCTCCAAACTCCCCACTGCACCTAGACAGCATCTCAGTCAAACAGGTTTCTAGACAGGGTAGACAGGCTAGCCTCAAAGGGCTCTGTCCTCACCCCCTCATTAAACACGCACCCGGGTAGAAAGCAATGATTGAGTCAGAATAAGAAAAAGTTTATTTATTCAAGTTTGTGAAAGGGTTCTAAAATGGGCTTAGGGATGGAGATCCCCAAATATGAGATGGTTAAAAATAAAGTTGAAAGAGAGTCGACAAAGTACTTGCAAAGCTATGGTAGCTCTTAGTAGGCCTTAGGCTCAGAAACTTGTACTTTGGGAATATGGCTATTTTTATACTGTTTGAGACACCCTGATGGTACAGCGGTAAAGCACTGGGCTGCTAATTGAAGCGTGGTGGTTTGACCCCACCAGCCATTCCACGGGAGAAAGCTATAGCAATCTGCTTCCATAAAAATGAAAGCCTCAAAAACCCTATAGGGTAGTCCACTCTGTGATTCACAATTGACTCACCAGCAGTGAATTTTGGGTTTTGGTTGCTTTATACCATTTGTATTTAAAATAATTACTCCCATTCTGTTCTTCCTTACAATTTGGTATTTTTAAATTGTCATAAAGAAAGCAGTTTTTGTTAAAAAGAAAGCAATTTGGGTTTTGTGCCCAACCATCCTCCTGGACTGGGCAAAGGAATGAAAAAGAACTCCAGCTGAGAAAAATTTTCTCCTTCCCTCCTTGATGCTCTTCTTCCAGTGGTCTCTTCTGTCAACTTGGTGGGATCTGTGCCTGACGTGGATCCGTGTCTGGCGTTTACAGTACTGTATTGCAAAATCACTGATAATAGCCTGACCCACTCAAAGGTGGGTGTGTGTGTGACTAAGTGTGCATGTGACCAGTTAAAGGAGGCTTTAGCTAACTTTAGTTGGTGGGAGGGAAAATATTTTCGATAGTATGGGAATAGGGTCTTCTGGTGCTCAAGCTCCCCTAGACACTATACTTTTTACCTGGAGCCATACACTACCAACTATTACCAATATTAAGGTAATTGAGAATTTGTTTGGAGTTCAGTTTTTAAAAATAATTATGTAAAAGTCATCATCAGTTTCAGAGAGAAGTGCAAGCTGGTACATACAGCAAATAACTTGAAACCACAAAGGCAGCATATGTATGTAAAAGTCTTTTGTCCCAGTCTATTGATGAAAGCCAACTGCTACTATTCAACTTTAGATACAGTATCCTCCAGGCTGTGACTGATCTCCTATGCACACATCTAGTCTATAGTTTTCAAGATAAGGAAGACTTCCCAAATGAAAAAATGCAGTATAATTTTCAGAAAAGAAGGTTCACCAAATGCATAATGTCGTATCTTACACAGAGCATCTTCAGTTCCTGCCCTTCAACCTCTAATTCCATTCCAACAGAGGGAGAACTGCACTGCACAAGTCAGCTGAAAACCAACCCGTTTTCCACATGCCTCTTCCACATCTAATCTTGAAGGCTACTTAGAAAGAAAGGTACTATTTCTTTCAACCCTCACTGAACAAAGAGACCTCCTCTTTGCAACCTTGTGAAGTCATACCTCCATGTGGTTTTTTTCTCACCCACTTATAAGCACTGGGCTGCAAGGTCGGTTTAAACTGCAACATTGGAGGTTCAAACTCACCAGCTGTTCCTTGGAAACCCTACACAGGATGGCTATGAGTGGAAACAAACTTGATGACACTTAAAAACACCACCTCTATCAAGGGCTCCTGGGTGTGGCACTATAGGGTAAGGACTGGACTGCAAACCCACCAGCTGCTCCTCAGAATCACCTGGACGGCTCTTAACAACAACAATAACAACTCTATAAAACAAAACAGAACCAATTACTGAGCTGACTCTGACTCATAGCAGAATGCCTACACTGCAGAGTAGGACTGTTCCTTGGGGTTTCTGTACTCCGCAACAGACCGCCTTGCCCTTCTTAGGAGGAACAGCTTTCCTTTGGATTACCAGTCAAACACTTATCCCCCATGTCACCAGGGCCCCTATAAAGTAAAACAGAACATAAAGCACTACAGATCTTAAGTTGAGAATCAAGTGAAAACATCTGAGAGATCTTGTCTCTCCTTTATCACAAGAGAACAAAAACCCGACTTCTAAACAGCTGGGGGCACAGGGACTCATTTGAAAGGACAGAAATGAGCACTTACGGGAATTTTAGTTTATTGTTTCTGGGTGTCATGTTTGTCAAGTTGCATTGTCGCAGTCATGGACAAACAAGTACAACTCATGTTAATAATAAAAGGCCCTGAAGCACCATATAAAAACTCTAACTTATGCAAAATAAAACCATGAAAGAGTTAAATTTATAGAACTCTAAATACTGAACATTACACTAAGGATTAGAATGAACCTTTTCATTTGCTATGGCATTTACATTGCTTTCAGTAATAATAACAGCTACCATTTTATCCGGCAATTATTCAACAGCATCATGTTCCAGACACCCTGCTAAGTGTGCCTCATGCGTTGCTCCATTTAATTTTCATAATAATTCTGTGAGGAGGAATTATTATTCCCCCTTTAGTGATGAAGAAATGGAGGGACCGGCACACCTTAGAGATACTGCAGGTTCGGGTTCAAACAACCACAATAAAGCAAGTCACACACAGTTTTGGGTTCCCAGTGCATGTAGAAGTTATGTTTATACTGTACTGTAGTCTATTAAATGTACTATAGCATTATGAAACAATTTGAAATAACATGAGAATTTCTAAAATATGACACAAACACACAAAGTGAGCACATGCTATTGGAAAAATAGTGCTGATAGAATTACTCAACACAGGGTTGCCACAACCTTCAATTTGTAAAAACACAGTATCTGCAAAGTGCAATAAGATAAAGTATGCCTGTCCACAAAAGCTGAGTTACTGCCTGGAAATCACACAAATAGTAACTGTGAGCCACACTTCAAATCAACAGCATGTGAGCTAAAGACAGCTCAAGGTTCTAAAATAAGTGTCTAAATAACTAAGTTATAAAAGTGAATGCTACAGGAAAATAAATCATTCTAAACATAAAAAGTTGTATAAGAAAAAGCATCACCTTTAGACTAATTCTAGAGACAACTTCTGTTTTTTTCTTTTACAAGAAGTTACAAGTATTTTAAAACTAGTTTTGGAAATGTGTATCAGCATTTGATATGATTATCATCAAATGTTCACTGCTAATAGAATGCTCCTATGCACTGGGATATAGAAATGAGTAAGAAACAGTCCTTAAAAATTTTTTTTTTTAAAGTTTTATGGTGAATTGGGTGAAGTGCTAATGTCTAAGCAGTATTTATGACTTTAGAAGCAAAGGCCTTTTTGACTAAATAAATTTTGTACATAGTGATTAATGATTTTTGTTTTCTTAGTATTCACTCAAGGAGCTCTGGTAGCGTAGTGGTTACGAGTCGGGCTGGGAACCACAAGGTCAGCAGTTCGAAACTACCAGTGGTTCCGCAGGAGAAAGATGAGGCTTTTTGCTCCCGTAAAGATTTACAGCCTTGGAAACCCTGTACAGGGTCACTATGAGTTGAAACCGACTCTACGGCACTTAACAACAACAACAACAACAGTATTCACTCAGAATCAAGCCTATCTATTAAAACAAACAGCAGAATCCAATAAATATCATAGGGGCAAAAATTCCATACTTACCTATGGCACAATGTAAAATCTAAAGGAAAGAGAAGATAAAAGAGGAGCATTAGTAAGGCTCAATAATATTACAATTTTAGTCATACAACTAACCTTTCAGTAAGATTAGAGCAGTATCTGTCAGCAACACTGAATATGGAAAACCAACATTTCCTTTTAAAAAGGGACTACAGGCCACTTAACAAAATGTAAATTCTTATTGTTTTTTTCATTTTCAGTTCGTGGTTCTGTAGAAGGTTTCCATAGGGCTAACGGTAACCCTGTTCAGGGTCGCTATGGGTCGGAACCGACTCAATGGCACTTAACAACAACAACAACAAATCTTATCCGCTAGTTTATCAGACACCCAAGACCTCTTTTTTTTTTTTTAATACATAGACAAAGCAGTAAGTGTATAGTATCTTCCACCTCCCACATTCTCCTCTCACAGACCATGTGACAGGGCTGAGAAGAACTTCTGTTGGCTTTTGTGGCCTGATAGCCCCTTCAGTGCATTCATTCATTCCACAAAGCTTCACCCCTGGTCCTTAGCTCATTTTGTGATCTCACTAACGGGTGTTCTCTGGTCTAATCTCTAGCTCTAGGTCTCTTTGAGCTCTAGGCCCATATTCCAACGGTTTTTGGACAGCTCTAGGAGCTCTGGTAGTGTAGCAGTTACGAATTGGGCTGCGAACCGCAAGGTCAGCAGTTAGAAACGATCAGCTGTTTCATGGGATAAAGATGAGGCTTTCTGCTCCCATAAAGATTTACAGCTTCGAAAACTCTGTACAGGGTCACTATGAGTCGTAACCAACTCCACGGCATATAACAACAGTTGTAAAAGCAGCAGCTCACACATGGCATGCCTCATGGGACATATACCCACATTTGCTTCCTTCCTACTTGCTTTGCCTCCTGATCACCAAATTTCCAGTCTCTTAGGTTCTTACTTCCCCATCACCCTTAAGTCATACTGGTTTCTGAGTACAGCCAAAGCTTCCAGCATGTGTCTTCCCCATTTTCAATTCCAGTGCCTTGTGTGAGATGCCATCCCTTCTCCCATGGGAACTCTCAGTAGTCAGCCAATCAGCCAATTAGGCTCTTAAAAATCCCCTTCCAACCTATCCTTCACACAGTATCACTTTAGCTCTAGTGGTAGTGGTAAAAAGGCATTTGAAGTCATCTACAAGACTGATTAAATGACCAAATTTTTTTCGGATGAATAAGACCTAGCAGGTTTTATACGAGACTTCAAAAAGTCTGTGAAAAAATTACATTATCTTTCAATTCCATTTCCCCCCTCTTAAAACACTTTATGGAGTACTGGTGTGGCGTTGTGGGTTAATGCTCCAGACTGCAAAGCCGTTTGAATTGCAAGGTCAGCTGTTCAAGCTCACCAGCTGCTCCTTGGAAACCCTATACAGGGTCGTTATGGATTGCAACCAACTCAACGGCGCTTCACAACAACAACAAAACACGTTATAATTCACAACATTTCACTAGCAATCATTGTGTTATTTGGTTCTAATAGCAGGGCAAATACTAACTCTACATGCAAATGAGGAAACCGAGGCTCAGAAAAACTAAACTTGTCCAAGATAATGACAATCAAGATCAAGAACCTGGTTTGCATTTCTAGTCCACTGCTTTTTCTATCATACTGTTTTATTTACCTGTCAGATATGTACAGAGGTCAGACTTGACAAGATCTAGTTTATCTAAAACATGCCTAATAAGATACTATGCTTAAAAAACTATTTCACTTTTTTTTCAAAAGGGTGTGTGTGTTAGCAATTTGGATGAAAAACTAAGCTGCACAAATTCATCAGTAACTGCTAAGAGAACAAAAGAATCACCATACTGCACTTAGAATCTTCAAAGGAAAACACAGCTAGATTCTTAAGTGTGTGAATATTCTAAGATAAGCTGAATCTCTTGCTGCAAAAGTTGAGGAAAACCAAAAGGTATTTCTAAATTATAACAAGGAACAAAAGGCATAAATGAAGAGCATCTTTTGAGATAAGAAGACAGATGACAGTGCATGTACAGAAAACCTTTTCTATTCATGTAGATGTCAAGATACCAGGGCTGCTGGTCACCCCCAGGACAAAGCAGGATAGGAAATACAGCCTAAGGACTAGCACATTTTCTTTTCATGATAGAACAGAAGTTCTCAACTCTATCAGACCTAATATCCCCTTTTTAGTATACATATTTTATGTCCCCTTTACTATCTGGAAATAAAACACATAGATGATATAACTTACCTATACAAATTTTAAAAATAAAATAAATATAATGCCCTAATATTTAAAGGAGAAATAAAAAACACTAAAAAAAAAAAATTTTTTTTTAAAGTTTCAATTCAATATGTAAATGCTTGGTAACATAATGAAATAAAGAAGGTGTCAGGTGTATAGACCAACTTGCCACGAATAAATGTGAATTTAAAAATAAGAAGCCATTATGGGCAAGTATACAACAGTAGATGAGCACACAGCTATACAGACTAATACTAGAATAAAAAAATAACATTATGATAAGTAGTAACTTATAAGAAATGATATAGTAACCTCAACTAAAGCCAGAGCAATATACTAAGGAAAATGACAGTCACAGTCAAGAAAATGAGGAAGGAGGATATTATCACAAATGAGCTAGATCTGATGTATGTCTAAGTGTGGTGTCAAAATAATCCCCTAGGTTATAGGATGGCACAGGTTAGAATGAAAGTATCACAGAAAACCTGTCTTCTTGTCTTGGAACTCCACTGAGATGTATAATCAGTATATGTAAAGGGACCTTTGAAATAGAAGGTGGACTAGACAAAAACAACGAGAAATGTAAGAGTCAGTAAAGCAGTTGTGTAATAGATAATGGGTCGTTTTAGGGTAACATGGGAAAACGAAAGCTTTCTGAAAATAAAATTTCAATTTATCATTTAATATGAAACATTAAAATAGATATTATTAAAGAAATCCAATGAAATACATACATTTGTCTCCACTAATTTAATAATTAGGACTCCTGGTGTGGCACTATAGGATCAACACTGGACTGTGAACCACAAGTTTGGCAGTTCAAACCCATCATCTGCTCACAGAAATCTTATACGGGGTCACTATGAGTTGAGTCGACTCAACGTACTTAACAATAACAATTTGATAATTGAAATCTGAACAGCTGCCTCAAATCTTCTGTTACATATTCCAATCAGTTTCATTGCTTTTACAGTAACCATGCTGCAAGACTTTTCAACTAAACAGCAAGCTGGAAATGCTATAATACTTTAACAGAACAGAATGTGCAGAGCGAATAAATTACTCAATTATTTTGAGACAAAATCTTTATTTCATTACGTTTCCTTCTTCATTTTAACTCTGGTAGGCAGAATTTCAAAGATTCCTGTCCTTTGTTAGTCAATCAAGCACTAATCTGAGTACTGGTGTGTAGGGATTTTGCACAGGTATTTAAAGTCCCAAGTCAATTGATTTTCAGGTTCAGAGACGATATGGCTGGGTCAGACACAACCAAGAGAGCCATTTACAGGTAGAGTCTTCTCCCTCCATTAGCAGAAGGGAACATCAGAGAAAATGAGGACTTTCTGGCTTTGAAAACTGAGGGGCCACATGCAGCGAGTGGTGGGCAGCCTCTAGGAGCTGGCAGCTACCAGGAAAACAGGAGCCTTAGATCTACAGCCACAAGGAAACGATTCTGCCAATAATCTGAGCTTGGAAGTAGATTCTTCCCCCCTGGCCTAGCTGACAACTTGATTTTGGACTTGTGAGATCTTGCACAGATAAAGCAGCCGAACCCAACCTCTGGCCTACAGAACTAAGAGCTAACAAAGTACTGTTGTTTTAAATGCTTAATGTGTGGTATTTTGTTATGCCAAAATAAAAAACACTAAAAGTTTTCTTAATAAATTTTTCATTTACCTTTCTTGTTTACATTACTTTCACTACTAATATGTACTACAAAACTACCAATTTACATATATATCCATTCATATAACTAACTACATGGGGGTACAGTTACAGAGGCGGCCTAGATATACCCAATCAACTCTCAGGATTAGTTTACTGGTCCAAAAAGCTTGAAACCACAGCACTTGGAGGACAGTTAGTCAACTGGCATAACATAATTCACAAAGATAATGTTTTATACCCCAGACTGATAAGTGACATTTGTGGTTCCTTGAGAGTGGCCATCTAATGTGCAACTAACTATTGGACTCTACTTGTATGGAGCAAAAGAAAATGAAGGCAATCAAAGGCTCAAAGAAGACACTAGTTCATGGGACTAACAACCCATATGAATAACTTCCTCTAACCTGAGACCAGAAGAAACTGTCTGACCAGGAGCATATTAGAAGGCTCTGGATAGAAGGGAAGAAAAATGTAGAACAAAACTCAAATTCCTAAAAAAGGTCAAACCTACTAAACCAATTAGACTAGAACTGATCAAAGGAACCTCCCAAGGTTGTTACCCTAAAAACCCTTTGAATTTGGAACTGAAGCTATTATTTCTATAGGTCACTGTTCAATTAAATAATGGACTGACATAAAATAGGCAGTATCATCCAAGCTCCCTTAACAAATGAGAATAAATGGTCAACATTTACCCAAAAGCAAAGATGAGAAGGCAAGGAAGGGCAGGGAAGCTAGATCAATGAAAGCAGAACAAACAGAAAGAAAGTGATGAGGGTGCTGACACATCGTGGAGACTGTGACTGGTGGCATGGAAACGATTTGTATGGAGACTGTTAAGGTGAGCTTAATTCGTTGTGTAAACTTTTACCTAGACCACAATATTATTTTTTAAATGGTAATAAACAAATTAAAAACTTTTTAAATACCAGTTTATACCTACAGAGGGATTAGCATGGGAGGTTATATATACAAAAGTCCTAGGAAATACAGAACCAGTCTTCATTGAGGAGGACTGTCTCAAAATTGCAGGACATCTAGTCAGTAACACCCCTATTCATTATGGTAAACAAAATGCCTTTACAATTTTTCAAAATGCACTCCAAGAAGTAGTAAAAATGAAAAAGAAAGGTCATCTGACTACAATAAACAGGATTACAATAAATTTGAAGAAAAGAAACTCCCATATAATCTTTATAGGAACATACTACCACATCTTTCTCCCTCAAACCACCGATCTTTTGGTTGGCAGCTGAGAGCTTTAACTAGTGATTCCTATTCTTTCTTTCAGTTCAAAATTCCAACTTCTTAACAGAAAAATAAATCTGACAGCCCAGTCTGGGTCAAGTATGCATTCCCTAGGACCAACCAGTTATGACCTGAGAAACAGGGTAAAAAACACGAGATGTGGCTGCTATGGGTGGTCTTCTGGAGAATAAAATCACCTGAGTGAAACAGCTAAGTTATCACACCTTCCTAGTGTTACTGTTCCCTTATGTTGTTGTTATTGTTAAGTGTTGGTGAGTCGTTTCCAACCTATAACAACTCTGTATAGGGTTTCTGAGGAGCGGTTGGTGAGTCTGAACCACCGACCTTGTGGTTCAAAGTTCAGCGTATTAACATACATCGCCACACCAGGGCTCCTTATAGGCCTGTCTATTGTACAGCTGAAATCTGAGCCACAGAGGTGATTTCGATTCCACCACAGACGTGTCTACTATACTTATTTTTATTGTACAGAAATTCATAACTGAACTATGCTTACCAGTATTTGATTAGTGTTGGAAATAATTCACACTATATGTACATATAATTCCATTTTTGCTCAAACTTAAGTATATGACATACAGTTTCAAAGGACAGATAGCAAACTACTCAGAGTGGTTATCTTTAGGTAGTGGTTATATTTAAGTTATGATAAATATGTACTTTATTCTCCATGTGTATCGTTTTCTATAATGAATACAACTTATTACTGGACTACCACCTCCCTCTTCTCTGGTTTTTACGAAACAGAATTTCTCCCAAATATTTCTGATCTCTCTCTACTTTTTAATCACTTAGAAGGTAGACTGACTCATCTGAGTGATAAATTTGGTAAGAATAAATGGGGCATGCTCCACAAAGAACCCCAAGTTCTCTGGTTTCTTGCATGTCATCCCAGCCACTGCTGTCTGGGGGTGTGGGTGGGTCTAATTCTGAAGTTTAGTTTACAAATTCACTTGGCTCAAATACTATGCTCTTTAACTTCCCCTTGGGTCACAGAAAAACTGAATTTTAGAATCCACATGCAACCCTTTTGAGTTATTTCTCAATGTTGGGAACATAAGCAAAAAGCAAAGGGTTATTTATTAGACCCCTTCAGAGACGCCAAACACGTTTTCAAAGTCCTTTTATATTCATTTAGAAAGGAGGAACTAGGTAAAATTCCCTTAATTTCTCTCCTTGTCACTTAATTTCAGTTTCCTTACTATACTTAACTATATAATTTATAAATTTATAATCTGCCTAATTTTCACATTATGGCACTGAAATGTTAAGTTTCACAAATTTTCATACTTCAGGTCATCTAATCTGGAATAGTCACTGAAAATTGTCTAGCTAATAATGGCCAAACCAAGTCTTTTTTTATTTTTTTAACTTTTTATTGCGAATTGGGTGTAGATTCAGAGAGCAAATCAGTTTTCCAAGCAATAATTCATACATATTTTGTTTCCTGTCATTGATTGCAATCCCCACAATATGTCACTTCCTCCTTCTGTCCTAACCCTTCTGAACTTTGTCCTTGGGCAAATGCTAGTCTTTGGATCTCAAATGGTTTACTATTCTAAGGTGTGCCTACCACCCTAGTGTTATTACTGGTCCCTGACAGACCTGTTTATTGTACAGCTGAAAACTGAGCCACACAGGTGAGTTCAGTTGTACCACAGAGGTGAACTCTGTTCCAGAACTGAAGAGAGACTAAGGCCATAGGCCGGAAGGCTCCACCAGTCTTTCTCTGACCAGTACGTGTGGTCTTTGTTATTTAGGGTTTTGTTCCACATTTATCTCCCACTCTATCCAGGACCTTCTAATGTGATCCCTAATTGATAAGAAGTTAATTTTAAACTTGTTAATTAATGGCAAAACCAAAATTTAAAACCCCTATTTCTTGTTTCAGCATTTGTTTTCTCCTTTAATAATATTTTTTGTATGTTTTAGGTAAACAGCAAATTAGGCTCTCCTTAAGAAACTCCACACAAACTGCTGCATACCACCAGTCACAATCTCCAGTGTGTCAGCACCCTCCTCACTCCCAGGGTGTTTGTTTTGTTCCTACTGATGTAGTTTCCCTCCCCCCTCATTGCCTTCTCATGCTTGCTTTAGGGTAAATGTTGACCATTTGATTCATACAGCTCAAGGAAGTCCATTACTCATGGGTGATACAATTTATTCTGTTGATGTTATTAAGTGCTGTCGAGTTGGTTCCAGCCCATAGTGATCCTGTATAGGGTTTCCGAAGAGTGGCTGGTGAGCTTGAACCACCAACCATGTGGTTCAACCAACTTTGCAGTCTAGTGCATTAACCCACAGTGCCACTCCAAGGCTCCATTTATTTTATAAGTTAATCCATTATGTGACTGAAAGGTGACTTGCAGAAATAGCTTCAAATTCAAGGAGTATTTTAGGACGATAGTCTTGGAGGTTCCTCTATTTGGTTTCACTAGTATCTATTGGCCTAGTTGGTTGGAACTTTTTTTAGGAATTTGAGTTTTGTTCTACATTATTCTTGCATTCTCTATGGCACTTTCTAATGGGTCCCTGGTCAGAAAAGCTGGAAGTGGTAGCTGAGTAACATCTAGTTCTTATGGGTTCAGCTTAGGGAAGGTTGATGTTCATGTGGGCTATTAGTGCCATGAACTAGTTTCTTCTTTGAGCCTTTTGATTGCCTTCATTCTCTTTTGGTCCATATGAGTAGAGGCCAATAGTAGTACCTAAGATGACTGCTCAAGGAGCTCTGGTAGCGTAGTGGTTACGAATCAGGCTGCAAACCTAAGGTCAGCAGTTCGAAACTACCAACTGTTCCGCGGGAGAAAGATGAGGCTTTCTGCTCCCATAAAGATTTACAGCCTTGGAAACCCTCTACAGGGTCGCTATGAGTCGGAATCGACTCCATAACACTTCAACAACAAGATGACCGCTCACAAACTTGTAAGACTCTAGGTACTATTCACCAACCTAAGTGAATAGTATGTTATCTTTGTGAACTAGGGTACAGAATGTTATCTTTGTGAACTATGTTATGCCAATTCATTATTGTCCCCTGAGACTATGGCCCCAAGGTTTGTAACCCAGTAAACCAATCCCATGGACGCCTGGTGTGGTGCTGTTGGATCAGTAGTGGACTTTGAACCACTAGGTTGGCAGTTCAAACCCACCAGCTGCTCCTCAGACACCCTATACACAGGGTCACTGTAAGTTGGACCTGAACTGCTCCCCCCTTTTGTAGTTTGTTATGTATGTGACTAAATTTGCAGCATACATAAATAGGTATGTCCATATTACTACAAATACACCTGTATGATAAACACTGGACTGTGAACCACAAGGTTGGCAGTTTGAGTCCACCAGTCACTCTGCAGAAGAAAGATGAGACAAAGATTTACAGTCTTGGAAACCCTATACAGGATGCCTATGAGTCAAAACAGACTCAAGGGCACTTTAACAACAACAACAAATACAACTACTATACACATGCATTAACTTGCAGATGTCACCCTATATGCATACATGCAGTCTATCTACCTACCTAACCATATACTTACTTTTTGGTTGTTGTAGCTTTTTGCTGGATCTGGATCCTACATATGGCTCATTGTCATCTGACTGAACATCCTTTGGACTTGAGTCAGTGAACTGCAGTATTGCCTGGTGAACCTTGGGGCTGTCAGGAGTCTACCATCTTACCTACCCACCTTGGATTCATTCACCTTTGCAGCCAGAAACCTGGTATCTGAAGATCAATTTGAGGAGAGGAGTATTGCCATATTGACAATAATAATTATTTCACCTCCATGAAAAAAGAAAACATGTGATAATCTGACCTGCACATGTGGGTCCATCTGCTCCTATAGCCATGTGAATCGTGAGTCACAAGAGGCCTACAGCCTGGCACTGACCCACAGACTTGGAACTTGCCCACTTCTACAACTGTGTAAGCCATTTAATACCCTGATAAAACCTCTGTGTGTGTGTGTGTGTGTGTGTGTGTACTGGATCACTGTGAATCTATAGGATAAGCACTGCATTGCAAACCACAAGGTCCAGCCCATCAGCTGCTCCATGGGAGAAAGATGAGGCTTTCTGCTCCCACAAAGATTTACAGCTGCAGAAACCCTATATTGTTGTTGTTAGGTTCCATCAAGTTGGTCATAGTGACCCTATGTACAACAGAATGAAACACTGCCCGGTCCTGGACCAACCTCAAATCATTGCTACACCTGAGTCCATCGCTGCCACCACTGTGATAATTCATCTCGTTGAGGGTCTTCTTCCACTTTACTAAACATTATATCCTTCTCCAGTGACTGGTCCCTCCTGATAATATGTCTGAAGTATGAGAGACAAATTTTGGCCATTCCAAGGCACACTCTTGCTGTACTTCTTCCAACACAAACTGATTTGTTCTTTGGGCAGTCCATGGTACTTTCAATATTCTCCCCCAGCAACATAACTCAAATGCATCAATTCTTCTACGGTCTTCCCTATTCATTGCCCAGCTTTCATATGTATATGAGGTTATTGACAATATCATGGCTTAGGTCAGGTACACCTTAGTCCTCAAACTGACATCATTGCTCTTCAACACTTTAAAGAGGTCTTGTGCAGCAGATTTGACTAATGTAATATGTCATCTGATTTCTTGATTACTACTTCCATGAGTGTTGATGGTTGATCCAAGCAAAATGAAGTCTTTTGATAACTTCAATCTTTTCTCCATTTATATGAATGTTGTTCATTGGTCCAGTGGTGATAATTTTTTTATTTTCTTTACATTGAGATGCAACTCATACCAAAGGCTGTGTCTTTGATCTTCATCTGTAAGTATTTTAAGTCCTCTCCACTTTCAGCAAGCAAGGTTGTAGCATCTGCATATTACAGGTTGTAAATGAATGTTCCACCAATCCTGATGCCATGTTTTTCTTCATATAATCCAGCTACTTGGATTATTTGCTCAGCATACAGGTTGAATAAGAGCATACAGGTGAAATAAGAGCATGGGGTGAATAAGAGCATACGGGTGAATAAGAGCTCAGCATACAGGTGAAAGAATACAACCCTGGAGCACACCCTTCCTCATTTTAAACCATTTGATGTTCCCTTGCTCTGTTCAAACAACTGCTTCTATCGCGGGTCCCTATGAGTCAAAACTGACTTGACAGCACTCAACAATTGTTGTTGCAAAACTGCGTATGTTATAGCATTTACCAAAATTATCCCTTTTTCTTGTGTACTTCTTAGTGTCTTTACTTACCTTGACCAAGTTGTACTGATTTCACCCATATTTGGAATTGATTTCCCCATCAACAAAAGTCACAAATGTTTATAAAAAGTGATTCTCTACTCCCTCTCCTTCCCATTTCTGGCAACCATCAAAGAAATTTGCTTTCTGTTTATGTATCTTTCTTCTTCCCATGTCTAATAAACATCAAAGAAATTTGCTTTCTATAAGTATATCTGTTTTGATTTTTTATATTAGTGTTGTTGTGTGCCGTGGAGTCGGTTCCGACTCATAGCGACCCTGTTCAGGGTTTCCGAGGCTGTAAATCTTTACGGGAGCAGAACGCCTCATCTTTCTCCCACGGAACAGCTGGTAGTTTTGAACTGCTGACCTTGTGGTTCGCAGCCCAATTCGTAACCACTACGTTACCAGAGCTCCTTTTATATTAGTGTAAGTATGTCTATTTTCCCAGGTTTTTATTTTGCTTTGTTTTGTTTACATATAACGTGACAACTACTAAGCACAATTCTATTTTTATTTCTAGAATAGCATTTCTGCCATCTTTTCTATGCATTTTATTTTTCTGATGAGTGATACTAATGCACTCATCAACAAATTCTCCAACATATTTTTCCCATGCTTCTTCTACATTGCAAATTATGAACTTTAAAAGTTTCTCTTTGGTTTCTGTTCTGAAATGAATTTTATCTTATGCGAAAACTGGATTGTCCTGCTTCTCATGGTAGACTTATTTGTCCTTTAGAAAACATAAGTCACTATCTTACAGGCAACAGATTGTTGGATTTAAAAAAAAAACAAACCAGTAACCACCATTACACATTTTATTTTGATCAAGTAATTAATTCATTTGTAAAACATTAGAAATGATGCATTTATGTTATGCTGTGCATAGGGTCGCTATGAGTCGGTACCAACTTGATGGCACCTAACAACAACATGTTACACTCTACAGCCCTTTAAGTTTATTGTTACTGCTCTTCTTACTCTTCTCTTTTCTTAATTTAACAAGATTTCTATAGAAGATGATAAAGTCTGTATTTCACTTTAAATCAAAAGATAACACACACACCCTCTAAGACTGAAATGCAACGGGAATAAATGAGCAGGCATGTAAGCTTGCTGATGACCACATTAATCTACTGGTGAGTGGAAGAGGGGGAAAGGCAGCAATGAAGAAAGGGGCTGAATTCAACCATGTTCTATAGACTCCATTGATCTGGAGACGAGTAAGAGAAGAAGGGCTGGTTGGTCCCAAGTATAGTGAGACCTGGGGACACCTGAGCCTATGGACAAGGACACAGCCACAGAGGGCTAGAGCTGAGAGTGAAGCATCCAGTTGATATGAAGTGAGGGATGATGCACAAGAACACCCAAACTTGCAGATAGTACCCATCTGACTTAGCCTCGATGGCTTGATAATTAGAATACGACTAGATAAAAATTTAAAAAAAAAGAAAAAGCAATTTTTGATAAAGGAAACAAGGGTAAATTGCTACAGTTTGATGAACTTGACCTATACTCATGGAGGTAGTAGCTCTTAATATCAACACAGAGAGAAGGAGTCTTCATATCAAATACCAGTGCTATCCCCGCTGTACACAGGGTACATAGACACAGGCAACAGACATTGGCTACCTAAAATGAGGGGGCAATAAAGGCTCGAAGTGACTGGCTTTACAAGGTTTCAAGAGGGAGTTAGTGTACCAGAGTGTGGAGGAAGCTAGAGTTCCCACTGAATAGTTTTCATCTTGTCTAGATGGATCTGATAAAAAGAGCTGGGGATAAGATTCTTCTGATTCAATAGTGAGTAACTGTTATGACTAATTGTGACTGCCAAAATTGTAAAAGTAGAAGTTTTGTAACAAAAACGAGGAGTAGTTAATCTTTCAATCTAGAAATAGAGGACCCTAGGACCATCAAGGGAGAAGCGCACAAGTGGAATGGAGATGGAGGCAGAGATGGGGACATGGAAAGAGAGTGATTGAGAACTGGCAGCCAGGAAGCAGACTTGCAGAATGTGCCCTTTGGTGGTGTAAATTATTATATATGCCTGAGTGGTAAAAAAAAAAAAAAAAAGAGCTGAAATGAATAGAGAGAAATACTGTTAACTGTTGGTACATGGAAGGGATTATAATCATTGTAATGAAACACAGTATACTATTTGTTGAATGTAAAACACATGATCTGCCCTGTAAACTTTCACTCAATTCACAATAAAAACTAAAAAAAAAAATAACACAAGTCCATAAAAAGATGATGTTATTAGTCATTGTTGTTGTTGTTGTTAAGTGCTGTTGAGTCGATGACCCACAGTGACCCTGTATAGGACTTCCAAGGAGCAGCTGATAAGCTTGAAGTGCCGTTTTCAGTTCAAACGGCTTTGCAGTCTGGTGCATTAACCCACAGAGCCACACTAAGGAATGCAAATCAAAACCACAATAAAATACTACTTCATTTCCACTAGGATAGTTATTATCAGAAAATGGAGATTAACAAGTGTTGGTGAGAATGTGGAGAACTGGAATGTTCATCTACTGCTGGTAGAAATACAAAAAGAAATATAAAAAGAAAACAGTTTCATGGTTCCTCAACAAGTTAAACATAAAATTACCATGTTGTTGTTGTTATTGTTAAGTGCCGTCGAGTCAGTTCCAACTCATAGTGACCCTGTATAGGGTTTCCAAGGGGTGTCTGGTGAGCTTGAACTGCCAATCTTATGGTTCAAATTGACTTTTCAGTCTAGCGCATTAGGCCATAGTGTCACACCAGGGCTCCTTATAACCCAGAAATTCTACTCCTAGGTATATATCTACTCCCAAAGAATTGACAGCAAGAACACAAACAGATATGTGGACACCAATATTCATTGAAGCACTATTCATAATAGCCAAAAGGTGGAAACAATCTAAATGTCCATCAACAGATGACTGGATCCACAAAATGTGGTATACACAACGGAGTATTACTCAGCCATAAAGAAACATGAAGTTCTGATACATACTATGACATGGATAAACCTTGAAAATATGCTGAATGAAATGAAATGTTACTTTAAAAAGACAAATATATACTCCCACTTATATGAAATATCTAGGATAGGTAAATGAAGAGACAGCAAACTTTACTAGTGGTTACCAGGATTGGAAAGGAGGAGGAACAGTGGTGACTCACTGGGTTCTTTTGTTGTTGTTGTTGGTGTTGTTAAGTGCTGTCGAGTCAGTTCAGACTCATAGCAACCCTGTATAGGGTTTCCAAAAGGGAGCGGGTGGGTTTGAACAGCAGACCTTGGGGTTCACAGTCCAGTGCTGATCCTAAGGCACCATGCCACATGTCAGAATCATTACTTAGGGTGTACTAAATTTCTGTTAAAGGAGATGGAAAATTATGGAAATGCAAAGTAGGGATGGTTGCATATGATGAACATAGTTAATGTTACTGAATTGTACCTGTAAATGTCTTATTATATATATTTTTACCACAATTAAAAAAAAAAGTCTTTCTAAAGCTGCCTATTTTTTCCCGTTTAAAGAATATTTTGTTTTAATTTCATCATTCATCTTTTGTAGATTTTTCCTTGATGATTTTTAAAATTCACAGACGTGATATATAAATGCATAGTAAAGTATATACATAAAATGTGGAATTTCCCTTTTATCTGCCTTCCACATTCGTCCACCCCTGGTACACCTCAGTACACAGAGGTAGCACTGCTGTTGTTAGGCACCCTTGAGTTGGTTCTGACTCATTGCAACCCTATGCATATTGTGTCAATCCATTTTGTTGATGGTCATCCTTTTTTTGCTGGCCCTCCAATTTTCCAAGCATGATGTCCTTCTCCAGGGACTGGTCCCTCCTAATAATATGTCCAAAGTTGGAGAGACAAAATCTTGCCATCCTCACTGTTAAGGAGCATTCTGATTGTACTTCTTCCAAAATAGATTTGTTTGTTCTTCTGGAGGTCCATAGTACTTTCAATATTCTTCACCAACACTATTCTTTTATGGTGCTCCTTATTCACTGTCCAACTTACACATGCATATAAGACTACTGAAAATACCATGGCTTGGGTCAAGCACACCTCATTCCTCAAACTGACATCTTTGCTCTTGAACACCTTAAAGAAGTCTTGTGCAGTAGATTTGTTTAATGCAATACATGATTTGATTTCTTGACTGCTGCTACCATTTTCATTGACTGTGGATCCAAGCAAATTGAAGTTTTTGACAATTTCAATCTTTTCTCCATTTATGATGATGTTATTTATTGGTCCAGTTGTGAGAATTTTTGTTTTCTTTACATTGAGGTGCAATAGGCTATAGTCTTTGATCATCATTACCATCATTAGTAAGAATTTCAAGCCCTCTTCACTTCCAGGGAGCAAAATTGTATCATCTGGATATCACAGGTTAGTAATGACTAATGTGACTCTTCTAATCCTGATGCCACATTGTTCTTCATACAATCCAGCTTCTTAGATCATTTGCTCAGCATACAGATTGAGTGGGTATGATGAAAGGATACAATCCTGATATGTACCTTTCCTGATTTTAAACCATTCAGTATTACCTTGTTCTAACAAGTGCCTGTTGATCTATGTACAGGTTCCTTATGAGCACAATTAAGTGTTCTGAAATACCCAGTCTTTGCAATACTATTCACAGTTTGTTATGATCCACACAGTTGAATGCCTTTGCATAGTCAATAAAGCAGAAGTAAACATCTTTTTGGTATTCTCTGCCTTCAGCCAGATCCATCTGATGTCGGCAATATCCTTGATTCCACATCTTGTTCTGAATACGGCTTGAATTTCTGGCAGCTCCATGCCAATGTACTGTTGCAATCATTTATGACTTGTCTTCAACAAAATTTTACTTGCATGTTTTTTTAATGGTATTGTTTGATGATTTCCACATTCCACTGGGTAACCTGCCTTTGGAATGGGCACAAACATGGTATCTTCCATCAGCTGACCTAGTAGCTGTCCTCCAAATTTCTTTGCATAGATGAGTGAGAGCCTCCAGTGCTACACTAGTTTGTTGAAACATTTCAATTTGTATTCCGTCAATTCCTAGAGCCTTGTTTTTTCACCACTGCCTTTACTGCTGCTTGAACTTCCTACTTCAATACGATGTGGTACCTCTTGAAAAGACTGAACATTAACCAGTTCTTTTTGGTACAATGACTCTGTATAATTCTTCCATCTTCTTTTGATGTTTCAAGCATCATTCAATACTTTGTCCATAGAATCCTTTAATATTGAAACCCAAGGCTTGACTTTTTCTTCAGTTCTCCAGCTTGAGAAATGATGAGCATGTTCTTCCTTTTTGGTTTTCTAACTCCAGGTCTTTGCATGTTTAATTATAACATTTGACTTTGCCTTCTTGAGCTGCCATTTGAATTTTTCTGTTAAGCTCTTTTACTTCATCATTTCTTCCAGTTGCTTTACCTTAAAGCACTAGTAACCATTTATATGAGAGTAGCAAAACAGTGCTGCTATTAGGAGATTATATATCAGAATACTTACCAGAAAGATGTTTACCTGTGCTTTATTGACTATGCAAAGGCTTTTGCCTGTGTGGATAATGACAAACTATGACCAACATTGCGAAATATGAGTATGAACACTTAATTGTGCTCAGGAGGAACCTGTACCAAGAGGCAGTTGTTCAAGCAGAACAAGGAAACACTGTTCTGCTTGAAATTAGGAAGGTGTTCACCAGGGTTGTATTCTTTCACCATACTTATTCAATCTGTATGCCGAGCAAATAATCTGAGAAGCTGAATTATATGAACAAAAAACATGGCATCAGGATGGGAGAGAGATGCACTAACAACCTGCGATATGCTAATGATACAACCTTGCTTGCTGAAGGTGAAGAGGACTTAAAATACTTACTGATGAAGGTCAAAGACCACAGCTTTTGGTATGGGTTACATCTCAATGTAAAGAAAAAAAAATCCTCACCACTGGACCAATAACATCAAGATTAGTGGAGAAAAGACTGAAGTTGTCAAAGACTTCATTTTATTTGGATCAACCATCAACACTCATGGAAGCAGCAGCCAAATCAAATGACATATTGCATTAGGCAAATCTACTGCACAAGACCTCTTTAAAGTATTCAAGAGCAAATATGTGAGTTTAAGGACTAAGGTGCACCTGACCCAAGCCATGATATTTTTAATAACCTCATATGCAAAAGTTGGACAGTAAATAAAGGAGACCGTAGAAGAATCGATGCATTTGAGTTATGGTGTTGGAGAAGAATATTGAAAGTACCACGGAATGTCAAAAGAACAAACAGATCTATGTTGGAAGAAGTACAGCCAGAGTGCTCCTTGGAAGCCAGGATGGCCAAACTTCGTCTCTCATACTTTGGACATATTATCAGGAGGGACCAGTCACTGGAGTATATTATTATATTTAGTAACGTGGAGGATTAGAGAAAAAGAGGAAGACCCGCAACAAGATGGATTGGCACAGTGGAGGTAGTGATGGGCTCAGGCGTAGCAACAATTGTGAGGTTGGCCCAGAACTGGGCAGTGTTTTGTTCTGCTATGCACAGGGTTGCTACAAGTAGGTACCAACTCAATGGCACCTAACAACAACTACATATATATTTAAAAATGGTTTAAAGAAAAGATGAACTCTTAAAAAAAAAGAACTCACAGGACTGGGAAAAAATGTTTAGCAAGGAAATATCAGACAAAAGATTATTCTCCAAAATGTATAGAACACGTCAACGTCTCAACGAGAAGACAAATCATTCAATTAAAAAAATGGTCAGATGCCTGGGATGGAGACAGAGACGATGACGTGGAGTTATGAAGCAGCTAGGGACTTTAGATCCAGAGAGAGAGAGGGACTGGGGGCCGAAGACTGGGGGGGATGGGGGGGTGTCGACTTTAGGGGGCGGGTTTCTGGGATATGCACTTTGGTCAGTGGATGACGCATGGAGGGGATTGGAACCATGGCAATGAAATGATATATGATGGAATGAATGTAAAACTAAAGTTCTCTCATGTAAACTATCATATAATTTACAATAAAACATTAAAAAAAAAAATGGTCAGGCAAAGACATTGACCTACCTAGCCACTGTGAGCTACAGTTAAGAATGAAGCAGCCAGCTGATCTGAAGAGGGGGGAGACGTGGGAGAACTCCCAGACTTGCAGACAGTATCCATTTAACCTAGCTTGGATGGCTTGCTGACCTGAATTTGACCAGATGTAGGTAAAGAAATATGATATAGGGAACAAATGTAAATTGCTACAACCTGATCAACTGGACCTTTGCTTATGGATGAAGTTGCTCAAAATTCCAACTGAATAAGGAAGGATTCTTCATATGAAGGTTGTCTCCTCAGAACACTGGTTTGATAGGTATAGGCAACTTAGACTTCGGCTACCAAAACTAGGGGTGGCTATAAAAGGGCGCTGTGGGTTAATGCGCCAGACTGCAAAGCTGTTTGAACTGCAAGGTCAGCAGTTCAAGCTCACCAGCTGCTCCTTGGAAACCCTATACAGGGTTGCTATGGGTTGGAATTGACTCGATGGTACTACACAACAACAACATAAAAGCACAAGGAGTCCTGGTGTGGCACTGTGGGTAAATGGGCCAGAATGCAAAGCCATTTGAACTGCAAGGTTGGCGGTTCAAGATCACCAGTCACTCCTCGGAAACCCTATACAGGGTCGCTATGGGTCAGAATGGACTTGAAGGGGCTTAACAACAAGCAACATAAAGGCACAATGAGGCTGACTTATAAGCTTTCATGACAGTAGTTAGTGTCAGAATGAGAGGAGTGAGACAGAAACCCTACTGAATAGGTTTCCTCTTGTCCACATGGGTCTGGTGATGAGGGGAATAGGATTTTATGATTCAATTGTGAGTAACTGTTTTCAGGTCTAATAACAATTGTCACTACTGTAAACATAGAAAGAAGTACAACTAAAAGGAGGGAGAAGTTAGTCTGTCATTTCAGGAACAGAGGACCCTAAGACCATTAAGAAGGAAGAATATGAGAAAAGCGAGGTATCCTAACCAGAAAAGTGGCAACACCACCACAACATCACAAAAATGGTAGCAGAGGCAATGGCATAGAGAGACAGAGTAGCAGTTGACTATAGGCCCAAGGACTGAGAACAGCAGTATGCCTGCAGGCAAGAGGCTGGCTTGCAAAATATGTCCTTTGGTCATTTAAATGAATATACGTTTACAATATGGTATGTGTATATTAAAAAAAAAAAAAGGTAATAGAGGTAAATACTGTTAGCTAAGGGTACATGGAGGGGATTGTAATCATTTCCATGATTTCCTGAATGCAAAACTGTTGATCTGCCCTGTAAACCTTCACTCACTCAATACACAATAAAGCTTTAAAAGAAAAAAAATGGGCAAAGGACATGAACTGACACTTCACCAAGGAAGACGTTCAGGTGGGCAACAAATATATAAAGAAGTGCTCAAGATCATTAGCCATTAGAGAGGTGCCAATCAAAACAACAATGCGGTATCATCTTACTCCAGCATTAATAGCAAAGTTCTAAAAAACACAAAACAACAAGGGTGTGGAGAGACTGGGATCCTCCTGCACTGCTGGTGGGAGTGTAACATGGTGCAATTACTGTGAAAAACGGTATGATGCTTTTTCAAAAAGTTGGAAATAGAAATACCGTCTCACCCAGCAATCCCTCTACTTGGTATATGTCCTCAAGAAACAAGAGCCATGACATGATTACACACATGTCACAGACCCATACTCATTGCAGCACTAATTCACAATAGCAAAAAGATGGAGACATCCTAAATGCCCATCAACAGAAGAATGGTTAAACTTTGGTACATAAACAAAATGTAGTACAACGAAACACTGAACAATAAGGATGAATCTGTGAAACACCTGACACAGCGTGGATGAACCTGGAGGACATTATGCTGAGTGAAATTAGTAAATCACAAAAGGGCAACTATTGCACTGAGACCACTGTTGTAAAAAGTTAAAAGATTTTCATGCTAAATGAAACATTCTACGATGATGGCTACAGGACAGGTGAGGGGGAGGGGACGGGAAAAAATAGTGAATGTGGGACTGATGATCTGTTCTATAAATCTTCACTCAATTCACAATAAAAAAAATTAAAAAAAAAAGGATGAACTCTGAAAGCTTTCCAATGACTTCTGTTCTGAAATGTACTTTACCTTAGACTGGGACTGGGGGGTGGGAGATGTAGAGAGCATGGGGAGGAGTTCCTAGCTTTCTGAAATCTTCAGCATCACCGTTTCCCTGCACCATGGCCTCCTTTCTGCCCTGCACTGCCACCATCGGTATTTTTAGTTTGTTTTCCTTCTTTCTTTTTTTAAAATTTCATCACATTTTCTTTCTGCAGTCATTAGCTATCCTACCTCTTTGGATACCATATCAATTTGCTTCTATTTGCTTGAGTTGTCATGTAGTGTGAAGCCTGTGTGGGTGGGTTCCTATTTCCTATAAGCTCCCTCTTTCCTTCTGATGTTGTGACAATTATTAATTACACTCAAGTTCTAGTTTTCCTCTGATGTTCACATTGTTTTGAAGCTGGTTTTCCTGGGATTTGCTGTTGTTCCTGTCTGTAATAGAAATCTCCACGATGACTTTCTCTGCTGGCTTTCCAAGTGAGTCCTCAACATAAAGGTGCTCAGAAATGTGCGCAGGGCTGTGCTGCAGCAGTTTCTTTTTTAAGATTATTATGGGCAAATCAGCTTATTTCCACTGGAAAGAGAAATATTGCAGATGATAGCCTGTCTTATACTTCATAAAAAAACATCCAGTATGGAGTCTACATAGACAGAAACACTGGCAGCACAAGGAGGGAGCTCTGCTTAAAAACACTATAAGTTCTTAAGATTTTAGAGAAATATCCAAAGTCAGTCTCCTGAATATTTTATTAAGAAATAGGAGAGATTAGGGAATATGATTACAGAAAGCTTGTAAGCCTGTCTTCAGCCTATAACGGATTGGAATATCTAAAAGGGGTTCTAGAATTTATACAGTGAAATAGGCTTCTTGTGGAGACTTTGTAGAGTATGGGGCCTTAGGTAGACCCCTGAGCCCCATCCAGAACATTCTGAAGTGGGACATTCTCACTTGAAAGGGCATGCAGACCAACTAGGAGAGGCTAGAGGAACAGAAGATACTTCTTGAAAGACCAGCATGTGGCAAAAAAAAAAAAAGGCAGACTGTTTGGCTATTACAACAAACAAGTTGTGCCTGGAAGTCATCAAGGCAAGAGAAGTCAGTCCCTTCAGGATAAACTCCCTTCCAATACTGAAACTCAAAGGGAACACTCAAAGGCTTAAAAGCTTGCTGGTGACCATGTTGGTCTACTTGTGAGTGGAAGTAGAGGAAAGGCAGTAATGAAGACATGGGCTGAGTCTGACCATGTCCCGTAGACTCCTGTCAACCTTGAGATGAGAGAGAGAAGAGGAAGGGCTGGTTGGTCTGAAGTTTGGAGAGACTTGGGAACTCCTACACCCATGGGAATTGACCTAGCTACTGAGGGCTAGAGCTGAGAGTGAAGTGTCCAGGATTTAGTTTCAGAGCGAGTGGATAGGGTAGAATCCCCACTGAGTAGTTTTCATCTTGTTTACATGGGTCTGGTGAAAGAAGACGGGGATAGGATTCTTCTGATTCAATAGTGAGTAACTGTTATCATGACTATTTGTGATTGTCACAACTGTAAAGCTAGAAGATGTATACTACAAAGGAGGGGAGTAGTTTGTCTTACATTCCAGGAACAGAGGACCCTAGGACTATGAACAGGGAAGAACATGAGCGGAACATGGGATCCTAACCAGAGAAGTAGCAACACCAGAGTCAGAGGCATGGAGACATAGAGCAGCTGAGGACACTAGACTCTTGGAAAGAGAAAGGCTATGTACTGGCAGGCAGGAGGCTAGCTTGCAAAATGTGCCCTTTGGTATTTTGATCAATTATATATTCCTGTATGTTTTGTGTACTACAACAACAACAAAGAGAATAGAGGCAAATACTGTTAATCGATGGTGCATGGAGGGGATCATAATCATTGCAATGAAACAATATATGATTGGTTGAATGAAACACTGATGTACTGACACGTAAACTATCACTCAAGTCACATTAAAAGCTTAAAATAAAAAAAATTTTTAAAAAATGAAAGAAAGAAAGTAGGAGAGAGTGGTAGTGAGGAGCGTCATGAAGAGGTAAATGATGAAGACCAAAATACAAAAATGGGATTTCGAAAGTTATCATTGGGGCGGGGGTGAAAGTTAGAAGCTATGACAAAGACTATTTTTTCTCTCACCTCTTCTCCTGAACCAGTCTTGTCATTTCAGACCCAGACCCAGATCGATACTAAGAAAAGAACAGAAATGAGACTGGTTTTGCTGTCTCCCTTTTTAGATAAGGGAGTTCAAGAAACAGATCTGGAAGAAAAGGCTGCCTATAAGCATTCCTAATTGAACAATTGTAGGTACATGATGTGTAACTGAACGTACATATGCTGAAGATGGTCTATAACCAGTTCAATAGTTAATCTTTGTAGGGCAGTCCTTTACTCATTTGAATTCTCACAGTCAATCACAGACCATGTCCAATCATGTTAATTATAAGAGTATGTTGTTGTTAAGTGCAGTCAAATCGGTTCCAATTCATAGCGTTTCTGAGGAACAGCTGGTGGGTTTGAACCTCCAACCTTGCAGTTAGCAGGCCAGTGCTTATCCTACAGTGCCAAGTTGGGCTTTAAAAATTTAATGAAAAATAGCATTATCATTTAACTCCATCTTTCCACAAACTTTTAGTAGTTTCCTCATATTTGAAAGTGTCTCTGGTATTACCACAGTTCTATGTTAACCCTGTACAGGGTCGCTATGGGTCGGAACCGACTCAACGGCACTTAACAACAACAACAACATGTTTACACTACAGATATCTAGAAATCGAAATTCTTTCCTAAATCATTTTAAACTGCCATAGTTCTCAATACCAACACTCACATAACTAGAAAGAGATTTTATCCTAATAGACAAATATCATGGGTCCAAAAAACTCATGAAGAAAAATAACAGTTTACTCACAGCTCATTACAGATGAATAGCATTTTTTAAATTGAGATATGTCACATACAATAAAATTTATTCCTTTAACGTATACAATTCGGTAATTTAAAAAATTCATAAGATTATATAATTATCACCATTGTCAAATTCCAGAATATTTTCATCACCCCAAAAAGAAACCCTGTGATCTTAAGCAGTTGTTCCTCAATTTCTCCACTCTCCCCAGGCCCTGGTAACCACTTTATCTACTTTCTGTGTCTATGGATTTATCTATCCTAAACATTTTATATAGAAGGAATCATGCTGTATGTGGCCTTTTGTGTCTGACTTATTTCACTTAAAATAATCTTACCAACATTCATTTACACTGTAGCATGGATCAGTACTTCATTCTTTTTATGGAGAAATAATATTCCAGTGTCTGGATATTATTTTGTTTAGCCAAAAATGGCATTTATAAAATTAAACTTCTGCTACCAGTGTTAACTGGAGTCCTGGTGTGGCACTGTAGGATAAGCATTGGGCTGCAAAGTTGGTTTGAACTACAAGTCTGGCAGTTCAAACCCACCAGTAACTCCTTGGAAATCCTGTAGATTTACTGCATCAGAAGCACTATACAGAACCAACTCGATGGCACACAACCACCCCTATAGCCTATTAAGTGTGCAACAGCATTATGAAAAAGTTTGAAATATTGCAAGAATTACCGAAATCAACACAGAGACATGAAGTGAGTACATACTATTGGAAAAATGGCAATGACTTGACACAAGACTGCTACAAACCTTTAATATGGAAAAAGCCCAATATCTATGAAGGGCAATAAACCAAGTTATGTGTTTATTAAGAAACTGAAAACTGGAATACAAAAAGAGAAGAATGAATCAGTCATAGTGAGAGAATAGCAGAAATAAGAGAAATAAAAGATGGGTTTTCTACAATGCTCCAGTGTCTGATTTAAGATGATTCCTAGAGCCCAGCTGCATTCCTGCCCTTGGATTCTATGGGATACCATGTATACTTATAATAAATCCCTCTCATTATTTAAGTTAGTTAAGGAAGTTTGTTGTCTGCAAAGTCCTACTGCAATCATCTGCCCAATAAGATTTTAATCTCCTAACAGCAAGGACTCAATCTCCACAGAACCCATTTCAGTGACCCAAGTACATACTTGATTCAATGATCACCTGTAGAATCATTTGAAAACTATGAAAAACGCACAAGATACTCTTCGATGACTATGTAGAGGAAACAAAGGATCTGTGTCCACTGTATTAAACAAAAGCTACATTATTGTGTAACTCTGTACCTCTTTTTGCCTAAAGTTGTTTAATTTCCTCAGAAACGAAGCTATTGTTTTTTTTTTTTTCTTTTTGTATCAATTACACTATAATATTAAAGAATACTATTTCTGTGGATAGAAACAGAAATGAGTAGCTGAGCCCCCTGGATTCATTTTCTTCCCTTATGAACAGGATATATTGCCAAACACTACCATCAAAATTACTGCTATCTGTAATTGAATAGTGCTTCATGTGTGCAATTAGTATAGAATGTGGGTTGAATAGGCAATGAAACCCTCATTAACCAGACTACACCCGGTGCTGTTTTGATAAGTATGCTTTGCCCCAACCCCCCTCTGAGGGGTCTACTGCCATCACTGACCTTTGCAATGCTAATTAACTACATATTCCTGGGAGTCTTCAGTTCACTAAGCAGACACTCTAGATTGTTCAAGAATAGAAGTCTAGAAATTAACATTTTAGTATACTATGAGGCAAAATTTCAAAACTTGAAACAAATCCGAAAGAGATATGGCTGCTTCAACATAACTTAATGGTGGAGTTGGTTCTAACTCATAGCGACCCTGTATAGGGTTTCTGAGACTATAAATCAGTCGGGAGCAGAAAGCCTCATCCTTCCCCCATGGAACAACTGGTAGTTTCAAACTGCTGACCTTGAAGTTAGCACCTGACTCGTCTGCTACCAGAGCTTCTTAACATAGCTTAGTAGCACTTTTTTATTTTTGTTTAACTTTATGGCAATAGAAATCAATAATAACAACAAATCTCAGGACCTACCTCCAGTAAGGCTCCAGTCTGGAAGAATTTCAAAGGCTTTTCAATTGAATAATAAAGGCTATGATAGCTACCCTTAGTCAAGTATGCTCTGACCAGACCAACTGCTATCACCAGCCACCTAAGGAAAAGAGGAAAAGAAAAATATCAAGCACAGAAAAAAACAACCAAAGAAAAAAAAAGGCAGGTAAGTGCGGTTTAAGATATAGAAAGACATGGCAATTCACATTGCTAAAATACTAGTATAAGTTTGTTTCACTGTTTTCCCCAAACATTGGAAGTAAAATTCAGAATTGGTATCCTAGATTTATTGACTATTGCGTGCAAGAGCCAGGCTGTAGGGCACAGATGCTGCACCACCACCAGTACCCAACCAAGAGTGTGCCGCAAGCGCGTGATGGCACCTCACCTAGCTAGAGCTCAGTGTTTTGGAAACCTTGCCTCCTCAGAACAATGCCAAAGTGAAGGGAATAAGGTGAAGTGATCTTTGGACAATGCCGGAAAGTCTAAGACAAGAGAAAAAAACTGTTAAAGAAAAAATTTAAATAGCCTGAGTGGTTAAAGGGTCTTTAATAATAATGGTGGTGGTGGTGGTGGCTGTGTGCCGCCAAGTTGGTTCCAACTCATAGAGGCCCTGTGTAGGGTTTCCGAGGTTGTAAATCTTATAGGAGCAGAAAGCCTCATCTTTTTTCTGAGGAGCAGCTGGTGGATTCAAACTGTTGACCTTGTGTTTAGCAGCCCAGCATGTATCAACTATACATTACCAGGGCTCCTTTTAAGAATAAAGAGGTAGAGAAAAAATGTTTTAAGATGTGTAATGTTTAAGCAACTCACTGGAACATGGCCATATCTTCAAATCTATCTTTTTAAATTGCAAATGAAATAAGAAGAAAGGGGGTTTTGTTTAGCAGAATTCTCCAAACTCAGGATAAAAAAAAAGCTAAATCAACACAAAACACAAAACAAACCACTTAGGCTTATAGCTGCGAATGCTAACATTTCTGCTCTACTGCTTTTCTCAAAAACAGATTTCTTAAGCCCTTCGATATTTTAAAATCTGTTATGCACCATGATAAAACAAATGGACCTAATTTCAAGGTATGTCACCTTGAAGGACACAATGAATTTACCTAAGTGTACAATCTCAATGGGGGGTGGGGGTGAGGAGAGCACTGTGGCTGTGTAGGACAAGCTCTGGAGTACAAACCACAAGCTCTGTAGTTCAAGCCCACCAGCTGCTCCATGGGAGAAAGATGAGGCTTGCTGTTCACACAAAGATTTACAACATTGGAAACCCTATACAGCAGGGGTGGGGAACGTCAGGCCCATGGGCCATATAAGGCTCAAGAAATCATTTTGTCTGGTCCTGTCAAAGCAACCACAGTTCCAGTCATTATATTGTTGTTGTTGTTAAATGCTGTTGAGATCACATTAGGGTGAGGTAATTAAATGTTTGACCAAATATGGCAAGTTAATTTTTTTTTTTTTTTTTTTTTTAGCAAGTTAATTTTTAAGTTGATAATTTTGCACGGTCTGTGAATGATGTTATACATTTTGGCAGAAAAAAGGTTACCCACCCCCTGCTATACAGGGCCACTATGAGTTGTAACCAACTTGATGGCACCACAACACAATCTCAATGAGAAAATAGGGTAGGTGGTCTATGTTTCTTCCAGAAAATATACAAGAACCTCAAAAATATAGTTTGTGAGAGAAATGGATTCTTTAAGAAAATAAGACATTTCATTTTAACCTGTTGTCAGTTGCTGTAGAGTCAGCTCAAATTCATGACAACCTCATGTGTGAGAGTAAAACTGAGTTTTCATTGGTTGACTTTGTTTTAGAAGCAGAATACCAGGTCTTTCTTTCAAGGTGCTTGTGGGTGGACTTGAACCTCTAACCTTTTGGTCAACAGCTCAAGGTGTTAACCATTTACACCAACCTGGCAAAAATCCCATTAGAAATGTAGAAAAAGCTGATTTTACACTCATAATCTCAATTTCTCTTCCTGATTTAAGACCGCTCATTACCCTTTACCATTTCTATGTTCATTGCTCAGAAAGATGAGGCTTTCTACTCCGGTAATGATTTACAGCCTCGGAAACCCTGTACAGGGTCTCTATGAGTCAGAACCAACTCCACAGCATATCATGCCATTGCAGCCGCTGCCCTTATCCAATGGACAAAGTCTCTCTCTAGTCCAATGCTCTCGTCAATGCCCTGGCTAAGACAATAAGAATGTTCCATAAAAGTATCACAGATTCTTGAATGTTCTTTATCAGTCTATGTGACAATTTATGTGAATAAAAAAAACAACAACTTGTCTCTGTAGTACTTCTTCTTTGGCCTCTGAGTCAAGAGAAAGAGGTTTTAGATCCAGATCTACTACTAACAAGTTCTAAATCCTCCAACAAGTCAAATAAGTCACAACTTCTGAGACTATGTTTCAACACTATGGTTTCTAATACTACCTACCGGTGTGTATGAGAAATGCAAAGTGACGCAATTTTATAAATTATAAAATATAAAAATGCAAAATTATAAATAAGTGACATTACCATTTGTGTTTAAAAAGGCCAAAGGAAGGGAAGAATGTATACACATATTTGTTTATGACAGCATCTGAAAAAAATAAAACCAAGCCCATTGCTGTGGAGTTGATTACAATTCAAAGCAACCTGGTAAGACAGGGTAGAATTTCTCCACAGGGTTTTAGAGGCTGTAAATCTTTACAGAAGCAGACTGCCTCATCTTTTTCCCCAAGAAAGGCTGGTGGGTTAGCAGTCCAGCACTTAGACACAGCATTGCCAGTACTTCTAATTTGCACCTGAAGGATACCAAAATTTGCTGTCTCTTTGGAGGGGGTGTGGATGGAAGGAAAGAGTGAAAGGGATGATTTCTCACTCTGCCCTTGTGTATATTTTGGATTTTGAACACTGACAATGTATTGCTGTAAAGTGATGTCAAGTCGATTTCGACTCATAGTTGTTAGAAGTCCAGTGCTTACCCTACAGTGCCACACTAGCCAATGCCTTTTAAAAAGAAATAAACTGGATGCTTCCTATACAGCTTTCAATTTTTCTGTATGTTTGAAATTTTTCATAATAAAATGTTAGGGAAAACCTTTTCTTTTCTTTTGACAAATGCAATTTAAAAATACATGACAAAATCATCTGACCCAGTGAACTTCCACTGTTAAAACCACCAGATCAAAGAATTGCAAAGCTGGAGGAACCTTGGAGCTCACGTAACCCCAATTCTTTAGTTTTACAGATGAAAAATGGAGGCCTTAAAAAAAGAGTGATCTATCCAAGGTCACACAACTAGTGTCAGAACTAAAACAAACATTAGTTCTAGTTGGGATGGAACTGGACTGAAAGGAGGGGGAAACAAGACAGGTAAAGCCCGAGTCAAGGGTCTGCCCCCTTCTTCTTCCCTGTAACTTTGCCTTCCATCCTCAAAAGTCTAAACTCACTTGATCTCAGCTCTGTTCATGGAACTGGTCAAAAACTTTGATTACTTTCTGATAAAAACTCAGCCTGGATTTTGAAAAGAGCCGCCCAAATAATGGTCACTCTGCAGCCACAGCTTCCTCCACACCATTCGTGGCTGGCCGCCTGGGCTCGCCCCCTCCGCGCTGCAGGATCGCGCGGCACACCGCCCCTCAGACCTGGTCCTGTGGGGACCAGCCCACAGTCCTCCCAAGACCCTCTGAACCAGCGCCTGGGCAGCCTTTCCCGCGCCCCCTCTGAGCCCGCATCTCTCTCCCCCAACTGAACTCCAAGCCCAGGGCAGACCTGGTGTCCCGGAACTTGGCTCGGCCCCCCACTCCGGGCGGAGCTCCAGGGCAAGGGCCAGGGCCGATTCAACACTCAACCACTCTCGTGGCCCGGTGCCCGGGGCCCGGACTCCGACCGCCAGGGATGCACTGCACGAAGAGGGCCGAGAAGCTTCTCCGGTCGCACGCAGAGCCCCCTCCCTGGCCAAGCTGGCTGCCCGCCTCCCTAGTCCCCGTGCCTCAGCCTCACCCAGCCGTCATGACCACATTGTAGATGACCAGGTACGCCGTGGCCAGAGGCCCCGGGCCCTTCTTTTTCCGCGTGCCGCTGGCTTCGCCGGACCCAGACCGGCTACCGCTACCCCCATTCCCTTTCGTCGCTGCAGTCGCCGCCGCTGCCGCCATGTCAAGCGCCCGTAGCCGGTTCTCCATGCGTGAGCATCACCGACCTGACTGGGCAAGGCGAGGGGGCGGAGGGAGAGACGAGGGGGAGGCGGGGCCCACGCCGAGGGGCGGAGTTAGGGACAGCGCCAACGGCGGTTGCCATCTTGGTTAAGGGCAAAGATGCTGCTGGCGCTCCGGGTCCCTCAATTCGTCTCAATTTCTGCTGCTTTCATGGATCTGCGTAATCACCGCCTGCCTCTTTTACGCTGCTAGTAATAACCTACGTCGCCATCTTGGGTTGGGTCAGTGTCGCTATTTGGAATACGAATATTTGGATGCTGCCGTCCTTCCTGATTATTCAGTTCCCGTAACTACCTCCTTCAAGTTGTTCAAGACAGTTTTCCTTTCGCACGCCCTCATCTTGGCTTCTCCGAACGGCCCTATCTTCACCCCTATGCGCACGCGTAGGTAACCTGCCATTTTGGATCAGGGCATTTGACGCCGACTTCGCTTCCCATAAACCATGGAGCCTGGTAGCAACCCCTTTTGGCTGTGTTCTCTCTCTTACTTAACCCGTGTCTGTATTGAAGATTTAGTGTGCGAAGATTTCTTGCTTGCTTTTTAGTTTTAAGTTATTAGCGTTGTGGAGGAGGTCAACGAAAAGTGTGCCCTTTTAACTACCTGATTAAAATCTCCCATGTAGGCTAGGATGAATGTTTCTGTGAAGACTAGGAGATTCTGAACCTGGTGCTGCTGTGTGTGTTCCAGCCAGAAGCCGCGTTTGTGCTCGCTAGTTTAGAGGGGGAACGCGGCAAAGAAGGTGGTCAACTAGGGGTGGGATGTAGAGCAATGGCTCAGAATGGCCAAACGGACATAGAAGGGTGCAGGCTTCGATTTTTTTTTTTTTTTTTTTTTTGTAAAGTGTCTCCTGGGGAAAAACTGGAACAGCGTGTGGAACCTGCTTCAACTAGCTGAACCCACTTTCCATTCAATGCAATGTTCTAGGGTTTTCTTTGTCTGAGTGCCACAGTCAAATTTCACAGACTCAAACATCTTCGTAAATTAACACATATGTGCTGGTACAAAAGATTTACTTATTAACTCCAACAAGTATTTATGGAGCGTCTGCACAAGAGGGACAGCACTAAAGAAAAGATTTAAGGCCCTTGATCTCATGTAGTTTATATTAGGATTTAGAGGGAGTCAGGAAAGTAAATATTTATTTCCCTGTTGCTAGCTGTCCTACAGTCTCCACAACTCACAGAGACCCCTCATACACAAGAGAATCTGACCATTGAGATCCATAGGGTTTTCATCGGCTAATTTCTGAAGGAGATGTCAGATCTTTCTTCCTAGTGTCTTAGTGTGGAAGCTCAGCTAAAACCTGTTAAGCAGCACAATACACAAATCTTCGCTGAAAGATGGGTGGTGCTGCACATGAGGGTACTGGCCGGAATCAAACACAGGTCTCCCACATGGAAGTTGAGAATTCTCCCATCAGTCCCCCACTAACCTCCAATGACTCATGGGTATAGATAGTATTTTAAACTATGAGATCTCTAGAAATTAAGAAGATGTAGGAACCAAACAATTCTAGTGGGTTTCAGCATTTATCATATATTGTGTAGGGATTCTTTTTTTGTTAATTTCCTAGTAGAGGAAGTTGGTGTACCTGATAACACAGACTACAGTCAAAAACATGGCAAAAAAAATTGAGAATTTTGCAAAGTAGATAATCACTCATCTAAATACTGTTTTTATTCATTTAATTTAAAAAAAATAATAATGACTTACTTGATGGGAAAGGAGGAGGAGGCAGGAATACTAAAAGCTGTTAGTTGGAAATCCATTTAAAATTCTGTGTGTCTTCTCAAAGTCATTTTTTTGTAGTTTGTGGATCATAACAAACTATGTATAACACTGCAAATAATGCGTTTTCCAGAACACTTAATCTTGCTTATGTGGAACCTATACATACACCAAGAGGCAGTCATTAAAACTGTACAAGAGGATACTGAATAGTTTAAAATCAGGAAAGGTATGTGTCAGGGTTGTATCCTTTCACCATATTTACTCAATCTGTTTGCTGAGCAATTAATCCAAGAAGTTTGATTGTATGAAGAGGAATGTGGCATCAAGGTTGGCAGAAGAAGACTCATTAGCAATCTGCAATATGCAGATGATACAACCTTATTTGCTGGAAGAACTTGAAATACTTACTGATGAAGATCAAAGACTTGAAATACTGATGAAGATCAAAGCCTCCAGTGTAGATTGCACCTCAGTGTAAAGAAAACAAAACTCCTCAAAACTGGACCAAATAAATAGAATGATAAGTGGAGAAAAGATTGAAGATATCAAAATTTTCAATTTGCTTGGATTGTCAGTGTTCATGGAAGCAGCAGTCATAAAATCAAGTAACATATTGTATTAGGCAAATCTGCTGCACAAGACCTCTTTAAAGTGTTCAAGAGTAAAGATGTCAGCTTGAGGACTAAGGTACACCTGACACAGCCATGGTATTTTTAATAGCCTCCTATGCATGTGAAAGTTGTATAATTAATAAGGAAGACTGTAGAAGAATCGATGCATTCGAATGATGGTGTTGGAGAATATTGAAAGTACTATGGACTGCCAGAAGAACAAACAAATCTGTATTGGAAGTACATCTAGAATGTTCCTGAGAAGTGAGGATGGTGAGACTTCAGCTCTTCTACTTTGGACATGTTGTCAGGAGGGATTAGTCTCTGAGAAGGAAACCATACTTTGAAAAGTGGTGGTTGTTAAGTACCGTGGAGTCGGTTCCGACTCATAGTGACCCTGCACAGGGTTTCTGAGGCTGTAAATCTTTATGGGAGCAGAAAGCCTCATCTTTCTCCCACGGAGCGGCTGGTAGTTTCGAACTGCTGACCTTGAGGTTCACAGCCCAATTCGTAACCACTACACTACCAGAGAGTCAGTGAAAAAAAGAAAGATCTCCAATGAGATGGAGTGACACAGTTGCAGCAACAATGGGCTCAAACATAAGGACAATTGTAAGAATGACACAGGATGGGGCAGTGTTTTGTTGTGCATAGACTTGCTATGAATTGGAACCAAGTAAATGTCACCTAACAACAACAATCTCACAGTCACTGAGATTCAACTCCACAATCTACTCTCTATTAGCCTGATCTTGCAAATGATGCAGTCATTTTTCCAAGATAGAAATTTTTTTTCACATCTACTCTCTTCCCCACCCTCTTAGAACATTTAAATGACATTTAACTGATAAAATAAAAAACACCTAATATGACCTATCAGTCCTGTTGTAGAGCTATAGGAAAAGGACTAGATTACTAAACACAGGTTAACAGTTCAAACCCACCAGGCGCTCCTTGGAAATCCTATACAGGGTTTCTGTGAGTCTGAACCAACTAGATGGCATTTAACAACAACATACTAATCTGCCTGTCTTTCCCCTACCCACCTCCTTGGCCTCGCTTCCTAGCCCTACTGGATTTATCTCCTGCCTTCCAGTGAGTAATGCTTAGTGAGTTCAAAGGGACTTTGTACAGGCTCTAACCTCTGCCTAGAAGTCTCCATCCCTGCCTTTCTCATTGTGATGAAAATTCTGCCATCACTCCAAGGAAGATTTCCCTGAACTTCTAGAATGAATCACTCTCCCTGCTATGGTCTCCTAGTACCATATACTTCTCATGATACATACCATGGTGAATTTACATTTATTTGTGTGAATTCTCTATCCTACAAAAATCCTCACAATTAGACCAGTAAACAACATTATGCAAAATGGAGAAAAGATTGAAGCTGTCAAGGATTTCATTTTATTTGTATCGACAATCAGTGCTCATGGAAGATGTCATTTGGGGGACTAAGGTGCACCTGACCCAAGCCCAGGTATTTTCAGCTGCCTCATACATATGTGAAGGTTGGACAGTGAATAAGGAAGACTGGAAAATAATTGATGTATTTGAATTATGATGTCGGTGAAGAATATTGAAATAACCATGGTATGCCAGAAGAACAAGCATCTGTATTGGAAGAAGTACAGCCAGAACACACTTAGAAGTGAGGGTGGCATGGTTTCATCTTACGTACTTTGGATATCATACTTGGTAAAGTAGAAAGTCAGTGAAAAGGGGAAGATCATCAAGGAGATGGATTAGCACAGTGCCTGAAACAATGGGCTCAAACATAGAATTGTGAGGATGACATAGGCCAGGCAGTATTTCTTTCCGTTATATGTAGGATCACTATGAGTAGGACCTAACCTACTGTAGGTGGCACCTAACCTACTGTAGGTGGCACCTAACACAAGTAGGCTATACATTTTTTAAGTGTCGAAACAGTGGTATTTTGTTGGTGGTAGTGGTTTGTTGAAGTTGTTTTTGTTGGTGTTTGTTGTTTTTTCTCTTCACTGTTAAATCCTCAATGCCCGACATACTGCCTGGCAGACAACATGGTACAATATGGATTCATCATGGGTTCTCTGGTGGTAGTGGTGGTGGGCTCTTGAGTAAGTTTCTACTCATAGCAATCCTCGCCTGTAAATCTTTATAGGAGCAGAAAGCCTCATCTTTCTCCTGTCAAGTGGCTGGTGGATTCAAATTGCTAACATTGCAGTTAGCAGTCCAACATGTAACCCATTACTCCGCATTTCTCTAGCAAAAATAATTTCAAGAGTTAAGTCTAAGACAGCATAGGTCAAATTTATAAAAAGTCCCTCTGGGAAATTAATATGTAGATGCTAGAAGAAAATATGTGTGTTTATATTAGAATTATTGAAGATAAGAAGATGTGAACCTGAAACCTTGCCAATCATTTTATTGTCCAGGTGGAGAGAGATTGTTGATAGAAGAGAATCAAGCAGACATGAAAGTATGTGCCTTGGTGATACTGAGTCTTGGTTTCAGAAGTCTTGGTTTTAATTTTGTGATTTTCTCATTATTCTTCCAATTAAATAAGTCTATACATGGTTTGTGTTTAATCTAGCAACCCTAGGACAAAGGCATTGACTCTTTTCAATTTGCTCTACCCAAAGTCTTGTGAAGCTGTTAGATCCAGGGGAAGACTGATGGCACAACACATGGAGATCTCCAAGGAACACTGGGCCTACAGATGCTTAAAGGAGACAAGGACCTTTCAAACCTATTTATCACTCTACCCTGGTTAACCTTCTGTAGAAATTGCTATGTCCTATTACATTTCGTACCTTTTGCTATCTCTTCTCCCTATAAGGACTTCCTACCTTTAATCCTGCTGTGGCGCTGTAAGTTAATGCACCAGACTGCAAAACCAGTTGAACTGTAAGGTCGGTAGTTCAAGCTCACCAGCTACTCCTCGGAAACCCTATACAGTGTCACTATGGGTCAGAACCGACTTGCCAGCACTTAACCACAACAACTTTTTCATAACACATCCATTACCTTGTGATTGTTGAAGTCGCTTTCCCAGAGCTGACAAAAAGAAAAAGCTTTCTCTTAAAACTGACACTCTAAATTTGGACTTCTAGGCTCCAGAACTGTGAGAGAATAAATGGCTGTTAAAGTCCTGCTGTGGCACTGAAGGACAAGCACTGGAACACAAGGTGGGGTACAACTGCAAGGTTAGCAGTTCAGATCCACGAGCCGCTCCTTGGAAACCCTATACAGAGTCGCTATGAGTCATAACAGACTTGAAGGCACTAAAGTACAATAACAAAGTTATCCTTTTGTGGTATTTCTGTTATAGTAAGCACTAGACAACACAATAAGTATTGTGAAAGGATATTACTGTGATGCACACCTTTCCTGATTTTAAGCCTTGTAATATCCCCTCCACCCATCCCCCCCTCCACCACTCATCTGTCAGTTTGTCGTACCATAGTGGCTTGTGAGTTGCTGTGATTCTGAAAACGATGCCACCAGTATTTTAAATACAAGCAGGGTCACCCATGGTGGACAGGTTTCAGATGACCTTCCAGACGAAGACAGACTAGGAAGAAGGAGTGACGAACCACTTCCAAATATTTAGTCACTGAAAACCTTATGAATAGCTGAGTAACACAGTCAGATATAGTGCTGGAAAATGAGCCCCTCAGGATGGAAAGCACTCAAAATGCCACTGGGGAAGAGCTGCCTCCTCAGAGTAGAGTTGACAGTGATGACATGAATGGTATAAAGCACTTGGGAGTAAAGCCTGCAGGGGTCCTTCATTTACTGAAGGGGCAAAACTCAAAATGAAGAGAAACAGCTGTAAAAATTCATTAATAATTGGAACATGGATTGTATGAAGTATGAATCTAGGAAAATTAGAAATTGTCAAAAATGAAATGGAACGCATAAACATCAATATCTTAGACATTAGTGAGCTGAGATGGACTGGTATTGGCCATTTTGAATCTGACAATCACATAGTTTACTTTGCTGGGAATGACAAATTGAAAAGGAATGATGTCGCATGCGCTGTCAAAAAGAACATATCCAGATCAGTCATGAGGTACAACACTGTCTGTGATAGGATAATATCCATGTGCCTACAGGGAAGCCCGGAGTCCTAGTATGGCGCTGTGGGTTAATGC
>NW_006408648.1:2675370-2675855 GCF_000296735.1 Chrysochloris asiatica
GTCAGAAAACCAAAAAGGAAGAACATGCTCAGCATTTCTCAAGCTGGGGCACTGAAGAAAAAAATTCAAGCCTCGACTTTCATTATTGAAGGATTTTGTGGGCAAATTATTAAATGATTCAGAAAGCATCAAAAGAAGATGGAAGGAATACACAGTCACTGTACCAAAAGGAAATGGTTGATATTCAACCATTTCAAGAGGTAGCATGTGATCAAGAGCCAATGATACTGAAAGAGGAAGTCCAAGGTGCATTCAAGGAATTGACAAAGAACAAGGCTCCAGGAATTGGTGGAAAAAGAATTGATCTTTCGAGAAAGGGAGGTGGCATAGGAGGCACTCACTCATCTCTGCCAAGAAATTTGGAAGACAACTATGTGGCCGACTGATTTGAAAGAGATCCATATTTGTGCCCATTCCAAAGAGAGGTGACTCAACGGAATGCGGAAATCATCGGACAATATCTTTGATATCCCATGTGAGTAAAG